>NW_028261384.1:14354502-14703669 GCF_051295495.1 Thamnophis sirtalis | reverse complement strand
CCTATTATTCTCAGTCCTGTATTCCGGGATGATAGAAAATACTTGTCATCTGCCAGTTAACAGAAAGTCAGCCATTCAACTGCCAGAGGTGGAATTACTTAAATACTCAAGAATTTCTCAGCTTCCAGGCTTCCAAGAACTGCACAAAGATCATTAATTAGTAGGAAGAGCAGGAATAAAAAGCTATGGGCTTTGGCCATAGGGGTATAAAAAAACACTACTTTATAATGGCTAAAGGTGTTCATTTCATTCATATGGCTGTATTTGTCTATGTATGTCTATGAAACTCCTACCGAATCTAGCCATGAAAAGTAATGTAAACATGCAAAATCAGGAGATCTGAAATTTATTGCTTTGTACTGACTGATGTGTGTGACTGTGCGGGACATCCTT
This sequence comes from Thamnophis sirtalis, assembly GCF_051295495.1. Taxonomy (NCBI): domain Eukaryota; kingdom Metazoa; phylum Chordata; class Lepidosauria; order Squamata; family Natricidae; genus Thamnophis; species Thamnophis sirtalis. Next base: position 14,703,276 of record NW_028261384.1, on the reverse strand, counting down.
TCAAATATTGGAGGAGAGCTATTAATAAACACCCTCAGTCCTTTTTCTCAAGGCTAAATCTTCTCCATTCACTTAATCTCTCTTTATGAGATTTCATTATTGGATCATCCGCTTTGTCTTTCTTTAAATCTATTCCAGTTTGGTTCAATCCTTCATAAAGTGTGTTGTCCAGAATTGGGCATGGGTTCTATCCAAAGCAAAATCAATTGTTATTTATCTTTATTTGGCAATGAAATTCTGTGGCTATAGCTCAAAACTGCAATTTCCTCTTTTGCATCCATATTGCACTGTTTGGTCAAATCTGCTTGAAATCAACTGCTTATTCCAAGATTTATTTGACTACGTTGTGTATATGATTTAGGCCAAATGGCCAAATGTTGTGATGTGACATCATGATGCAAATTTTAATATTTTATACTTTCATCTTGACATCCAGAGACAAAATATATAAATCACAGTGTGTGCATTGTGACATCTGGATACATATTATTGTCATAGGAGATGCCTAAATTGGTATTTGTATTGTTAAATGTCATTATCTTTTGACATTCTCTATCTTATATCTATTCTTATATCTGTCTTTTAAGATGGTCAGTAAACCCACAAATTTTCACATGGTCTAAATTTCAGATAACCAGTCCTTCCACTGGATTATTAATAAAATGAAAATACTGAAAAGTAGCGGGCCCGGGGTTGAACCTAGTGGAATCACAACTCAATATCTCTCAGCAATTTGATGAAAAGCCATTGAAGAGTTCTGACTAGTATAGTTTCTGAGACAATTATGTGTCATGACATTTGGCCCAACTGTACATAATTTGCTCACCAAATGCTTTTTTAAAAAATCCAGACACTTGATTTTAGTATTGGTATTATGATACAAGTAGTCCTCAACCACAATTGAGCCAGTGGTGGGTTCCAGATTTCATTGCAACTGGTATGGTGCAATGGGGCTGGGTGTCCACCACATGAACGCACGCATCATGCACACATACACACACACAGCGCACGCATGCATACTTACCGCCCACGATGTTCCGCAACACCTCTGCAATGCCTCCGCAACACTCCAGCTGCTCGGCAGAGCATTGCTCAGGCGCCGTATGCTCCGGGCATGTGCATGGGAGCCCCGAAAACCTCAAATACCAGTAAGGAGTGCAGGCAGGTGGGTGGGCCCCCTGGAGCACCATACCAGAATGGTACATGGTGCTCCCAGCAGGCACCTGTACATCCGTACCGAGGCATACCGGTCGTAACCCACCACTGAATTGAGCCCATAATTTTACAATTTTTATTGCCATAGTTGGCTTCCCCATTGACTTTGCTTGTCAGAAGGTTGCAAAAGGGGATCATGTAACTCTGGGACACATCCTAAAGATGAATCAACTGCCAAATATCTGAATTTTGATCACATGATCGTGGGAATGCTACAACGGTCGTAAGTATGAAAACTGGTCATTGCCATTACAGCTTTGAATGGTCACTAAACAAACTGTCGTAAGTCAAGGACTACCTGTATAGTATTACCCAATCAGGAAATGGAATAAGATTAGTCTGTCAAAAAAAAAAAATCTTGACAAATTCATTGACTTTTGGTAATTTCTTAATTATTTTTGAGATGCTTACAGAATTATGATTCTCTTCTACTCTAGAATCTTCTGAGGTAATTTTTCCAATATAAATTGAGTAGCCTACAGATCCCTAGATTCTAATGTTGTCCCTGTTTGAAAATGGGGACAATATTTGCTACCTATTTTCAACATTTCATCTGTTTGTCATGATTTCTCAAAGATGCTGCATAAATGTTCATCCAAGCAAGCCCTTTTTATACCACTTCAATCATAGTGAATCTAAACTAGATTATAAAAATAGTAAACTAAAATAACCATACAAAACTACATTTGATCTGACCCTGGAGATGTAAACTCGTACCAGGTTAGTCAGATTCTTCCTGTTTCTGTAAGTGTCAAGCTTCAACCCTACTCCTTTCATATTATGAAGCTGCTTTTTTTCCACCTCATCTTTTTTTAATCATTGAAATGGTATTACAGAGGGAAAAAATTGACAGCAGCTTACAAAGCAAGTGTACCTCTCTCATATGCTCAGCACCACCAAGCTGTAAAAATATTTATGGTGAAAGATTTTCATTTTTCAAGAGGAAAATTAAAAGCTCTAAAGTGAAGTTCATATATACTGTAAAATCCTTGGCATTAATTCCTCTTGAATATTTCTGTGTACTCAGAACCCTAACATAAAAGTTTTAATTTCTATGCAAACTAGATAGGATGATTGAGTTATAATTAAAATGGTAATTATACCCTTAATGCTCCATATTTGACTTTTCAAGAGGAAAAAAAATGTTATGCTGCAAGAAAAGCTATTTAAAGATCTAAGGGGGAAAATAGTTTAAAATGAATGTATTTTGAGTCCTAGGCACGCCTTTTTTTAAAAGTAAATCAGATCAAATATAATGAACCTTATTTCAGTATAGGAAAATTTGAGACGGTCTAAAACTTATTGTTTTTTCATTTGCACCATCTTGGTTGAAATTATTTCTTCATTCATTTCTGCCAGTCGACTACAAAATCAATGTGATGATTTTTACAAACTCGTTGTCAACAGCTTTTTGTTACCTGTGCTCCTAGGCAATTAAGATAGAGAAATACAGAGGTGGCATTCTGAGAAGTGATGAAAACGTATTTGTTTGATTTTGCTATGTGGCAGCTATTAAAGTCAGGCCCTGAAATAAAGGTGAGGATTTAACAGATTTCTACTACTCCTGTATTCTGATCAAAATGTTCAACATACTCTAGAAATGTTGCGCCAAGAAGCAAATCAATGTTTGTAATGGTATAATTTCACAAGGTTGAAAAAATGCCAACTGACAAACATCATTCATCTGAGAGGAAAAACCCAATGGAGCCACATAACATTTATTGGGAAATAAATGTATATAATGCAGTATTAATAAAGGAGGCAAAGAGGAAGCCGTTTTTAAATGGCTCCAACTATACATAGGCCTCTCTATTTGTTACTGACTGAGAGAGAAAATAACTGCAGCTTACAGTATATCACAGGAGTACATCTCCTCACTTTTTGGTGCCAGAAGTTGAGACATTAATGGCTGTGTGTTGCGTTATTTTGAGAGGACAGCACATTTACACTCTTATACAAACTGTATACTCACTACTTTACATTGTAGATGTATTTCTCCTTAGTCTGTTTTTTAATTCGTATGCACTATTTGTACCTCCATAGCAGTGGTGGGTTTCAAAAATTGTTCGAACCTACTCTGTGGGTGTGGCCTCCTTTGTGGGAGTGGCTTGCCGCCCATGTGACCAGATATGAAGATGCCAACAACACTTGTCAGAACCACCTTAAATTACTTCACACACAGCCTTGGCATGCATAAGAATATGAGGTAAACTTGTTTTTTAAAAGGCATCTTTGGTTTGCGTTAAAACAACTTCAACACACGCAATGTTCTGATTGCACCACAAACGCAGTAGTCATCCTTACCTTTCACAGAGGCACTGAGTTTTATAAGTATGAGCATGATAGTGTAGAATAATCATATCCAAGGACCAGTGGTGGGTTTCAAAAAATTTTGGAACCTCTTCTGTAGGTGTGGCCTGCTTTCCGGGTCCACTGGTGGAACCTCTTCTAACCGGTTCGGTAGATTTGACGAACCGGTTCTACCGAATAGGTGCGAACTGGTAGGAACCCACCTCTACCCCATAGACCCTTCATTTGAGCACCTGTGAAACTTGTTATTAAATTACACCTTTGAACGTAGAAGGGGGAAATTCATGTTTAAACATACATATTCATGTTTATTTTACCTAATATGTTTCAGGTAGACATGCCTATCTTGAATAGGAATGACTTTTTCTCAACCTGAAGGAGTCTCTCCCTTTGAAAGTAAGCTTACTTTTAAAATAACATGAAAATAAATAAATGTTTTTTCCTGTCCTGCCCCTGGCCACATTGGGAAACTCCATGCCAAGCCTGTACCTGCTTGGACATTCAGGGAAGTAAGGCCCTCAACTGCCATTTGCAGTGAAAGGTATACTTTTACTAAAGCCAAATGGTTACAGCGTAAGAAATCCAGGCCTGAAGATTCTAGCATAAGCCCAGGTTAAGAAGAGATTGGACAACCATTTGTTTGAAGTGGCATAGGGCTATGTTGGCGAGCCTATGGAATGCATGCCACAAGTGGCACACAGGGCCATCCCAGAATGCATGGTCTCACTGATTCCTGTGCCATGTTCCTGTGCCCGCACGTGCCCAGTCAACTGGCCTTTGTGTGCACAGGGGTGCCAAAACCCATAAGAGCAGCGTTACGTCACACATGCATGCTCTGGCACCCAAAATTCCAGGTTTCTGGTGTGCGCATGTGTGATGGCCTGCTGTTCGTCTGGCGCTCTCATGGGTTTTGGTGCTCTTCCAGCAAGGCTGCACATTCCAGGCGGGATGGTTTTGCGTGCCATTTCCAGCATGTGGGTCGGCACACAGTGATGTAAAAGGTTAGCCTTCACTGGTAAAAGGCTTCCTGCCTGAATAGGGGGTTGGACTAGAAGACCTCATAGGTCCCTTCCAACTGTGATGTTCTGGTCTGGTCTCTTTCATTGAATCCCATTCCAAAATCTAGAGTGATGCTTAACCTAAAAAGGATTGCCCACTTGTGTTCCTCAAGTGCACAGTTTTTCCAACTGAGAACTATAGGATTGTGCAGGAATTAGATGGAGTTCCATGTGGAGTAAGGGCAAAATAAAGCCACTTATATGCAGGAAGGTTTTTTTTTAATCACTACAGCTTTATGTTTTAATCAAGGTTTTCAGGATTATTATTTTTTAATTACGAGTTCAGCAACCTGAAAAGTTTTTAAAATTCCTTGTTTGGTGTCCTCATGGCTTTACTAATATCTTCACCAGTGGTGAGATCCAGAATTTTTTACTATCAGTTCTGTGGGCATTGTATGGCTTGGTGGGCCTGGTTTGATGGGCATCGCAGGGGAAGGATACTGCAAAATCTCCATTCTCTCCCCACCCCAATAACCAGCTTTTCAGCTCTGTTCTCCTGTGCAGGGCAACAGAAGAAGACCCAGACGATCAGCTGGGACTTGGGAGGCAGCGAATAGATGTGGGCAGAGCCATCCATAGGTGGTTTTTGTCAGTTTTCCAAAAATGTTTCTCTCTCAAAATTTCTGCTACCGGTTCTCCAGAACCGGTCAGAACCGGCTGAATACCATCTCTGATCTTCATGTAGGTTTCTTAGTAGCAGTATAGAAGTAGTTTGTTACTTTCCTTTCCCAAAATATTTTCTGAACTTCCTTGCCTAATCTTTTTCATTGTCTCCCAGGTAAGTACAAAGTATAGGCAAGTATAGGCTGACCTGGTATTCAGTAGCAGCAACCATGTCTGATAACTGGCTGTAGGAGAGAAATTATGGGACATGGAATGAGAAATTTCTTTAAGACCTCAGCACCATCTTCTTCATAAGGAACTTGCTCCCAATCTCCCATATCTCCTGCTCATCAGTTACTATTACTGCCTGTCCTATCATCCTCCAACCCATGCATTCCTCCCCCAGACCAAAGAGCTCCATCCAACCTTGACCATCATTCCTGGATGGTCAACTGATCCTTCAAATTCCTTGAATGCCAGTTGGCCTACTGCTTCACAGCACACCTACAAATATTTCACACTACACCAAAGGTGGTACTCAGTAGGTTCTGATGAGTTCTAGAGAACCAGCAGCGGAAATTTTGAGTAGTTCGGAGAACTGGTAAATACCACCTCTGACTGCCCCTGCCCCCATCTATTCTGTGCCTTCCGAGTCCCAGCTGATTGGGAGGAAATGGGGATTTTGCAGTAATCTTCCCCTGGAGTGGAGTGGGAATTGAGAAACTGCCACGCCCATCAAGCCACACCCACAGAACCAGTAATAAAAAAAATTGAATCCTACCATTGCATTATACCCCCTTCCCCACACTTCCAAACCTTAGGCAAAACAAAAGCCATCCAATCACCCTTACCGATAACCAAGGTAACTCAGGAAGTTACCGCAATTCCTCTCTTGTCTTTCATTTCCCCCACTTCTAATCTCTTGGAACAATAAATGTTCTGGATTCACTTTTGTTAAGCAAGAGGTGTCTGCACATCACACACTGTAAAACAGTAATTTCCTTTGATTCGTTGTTGACTGTTAAGAGGTGTATGTGTGTATGCTTTTAAGAAATAATAACAAGGAACACCTTAAAGCCATAAATCAAATGCCAGATGTGGCAGCCTTGTGGAACCATATCAATATAATGTGATATATGGCTTGCTGGGAGGCTTTTGAAACATTGGCCATGCCAGAAATGACACCTTTGATGCTTTGCATTCACTCAGCCATGCTATGCGCCTAGAGCTGCAGTAAATGAATGCAAGAGTCATCATTAGGCAATGCAGGGAGAGCTGAAATGTATATGTGGCTGGACCCCTAGCCCAACAGCATTGCAAAAGAATCCACCAGAATTATTTGGGCTGGGTGTTCCCTGCTTTTTCCTCTTGGTCTGAATTTGCCAGACCTCAAAAGAGAAGCCTGCAAAGAAGGGAAAGAAGGGTAGGTTTTTTTCAAGCTGCAAAATGGAAACTGTGTTCTGCATTGCAATGGGCAAACTAATCTTTAATGAGTAGGTATCAAAAAATGTATTGTGATAAAGTGGAATATAATTTATAAATATTCTTTAATTCAATGCTAGGGTTTTTTTTATTAAATGGTTTGTATTTCAAAGCCTCCTGAGCACAAAAGAAGCAACAGGAGTGTTGATTTACCACCAGATTATCAAGTACTTAGGACTTGGCAGCAGAAAGAAACAATAACCAATGACTTTATAGTCGGTCATCAACACCTCAATCAACAAATAAAAAGCCACACACAACCAGTCACCACGTAAATACTACATATAGAATAGCCTACATATCATGCTAGAGCAGGGGTGTCAAACTCAAGACCAATGGGCTGGATGTGGCCCGCGAGTGCTTAGATCTGGCCTGCGGGGCTGCCCTGGAAGCAGCAAAGGACCAGCCTGTGATGCCTCTGCCAGCAAAAACACAGCTCCATTTTTGCTGGCAAAGGGCTGCAGAAGACTGTCATGGACGAAAAAGGTGGCCGGGGTGGGGGGAGCATTTTCTCTGACAGAGTACTCGGGACACCACAGGCACTGCAAAACTTGTGGTGTCAAACTGTCCATGCCCTCCCCCAGCCCCTCCAAGGTCAAACACAACCCTGATGCGGCCCTCAATGAAATCAAGTTTGACACCCCTGTGCTAGAAAGAAGTTTCCCGATGATGGGTGCTCCAGCACAATTCCGAAAGTTTGGGAGACCAAACTTCTGATCCTGGTGACCAATCCAGAATGGATTCTGCAACAAAAGAAACAATTTATTTCTTTAATGTGCCTAATGAATAGTTTTAATTGCTTTTGATCTGGAGCCACATCGTTAAGTGGTCTAGTAAAAATGGATCTGATTTTCCTCTGCTAGACATCTGTTACACCACAGAGATCTAGTTTTAGGAGTGCCCACAGACTGAAAGTGCCTGGTTATCTTCAGGGTCTGGGGGCGCCCCAGGACAACTGTCCAAGATTATCTATAACACCTGTTCTTGACAAGTCCTGAACCATATCTAACTACTCCGTTCATTTCTGCAGACCTGCATTGCAAATCATATACAGTAAGTAGGGAACTGATGCAAGACACAATAAATATTTTTACTTCTCTTAGGCATGGCCACATATGTCCCAGTAAGCAGACCAGTGGAAGAGTCTTTATTTGTTTGTTTGTTTGTTTGTTTGTTTGTCAAACATGTACAAGATAACAAGTATAGTTATGAACATAAACATGAACAGAGGAAGTAAATACAGATAAATACAGTAAGACAGGGATGGTAGCCACTTATGCACGCCCCCTTTTTTAAGAGGTCCCTCTTAAAAATGGGGCGAGGTCCACAGTAAACAGTTTGGGGTTGAAGCTGTGGGGGTTGGAGGCTGTAACAATGGGGCTGGGTAGAACATTCCAGATGTTGACAGTCTGTTGCTGAAGTTCTATTTTTTGGGCAGAGTTTGAAGGCGATTGGGTTGTTCAGTCATCAAATATGAGCAAAATAAGGAAAATAACAACATCCTGCGGTTGCAATCCTACTTGGCTTAAAGCTTCATGTACTCAACATCTCTTTTGGAGCTAATACCTTCCAAAGTGCTCAAAATGTGGAGAAAAGGACCAGATTAAACAACTTAGAACTAAGGAGAAATTTCCTAACAGTTAGAACAATTAATCAGTGGAACAGCTTGCCTCCAGAAATTGTGAATGCACCAACACTGGAAGTCTTTAAGAGGATGTTGGATAGCCATTTGTCTGAAACAGTATAGGGTTTCCTGCCTAGGCAGGGGGGTGGACTAGAAGACCTCCAAGATCCCTTCCAACTCTGCTATTGTATTGTATTGTAATTGTCAACAAAAAGCATTCACTTGAGATCACATTCTCCATTAAGAGGGAAAATGAATGGAATGCAATGTCCACATGTCCATGTTTTCTTAATGTACTGTACACATTCAAAGCATAAAAGAAGGAAGTATGATAGAATTTGTTAATATATCAAACTATATTACTCTAAAAAATGCAATGCAAATTTAAAGTTCTTGATTAGCAGAAAAAAGCATTAAAAGACAAATTGAGAAGCCCACTGCAAGATAATTAGCCACACTGAGACACATGGGAATTTCATTCTAATGCTAACAGTTTGTCTGTTTTTTAAAAAGAAAGAAACAGGTTTTACGCTCAAATCTGTTTTATTGCTCCAAGAAAAGCTTTCCTTATTTAAAGATAAGGGTCAACCAGTTTAACAAATATTTATATCACTTGTTATATTTGTTTAAATTTAAATTCATAAGCCTCCTATCAATGCCTCCTTAAGGTCGATGAGTCCCACCACCACAAAAAATTAACGAAACTGTAAAACGGTAGCAACTTTTAAATACCTAATTAAAATAGAGAAACTCCATTAAAATGGAGAATGCCAGAGAATATCTCTGTCTGAACCAAAGTTTCAAACTCTTTATAGCAGTTTAAATCACAGCTCATCCATTCAATACCACCAATAAAAGAAAATAGAAAATAGAAAGGGTCGTAAAAGGATCAAACATTGTCAAGGGCTTGGCAGAAAATATGAATTTATAGTTCTACTTGGCATCAACAAAGTCAGTAGACTTTCAAAGAAACTCTACTGGTATAACAAAAAAGAAAATACCCTCCCTCCCCCCCCCCCGGCAAAAAAAGGAATATGGCAAAAAATATTGATTTTTTTTCTATGGATGGAAAGCTTGACAATAGTACTGAGTGCAAAAATGTCTTTCAAAATTGTCTAATTTGTGAGCAGAGGAATTCAGTGGAAATTCTTCAACCATTCCTCAAGTGCAGGAGAATTCCTTAGCACGGACAGGAAAAATATAATGGAAAAAGAAGGATTCCCCAAGAATAACATTCCTTCCCGTGAAATTGCTGAAGTTGAGTAACATTGCAGGACTGCATGCCTTCAAATAAATGATCGTATCACGGTGGTGAGTAGATTCATTTGTAGGACTTATCTGAAATGACCAGATATAAAAGAATTCTATGAATGTGCAAAATATATAACCTGGGTTGGTGCTTTTTTCCTAGCACACAGTGTTTGCCCATTTCAAATAAGTGGTCTTAATGTAGGTCAAAAATGTAACAGGTGTCACTGAGATAAGCAGTCTAAAGCAATATAACATTTTTCTCCACTCAAATGATGGTTGTGAAAATTAGCACGTAAACATTTACTTTTGGGAAGGAAAGCAAGGCGACCATGTAAATAATAATTGGTTGATATTAGCCCATTAGAAAATGTAATTTTAAAATGGACAGACTTAGTAGTAAAAAGGAAAATAGGACAAATTGAATTAAATAATGGAAAGAGTCTAAGAAAATTCATCCAAGAGTTTAAAGTCATTGATATTGTTAACCCCTAGAAAGCTCTGACTTCGTTTCAGTTCTGCAAATTAGTCTTCCTATTTCTTACTAATGATCTAACAGTCTCAGGAGATGAGTGATATGAACAGAGGATAAAATGAAATAATTGGAATAACGTACTCTGTTCATAGGATATACAAAGAGCTGGGTTACTTTTAATCTTGATTAGTTAATTTGCATCTTAAAATGCTATACTATTTCAGCTCACCTGATTAGTTTATAATTTATTATAGGTTGCAAACAGAAATAGATAAATCGAGGGATTACCTTAAACTATTAGAAACCCTATGCACACCTTGTTATTTTAATTCCCATTGTAAGAACAAAACTCACAACTGAACCATCTGTCCAAGGTAGATCACATTTCTTATGGAATTGTCCTATAGCTTTAGGGTTCTAGTTAAAATCGTGGCACGACATAACCGCGAATGTCAAAAACGCGCCGACAACACCGTGGAGCTAAAACCGCGATGTCAAAACCGTGCGCCGATAGAAGCGCGATTTAATTTAAGGTAAGGTTTAGGGTTAGGTTTAGGGTTAGGGTTAGGGTTAGGTTTAGGGTAGGTTTAGCGTTAGGTTTAGGGTTAGGTTTAGGGTTATTTTTAGGGTTATGTTACAGCGCGCTGTTGTCGGCGCGCTGTTGTTGCGCGGTTTTGACGGTGCGGTTTTGTCACCGTGCTTTAGTCACACGCGCTTTAGTCTACCGCGGTTTTGTGGTGGAACCGTTAAAATTCTTATTCCTTCTTAATTTAAAATATGAATCATGGCACATTGGGTAAGTTTCTATCCCCCAGAAATCCTGTCACCACATCCCTACTCCCCTTCCATATATACGTACAACAGGTACAATAGAAATGGTGTGATTCTGCAATATTCCTTTCCTCATTTGCTGTCTTATTGAGCTAATCACTATCTCCAGTCCAAAGTCTTAACTCCTATACTCATAATGGCGAACCTATGGCATGTGTGCTGGAAGTGGCACACACAGTCATGTGTCCGGGCACGGTAGTCATCGGCTGTTACTCTTCCAGGTTCTGGTGTACACATGCGCACTAGCCAGCTGGTCTTTGAGTGCACAGGAGCGCCGGAAATGGAAAGAGCAGCTCCCTAGCACTCATGCACATGCCAGGAAGCTGGACTTCCAATTTTGGGTGCATGCATGCATGCACGCCAACCATCTGGTCTTCACACACGCATGCACTCCAGAAATCAGAAGACCAGATGACCAGCACGCATGCACACACAAGAAACCAGAAGCTCAGCTTCCCAGCATGCACATCCATGTCAAGGAGCATCTCTTCCGGTTTCTGATGCTCCCCTATGCACATGCATGAGTGCTCCCATTTCGGCACTCAGTGCCAAAAGGTTTGCCAACACTGTCCTATTCCATGTTTCTAGATACTGTAGATCCATTTCTAGGCCACTTTCTTGTGTTTAAAAACATGGTGTTTATCCATGAATTCTATGCTCCTATTCTCCCCGTTAGACAGTAATAGACAAGGAAAGGACTACAAATAGTGAATTTCCCTTACGCACCTGATCAAACTGGAGGAAGAAATTTTATTTGCATTATGGGGACCTTGGAATGGTTCTCAAAATGGCCACAGGATTGAAACACTCAAGAATTGTATTATGTGACTCTACAAGCTATTTTCTTTGTTTGCTAACACCAACAGAATACCGTACAGGTAGCCCTCGACTTACAACAGTCCATTCAGTGACCGTTCAAAGTTACAATGGCACTGGTTAAAAAAAAGTGAGTTGTGACCATTTTTCACACTTATGACAGTTGCAGCATCCTCCTCATGGTCACAAGATTTACAGTCGGATGCTTGACACAACTGACTCACATTTATGACAGGTGGAGTGTTGCAAGGTCATGGGATCCCCCTTTTGTGACCTTCTGACAAGCAAGGTCAATGGGGAAACCAGATTCACTTAACAACTGTGGCAAGAAAAGTCATAAAATGGGGCAAAACTCAGTTAGCAATAGTTTTCACTTAAATGTTGGGCTCAGTTGTGGTCATAAGTTGAGGACTCTCTGTACTGTTTTCTTGTGAAGCAAAAATATTTCAGCAGCATCCATTATACAGTGTGTTTGGAGCTTTCTTTCAAACCAAGGGTTCTCAACTTCCAGGCTGCAGCCCATTACCAGGGGCCACAGCAGTGGTGGGATTCAAATAGTTTAACAACCAGTTCTCTGCCATAATGACCAGCTGGGTAGGACCCAGATTGTTGGGGGCAATATGCTGACTCTCTGTAAACCGCTTAGAGAGGCCTGAAAGGCCTATGAAGCGGTATATAAGTCCACTGCTATTGCTATTGCTATTGCTATAGCTTGGTGGTCATGTGACAATGTGACCGTGGCCAATTCACATCGATGGGCACATTGGCTCAGCTGTTACAATGTAATAAGGGTTAACTGGAGAGGCAGTTTTTGTAAGTAGGACAATAAAGATGAGGCTAGAAACAACACCAGAATGAGGTGCTATCAGCTGGGCCAGCTGGACCAAACCAGACCGAATAGGTAGGAACCCACCTCTGATGTGCGCATGCAGCTCAATTTGTGTGAGCAGCAGTCTGATACGCACGTGTGTGCACCTCAGCTTGCACAACCTGTGCAGCATATGTCAGCCACACCACTTGTGTGGGCCAATTCCACTCTCCGACACCTGGCAGACCCTCAAACCATAAAAGTTGTGGATTTATGTTTTAAACAACAAACAACCGGTTTGTTCCTTCCTCCAGTTGACCTTCCCAAAGATCCTGCTCAGTCCCTTTTCTCTATATTTCATTTCCTTCACAAACAGCCTTTGGTAGATCTTAGAAGAAAAAACTAGGCGACAACTTAGAAACTTCAGAGTCCATTGTATAGTTGTAAAGATGTAATCCTGTACATTTTTTGAGACTGATTTCTCATTTTTATTTTCTTTGATCAGTCACACAGCTTTAAAATTTTTACTTTGAAGGCTAATAAGAATGGATAGATAAATTTTTACAGCATGCTTTGACAAAGATTGTGGAATATAAAAAAAATAAAATAAAACAAGGAATAAAATACAAGAAGCAGTAAAGAATAAAACAAAATGAAAGTGCCAGACCTTTATCAGACAGTTTAGACTTTCAGTTTGAGTTAAATTTTCAGTTGCAAACTTTCCAAGACAACAAGGGGCTCTCAAATATTTCTAGAAGTTGCTTAATAATCAGAAGTTAATACATCATATTGTACATGGAGGTGAGTGGGTTTAGAATTAGATCCATTGTTACCAGTCAAATCAAAGGAACTAAAATAATTAATGTTAGTCAATATTCAGTATAAATCCTTGGAATCTAAATCAGATTTTATCATTTGGAAGACCAGAGTTACTCCCTATTTTGTTGTGACAGGAGCTTGTGCCATTAATAATAAATTAACCCACAACAAGAATAACAAGAGAAGAGGTTCTTGGTGTGGAAATACTTTAATCTTTCAAATGTGGCATCTGCCACACTATTATATCAGTCCCTTAACCTCTAAAGCAAAGTGTGTGGTTGCTGGATTACATTGGAAGTTGTTGTTCTGTCTTATCGAAGTATCTTCTTTCAGAGCATACATTGTCTTCAAAAAGGAAGTCATCTTCCAGATTCATTTCTAATAATATCTTAGTCTTGTGATGTAGCAAGTTAGTGATTATAATTTATCAAAATACCCTTTAGGTTACATTCATTTTGACAAGTGAAGTGTGATCCTCCAGCACCCTAAAATACTTTCTGAAAAGGGATATATTAAAAGAGCCATATATTAAAGCTTTGGGTTTTTTTCCTGAGTCTTTGTTGCAAGATCAATTTAAAAATTAAGAAAATTGTTGGTGGTTGGAATGCCATAGGAGCTCTAACGGATGAGTTCTTTAACCTATTCAGAGTGTTGTTGAGAATATGATGAACGTCTCATTAAAAAGAATTGAAGTATTAATGTAGTTCTTTCGATGTTGCTTCTGGACTGAGATGTGATAGAGTGCTAACAAATGTCAATTGTATTTGACATAAAAATTAGATTTCACAATATGTAATGTTTTCAAGATTAATGTCAGCTTTTTGAGGTTGACCAGAGTAGGAAATAAAAGTTATGAAAGTTAGCACTACTTTTGTTATAGATTACAGTAATTGAATCTTTCAGATCACAGTATGCCTACCCTCTCCCTCCCTATATTTATTTGTTTGTCAAACATGTACAAGACAACAAGTATAGATATGAACATGAACATGAACAAAGGAAGTAAAAACAGAGTGGTAGGTACGCTGGTGCACTTATGCACACCCTCTTTACAGACCTCTTAAGAATGGGGTGAGGTCCATGGTAGACAGTTTGAGGTTGAGATTCTGAGGATGTAACAATGGAGTCAGGTAGAGCATTCCAGGCATTGACCACTCTGTTGCTGAAGTCATATTTTCTGCAATCGTGTTTGGAGCTGTTTACCTTGAGTTTGTATCAATTGTTTGCCCGTGTATTATTGTGGTTGAAGCTGAAGAAGTCGAATATGTTCAAGAGAACTAGGGAAGATCAAGTCTGAGATGCTTTCCAAAATTATATTTATGCCAGAACGAAAAGTTCTTTTCTGTGACTGTGGCTTTGATTGAAGCTTTTCCTTCCATTCCTCTAAGTTATTGATACTGCCCATTATACAATATATAAGAAAACCTCACTTCTATTTAAACTACCGGTACATCTTGGAAAACACCAGATAGACATACAGACAGATATAGCATCCAATTGTCTGTTAAACACAGATACTTATAAATTAATCCTAGACCAGATGACAAAACACATATAGGGTTAGGGCGTAAAACCCCTCACCTTATCTGTAGCATCGCTTTGTATATTAAAATGCTTGACAACTTGTGGATGACAGATTGTTCTAAATATTACTTCAAAGACTCTGAAAGGGCATTAGGCAATGCATATCTCAAAGGTGCTTTTTCAAGAGGCAACTGGAGTTTGTTGTTGTTTTTTTTCTTTGAAGACATTTCGCTTCTCATCCTTGAACGACTTCAAAGAAAAAACAAACAAACTACAGTTGCCTCTTGAAAAAGCAATTTTGGGACAACCACAGCCTGGATGACTGAGAATCTCCATAGACATTTAGCTGTGCACTTGGGGATGGTGCAGGAATATGAATGGATTTCCTGGTGGGGGGGCAGGGGACTGCAGGCTACAGGAACCATGTGTGCTTCAGTCTGAGATGCAGACGACACAGATGCAATTCCAGCGGCCTCCATCTATGTCCAACAATGAAAGGACACAAGGCAGAGAAACCACACCGTCCGCACCACACTTGTCCCAACCGCCGCTCACTGATTGGCTGGCTCAGCAATCGCCCTGCCCGCCTCTAAGAGTCCTATCTAAACCTTAAAGTCTTAAAGCTGTCAATACCCCTGGGGTTTTTTCCCTAAAGGGTTAGGGGGTGCAGGGTCTTGTAACTTGACAGCTTTAAGACTTGCACACTTCACTGCCAGAGTTCCTGAGCGAACATGACTGTAGGAGGAATTCTAGGAGTTGAAGCCCACAAGTCTTAAAGCTGTCAAGTTTGAACACCCGGGGGGGTTCTAAAGGTTAGGGGTCCAAAGCTCTTGGAACTTGACAGCTTTAAGACTTGCCTGCTTCAAATGCCAGGGTTTCTGAGCCAACATTTTGGTTGCTAAGCAAGAGCATTGTTAAATGAGTTTCACCACATTTTACAAGTTGGCCATGCCCACCCAGTCACATGACTGCCAAGCCACTCCCACCCAGTCACATGGCCGGCAAGCCACTCCCACAAAGCAGGCCACACCTACAGAAGAGGTTCTAAAAAAATTTGAAACCCATCACTGTTCTCCTGCCATTCCCACCATACTATGCCCACCAAGCCATACCGACAGAATCAGTATTTAAAAAATT
This sequence comes from Thamnophis sirtalis, assembly GCF_051295495.1. Classification (NCBI taxonomy): domain Eukaryota; kingdom Metazoa; phylum Chordata; class Lepidosauria; order Squamata; family Natricidae; genus Thamnophis; species Thamnophis sirtalis. Next base: position 14,687,326 of record NW_028261384.1, on the reverse strand, counting down.
CGAATCCCACCACTGATCCAGTCAGAGCTAAAGAACCTCCTTGGATGAGAAGGAACAACTTCAAAGAAAAAACCAGAAAGTCAAGTTGCCTCTTGAAAAAGCACCTTTGGAACAAGCACAAGAAGAATGACTGAGAATCTCCATAGGCATTGTAATGGAAACAAAAAAATGCTAGTATGCTACCCAAGTGTAATATTTGTACAGGCAATATTGTTTTTAATTATTGTTTTTACATTTTTCAATATAAAATAAGCAGTATTCTACCATTCCCATTCTTCCCTCCCTTCCCCTCTTGTTCCTTCCTAGTCTCTTCATAGTTTTCGTATTGAAAGAATGGAAGCATTTGTGATAGGAAGGAAACAAAATAAGCAAAAATTGATAATCACCCCTTAAAAAGAAGAGAATCAATTAAAATAAAAAGTGGGTATTATGGCTCTTCATTTACATGCCTCTGTTGCTTTCCACAGTGAATTATATTACTCAGTATATCATCTTTGGCTCTTTTTTCCTTTCTCTCTTTTTTGGAATTTTTAAGAAACTGCTGAGACCCTTTTCTCGATTTTCTTTAGTTAAATTAAGGTTGTTGTATGAGGATGGGGGCTTTAATCTGCCAGATTTTCATTATGATGTGACAAATTCTTAGCTTATTTCAGAAACTGACTTTCCCAGGTTTGAATGCTGTCAAATCCATTTAAAGAAAATAGTTGCACTTTACCCAGATTCACATAAGAAACTGATCTTGTGAACAACAGAATAACAGATGGGACCTTGGAGGTCTTTTAGTCCAACCCCCTAGTCAAGCTGGAACCTCTACACCATTTCAGACAAATGGTTATCCAATCTCTTCTGGAAAAACTTCCAGTGTTGGAGCATTCACAACTTTTGGAGGCAAGTTGTTGCACCGATTAATTGTTCTAAATGTCAGGAAAGTTCTCCTTGGTTCTAGGTTGCTTCTCTCCTTGATTAGTTTCCACCCATTGCTTCTTGTCCTACCCACAAGTACTTTGGAGAATAGCTTGACCCTCATGTTCTTTGTGGCAGCCTGAAATATTGGGACACTGCTATCATGTCACCCCCAGTTCTTCTTTTCATTAAACTAGACATACCTAATTCCAGCAACCATTCTTTGTGTTTTAGTCTCCAGCCCCCTAATCATCTTTGTTGCTCTTCTCTGCACTCTTTCTAGAGTCTCAATATTATGGTGTAATTATAATTTGGAGATAGGGTGATGGGGTGAATGCAGGGATGATGATGAAATGATGAAGTTTTTGGGAAGAAGACGTTAAACTATAATCTTATGGATTCTAGAAGGGTGCTGGGCAGGAAGCAAAATCGAAATCCTTAAAATCGGCATAACAATATATACAAACCAGCTCTTTCATTTATCCATTTGGTCTGGTTCAGATTAATTATTAAGAAATAAGATAGAGGCAAGTATCTGCAGCCACATTTAATGTGATCCTGTTGAACAATGTTGTTAGCATGTAGTAAAATACAATGTTAGGTGCAGAGCAGTAGTAGGTTCCTACCGGTTCTGACCGGTTTGGCCGAAATGGTACTGGTATGGCAGCCTGGGTCACTGGAACGCCCAGGCCTGCCACGCCCCCTAATCGGTTCCTTGATCTCTTCTGCCATCGCTGTCATGTTTCAGCGCATGTGCAGAACAGTTTTTAGTCAACTGTGCACGCGTAGCAATGCGTAGTGGGTGGCCGCGCAAGCAAAGCAAGCAGCGTGCATGCAAAACGCCCTCTCAGCGAACTGGTAATAAACCGGTTAGGAGCCCACCACTGGTGCAGAGTAATCATGGAATCATACTTCAGTATTCCCTTTGGCTACTAAAAACAACGCCAGTTATTGGAAAACTTGGCTGCAAAGGATCTTGAATTAGAATTAGATTTATAGCCAAGTATTACAATGGAGTCTTGAGGAGTTGGTTACAAATACTAATTTGTCACTGAATTATTTGATGGCTTTGAACTTGTCATGTTTTTACTGTCCCTGTTTTCCTATCTGTGGTCTGGACACAATAACTATAAAGCTCTTTGGATAAATTTTATATAAGCTCAAAAATATACTGCAATGTGCTCTACATGGGGCTGCCCTTGAAGAGCATCCGGCGACTTCAGCTAGTTCAGAACGCGGCCGCGCGAGTGATCATGGGCGCACCACGGTTCGCCCATATAACACCAATCCTCCGTGAGCTGCGCTGGCTACCTGTTGATCGTCGGGTGCACTTCAAGGTCTTACTTACCACCTATAAAGCGCTCCATGGTAGTGGATCTGACTATTTGAGAGACCGCCTCCTGCCAATCAGCTCCCTGAGTCCCATCAGATCGCACAGAGTAGGCCTCCTCCGAATTCCATCCGCCAGTCAGTGCCGACTGGCGACTACGCGGAGGAGAGCCTTCTCAGTTGCAGCTCCGACATTATGGAACAACCTCCCCGTGGAGATCCGTACCCTCACCACAGTCCAGGCCTTCCGCACAGCCCTCAAGATCTGGCTATCCCGTCAGGCCTGGGGATAGGATTACTCTCACCCCGCCCGAATGTTGAGTGAATGTTGTGTTTTTATGGATAATTTTCTTTTATTCACGATTCTTTTTCTTTTAAGTCTTGTCTTGCACTCCCTTCCCCTCATTGTTGTAAGCCGCCCTGAGTCCCCTCAGGGAAAAGGGCGGCATATAAATCCTCAAAATCCTAAAAAATCCTAAAAAAAAATATCTAACCAGGGAAGTTTGGACAATATATACCACTTCATTTTGTGAATATCCTTTTTTCTCTGAATAAATTGACTTAATTATTTATAATTTTATTGCATAACATTATGAATTTATGCATAGCACTACATTATGTTTAATATATAAAATATAATGCTTGGGACCTTTATTCTCATTTTACCTTTCTCCTTTTGAATATATATGTATGTATGTATGTATGTATGTATGTATGTATGTATGTATGTATGTGTGTATGTGTATGTGTGTGTGTGTATGTACATATATGTGTGTGTGTGTGTGTGTGTGTGTGTGTGTGTGTGTATATGAATATATATATATATATTCAAAATAATTCTTGGTGAAAATATAGGTATCCAAATGTTTAGGATCAAAATAGTTGGTGATTAGTTGAATCCTGCATTAAGATTTGCTTAGAAAATGTAGTCAAGAGTTATTGTAACAAGAGGATAAACCTTAACCAAACTCAAACACTGGCACTTTTGTAACAAAAATTAGGAAGGATGAGGAGTATGGGTACTATTGTGTGTGAGAAGACCATTAATATGGATTTATAAAGTGAGAAAGAAAAGGAGGGGAAATTGAGGTGTTTCTTAGATTAGACAAAGTATGGATTTTTACTACCAAGAACACGTTTGCAATATGAACTGGAAATCTAATTTTATTTTGTGTAGCACATAAAAGGCTGTTTTAGAAGTTAGCTATTCCCAAGTGTTAGTGATTTTATAGAGCTCTTATCTAGTTACATAAGCCCCAGTTGTGCTAATGTAATCTCTGTGGTAGTACAACAGCTTGACAACTGAGACTTGTCCCAACACAGTTGGAACATACTACAAATTGTAAAAAAAAAAAATCTCAATTTTTTTGTGTTGCATTATTCATTCCTTACCACCAACCTTGCATTTATCTCCTATAGGTGCAAGTTAAGGAGCTAGGCACCAGTAAAGTACCATCCGTTTCTAAAACAGTCCCATCTTCTGGTTTATCTCTTTCTTTTTAATTCTCTCTTGACACTTGCTGATAGAGAATGGACTGATTTCAGGAATTATTCTGCAAAATTGGCTGTCATGTTCTCTATTACCCAAGCAATAAAATGCAAAAATAATGTCACAATTGACACGCACACAAACTCCCCAAGCACAACAATTCAGCTTTACTTTAGGGAACAACTGTGGGGTTTTTTTCCAGTTAAAAAGGCTTATTTTCTCTCAACTCATTGAAATGGGGCCAATTTGCATGTTTTTAAAGTGATACGACAGGGAAAACAGCAATGAACTGAGCCCAGATGGAGAGACTGGTCTGTTAACATCATCACTATTAACATATGAATGTGAATTTAAAATTTCTAATTGTTTGATTATGTAGCATAAAGACATTTTCAACTCCCAATGACCCTAGACAGATTTTCTCCATGGTCATGTATCCCTAGCCATTTTGTTTTCAAAGGTTCATAATGGGCACCCTTCCCCAAAGTAACTGGGTCCATCCAGCCTGCTTGTTTAGAAGAAACAAAACACAAGCAAAAATACAGTATATATCAGTGATGGCTAACCTTTTCCGGACCGAGTGCCAAAGCGCATGAAGCACCAAAATTCAATGCACCTCCTGGGACATGCGCCACCTCCCCATGTGTGCCCGACCCCCTGTGCACACCCCCTGTGCATGCCCCCCCTTCGTTCTGGCTGGCAGAAGGCACATACGCATGCAGAACTGAACTGGAGTGACGGCTCGCATGCCATCAGAGAGGGCGCTGCGTGCTACCTCTGGCACATGTGCCATAGATTCGTCATCATGGCTATATATAAATCCCCAAAACAGTTGTTGGGGAAAATGTCCATCTGGGTTCAGTTCCAAGTGGGAAGAAAGACACTGGAAACATGGAGGCTGCTTGGAAAGATGGTTTAATGCCTTGGAGCTCGTGAGAGAACAGGGAAGAGGTGCTGAGAATCTCTGAGTTTTATGGCCTCTGTTGGGCCCCACCTTAAGAGTTTCCTGTTCCTGTGTAAGAAATGTACCCTGATTGGTTGTCAGACTCCCAGGGCTCAGGGAACTTAGCTAACTTTGTAGGCTGTCTGTGTCCCAGGCTTGCTTCAGCCATTGCTGGCTGATGAAATCTTTCCAGGTGCCATGTGGTGAGATGGGTAGAGGGCTAATCCTACCATTGTTGAATCTTGGGTGAGGACATTTCCCTATGAATAGACCTAGCTATCTCTTTCTCTCTTAAGGACATCAACTGTGGGCTATTGAGGAAGGTGAGGGCTACTAAGAGTGAGTTTGCTCCCTGCCTTAAAAAAGCATGTTTTGCCACTTCTAATCTAGGGAAATATAACCCTCTTCCTTTTCAATATTTCCTAGGATATTTCATTTTTTCAGAAGATGGATGGGTGCTAACTTCCTTCTCAGTATTTATATAGTTTGTTCTTAAAATATTTTGCTTTTTATTTAAGATTGGAATGTAACCAGTACTATTCAGCTTACACTCATAAATATTTGTCTATGATGCTGAGGAAACCTGCTGAAAGAAACTTCATTGGGTGGGGGGTAGAAGCATGCTTCTTATATGCATAATTTATGGTGAATCCTCAATTTAAAGGACTATTTGGGAAAACACATGTCTGTTAACAAATGACTATTACATTTGAGAGTACTCACCTGCCGTTTAATGATGTCATTACACAAATAAGTCCCAAAGGTGCTTTTTCAAAAGGCAACTGGACTTTCTTTCTTTTTTTTCTTGAAGACAATTTCGCTTCTCGTCCAAGAAGCTTTTTCAGTTCTGATGACAATTTTTGGCTGAGAAGCGAAACTGAAAAAGTTTCTGTTTCAAGGAAAAAAACCAAGAATGTCCAGTTGCCTTTTGAAAATGCAGCTTTGGGTCAACCATGACCTGGATGACTGAGAATCTCCATAGGCATTTAGATAAATAAGGTAAACAACATATTGTTTACAAATGGTCACTTAATATAAATAGCATTAATTGGAATGGACAGTTGGGATTTTCCATATGAGATTCATCATTATCTTTACAATAGTTGGTGTTGAATATCTTAAAGATGACACTGACTTTTACTGCTTATTGTCTGAATGTCATCCTACTTGTTCCTAAAGTTTGCAAGGAGATTCTTTGTTCATTGGTACACAAGAGTATTTTATTTAAGATTGCTAGGCTTTGATTTAAACTGTACAGTAAAACTCATACAGGGATACATTTTGGGTCCCACTGAGTTTACATGTTTGCTTCCTCTCCAATCCCATTGAAAGAAGGGAGGGGGGAGAGAGGGTATCTTTGGATCAAGTTGCGCAAGGAAAATTAGTAAAAAAAAAAAACAGCATTGTGCCAACAAAGAAGAAAATGTAATGATGGTGGTGGTGATATGATTACAATTGTCCTTATTCAAGGGTTAGCAATAAATTGTGATGAATGCAACACAAGCTATGCCTATGAGAAAAGTAGCTATTGCCTACTATTCACAATATAGGCTCTTTGGCTGAATGTTATAAGTGCGGCTTCCTCATCATAGGAAGGGTGAATTATTAAAATACAATCGTCTGTACTCAGCAATTGTTTCTTATTACAGTGGATTCTGTAATGTTCACCAGAATGAAATTTCTGGTGATCATTGCATTGCATTGGCATCCATCAGTCTTAAAGGATTATGGTATCGTGTTCTGGAAAGAGGTCAAATCTGGAGTGTCCTCTCCAGCACGAGGCCTGGGTAGATTAATATTGAGGATAGACTGTTACCCAAGCAGCAGATCCCCCCCTCCATGTCGCCGAAATAGTCCAATGGAACAGCAGAGCCAATACGATTGGTTCCAGCTTCATCGCAGGAGTTACCAGAATGTGGTTATACACAGTCATGAACTGCTCCTGGGATTCCGGCTCTGGATTTTTTCTCAAGGTTGAATCCTGAAGCCTTTTCCAGTAGTGGATATAGTCACAAGGCAGTGGAGGTTTGTAATGCTGCTTTATCTGCCGTTGGGGCATAGAGCCCTCTTCTGCCTTCAAAACCATTGACCGTCTTCTCCTGTAACCCTGGAAAGGGGACCTTACGAGGTGCTATCAGCTGGGCCAGCTGGACCAAGGTTTTTTAAAGAGGTGTTACTCCTCCATCACTCACCCTTTGTCCTGGCTTGTGATAGGCAGAGCCTGGCTTCCCAATCTTCCCAAAAGCATGTTGATTCTGCTGATCAATCTTAGGAATATGAGACAGAAACATATTCAGGTATGAACTCAAGACTGTAACTGGATTGGCATCAGATAAGTTTCTTCAATCTCTCTTTTCTCTCTATAAGCATTCAACTGAGGTTGACTTGCATAACTTGAAAATCCCCATGTCAAAATGCCTTCATCATTGTCAATTCATAGGTTCCAATGGCCTTTCTAAAATATTTCCTATTTCTGCCTAAGTGGAAGAAATCAAGAACAGGGCAGAAAGTTGTAAATCCTTGGCGCTCATGTGGATAGTTACAGGAAGTTCCTACAAATGAGAAGAAATAGCAGGATATCTATTACAACTTCTGGCTTTGCAACGAACTAGAGACATTGCAGTGAATAATGTCAATGAGAAGAAAACATGTGAATCGTGACTCAAAGTATTCTTTACAATTTAATCACAAGTGCCCGAACATCATTGCTCTTGGACTTATTAAAAGTCATCCCATATGGATGCAACAATTATGTCTTGATCAGTGGTAGGTTCCAGATCCTGTTGCAACTGGTACGGTGCATTGGGGCCAGGAGTCCACCACATTAACGTGCGCAGCGTGCGCATGCATACTTATTGCCCACGACGCTCCATGATGCCTCCGCGACACTCCAGCTGCTCGGCGGAGGGTCACGCAGGCATCGTACGCTCTGTGTTCATGCGTGAAAGCCCCAAAAACCTCAAATACCGGTAAGGAGTACAGGCGGGTGGGTCGGCCCTCCGGAGCACTGTACCGGAATGGTACCTGGTGCTCCTGGCTCCTGGTCTTGATTTTGAAAAAGAATATTGAGAAAACAAGAAATGAATGAAGGATACAGTAGTATCCTTTAGCTTTTGTATAAATTTCATATTCTTCCTTTTCTCACTAGCCAATTTATACTTACACAGAGACCGGTGCTATGGGATTATTCAATCAATACTTCACAAATGTATTAATGCTATATTTATATCAATTTAAGATGCTTCCACCTTAAAATAGATTTTTTTAAAAAAAAAAAAGTGTCCACTCTTCCATTTCTCAGTAAAACACCAATTTTAAAAGTGAATAATTTGGAAAGAGAGAGATCATGTTTACATAAAGCAGTAAATGCCTATCCATTATTAAGTTCAAGATATAAATATCTTGCCATTTATATTGTCTTGATATGTTAGCCGTGAAATATTGTCCACAAAGTTAAACAATAAAGTTTGACATCTCAGAAGTTTTGTCCTAGTAGTCAATGACTTAAGTATAACTGCAAAAAATCCAAGCACTCCTAGTCTAATACCTGACAAAGGGATAGCATCAAAATCATGTGAAGAAATAGTTTTATAGTATAGTACAGCCTTTATTGTCATTGTACATCATGCATACAACAAAACTGGTTAGTTAGTTTCCCTTTATGCTGCACTGGTTACCAGATACAAAAAGGATGTTGAGACTCCAGAAAGACTGCAGAGAAGAGCAGCAAAGATGATTAGGGGAATGAAGGATAAAACATACAATGAATGGTTGCAGGAACAGGGTATGTCTACTCTAATGAAGGGAGTTGATTTGATAGGGTTGACTTGATAGCAGTGTTCCAATATTTGAGGAGTTGTTACAGAAAGGAGGTGGTCAATCTATTCTCCAAATCACCTGAGAGCCAGGCAAAAAAGAAAAAGATGGAAACCCATCAAGGACAGATCCAACCTAGAACTAAGGAGAAATTTCCTGAGAGTGAAAAAAAAAATCAATCAGTGGAATGATTTGCCTCCAAAAATTGTGGGTGTTCCATCATTGGAGATCTTTATAGAACAAACTGGACCACCTTCTGTTCAAAAAGGTATACATTCTCCTAAGACTGTGATGGCAAACCTATGGCACGCATGCCCAAAGTGGCATATGGAACATGCATTATCACCTATTCCTCTTCCAAGTTTATGGCGTGCATGCGCAGACCAGCTGGCCTTCATGCATGTGGCAGTGCCGGAAATTGGAAGAGCTGGTCTGAGCATGAGTGCCAGCCACCTGAACATCGCACTTGTATGCATGCCAGTAATGCAAGATAGGCTGGAAACCAGAAGTTCATTTTCTGGCATGCACATGGTCAGCTCCTCTTCTGGGTTGCGGCTCTGATGAGCATATGTGCACTCCCTTTTTGGCACTGAGTGCCGAAAAGGTTCACTATCACTGTCCTAAGACCTCCAAGGTCCCTTCCAACTCTGTTATACCATTATGTGCTTTCTTCTTTCTGGTGTCCGGCTATCAAATCCTATTGCTTTCTCTTGTCTGCATATAATAAATGACAGCGAGAGGTGTCATCCCTCTTTTTGAACCAAGATACTTCAAATGGGCTAACTTACAGAATGTGTCCAAAATCCAACTTTCAAGGAATTGGAAAATTTTATAAAACCTTTATGACATAATGCAAAATATCATAGAACATTTTCTGGGATCGGTTCCTCATGTTTGATTGTGCTATGCAGTTTAGCATGGACTACTTTCAAGGCAGACTTCTTTGAATATCTTGCGGAATTTTTTAGACCTTTTCAAGATTAGAAGTCCTCCCATTTTTTTTAAGGCATTGAGGAAATATCTCTGAAATGAGGAGCCAGGGAATCACAGGTTGTCTATTTTTCAATAAATGTGAAAAAAGCCAAACAAATAACGTTTATGCAAGATCCAATCTGGATCGGTCATCGGGACCAGAGGTTTACTCTTCCAAGCTTTTCGGACTCATGCTGGAGCCCATCGTCAGGAAATTTCTCTCTACTGGAATGTGTGCTCTATGAATTCACATTTATGTAGTGCCTTCCTGCTGGTTGATTGGTCTACTGATAGCCAGTGATGGCGGCTGTTGAATAACTTTTATGGATTGCAAAATGTTTTATGAAGCAAATATCTGAGAGAATTACAATCACTCCAGCAGTGAACAAGACACTTTTCCCCCCACCCCATTCCCAGACATAATTTACATCAGAAGCATGAGTAGAAAAGTGTTTTGATAGTTTCAAAACAATTCCAGGACAAATGACCAATCAAAGAGGTTTGGAAAAAAAGTTACCACCTTCGCTTGAAGTGATGTAAATCAATGGGCAGATTAGTTTCTTGTCAAGTAGGTATGTTCACTACTAATTAAAAAGTGAATAATATTATCACACCTCTTAATTGAAGAAAAAATATATTGCTCCTCAATGACTCATCTGCCCTTCTAAAGTAGTTATCTTTAGTTAGTTAATAGTTAGGAATATTTTGCTACGTCCTTATGAAACTCAGACAGCAATCATTTATAATATTGAGTGAGGGAGAGAGCGCCTCTAGAAAGCTTCAAGGTGTGGGAAAGTATACTAAAATGTCAGGATAAAGAAGAAGTCCAACCACCTTTCCAAGATGAGAAAAGTTTTCATGACACCAAACAGTAAAAGCTAAATTCGAAAAGCTGGAAATACAAGAAATCCTAGGTTTATATTGATTTTTGAAATAAAAGAAACCAGTGTTTCTTTTTCCTATTTGATGTAAAAAGGCTGGAGATGAGGCTGAGGTTGTGTATTTAAGCCAGCATAAATCCCTTATTGCCAATGGGGAGATATTCCTCAAATTTTCCATTTGCTATGCTTTACATTTGCCTCCAAATGTCAACAGAAAGCGCTGGAGTAGCAAAAAAGAAACAGCGGTCTTTGATGGTGCTTGTTTAGGAGAATATTTTATCCCGCCCGTATGCAAATCTAACCTTTTTAATATTTGAGTCCAATAAGCCCAAAGACAGGATTTGAACAGAAAATGTTTACTAAAGACTTTTTCCCCTAATAATCTATTGATTTTAATATCCATTCAAAATTCCTGTTGAATGTCAGTTTTTCCCCAAAGACTGCCATTGCAAATAGAGCATATTTCATTTATTTATGCCATTTGAAATAAGCAGTAAGATGTGAATAAATGTTACTTTTTGCTGATGATCCAGCATTAAGTTCCATAATTTAATTATTTGTTCTCTATGTATATCGTCAGAGGTTCGCTGAGATGGCACTCAAAAATAAGAATGTAAGGAGAAGCCTCCTTAATCAGAAACAAAGACCAATTAATCTAGTGACATGGATATGATTTCTATGCAAGAGTTCATTTTGAGCTCATTTAATTTTCCCCAACATGTTAAGAATACTGCATTATTGCATTCAAAACTCCCTGTTATAATATAGATCTTGATTAAGATAATGTAAATAATATGTAGATATTTTTAAGAGGCATTTTTTCCCTGCATGTAAATAAAGCAGTTGGGGTTTTTTTGAAAGCAAATAAAACCAAACCCTTTAAAAATAAAACTCTAAGGATTATTTTTTTAATGGATTACAGAATTGCATGAAAAAAATAATATTACTCCCTTGATTCATTCTGTACAAAATAAAAATGGTTACCCATAATAGCAAGTTAGCAAAAAGGCAAAGTAGACATTTTTCTGTTCTCTAGTGTTTCCCGTTACTTGCTTTTTTATCACAAACTCCCAGTACTTCCCCTATTCTAGAGTGTAATTTTAACAGTATAATTAAACAAGTGTCATTTTTGAAGAGTATCATGGCTTATGCTTCATTTAGCACAACAATGTGGTATTAACAGAATTGGCAGTGCTCAGTCTTGCAAGCACATCATGAGAGAAAGGAAATTAAGCGTCCAAGGATTGGACCTATCTCAGCTTCTACATGGGGTTTATTTTCCTTCTTGTGCCAATTTCCACTCTAGGCATCAAGGTTATCATCAGACTCAATGGAGTCTACGGTGTAAGGATTTCCCTTGGAGAAGGGCCATTGCTTTGTACTAGAGCACAAGAAAATGCTTGGTTCAGAACCATGAAAAACACATTTTATTTGAAACATTGTAATTGATGGAAATGATTGTAAATTGAATGGACTAATAATCTAATAAATCAAGAGACTCTGTTAGGTCTAGCAGTTAAGGAGCTGGCCTAGAAAGCAGGAGACTATGAGTTTTAGTCCTGCCAGCTGGGTCATTTTGAGCCCGTCACTTACTGTCAGCCCAACCCATTTCACTGGGATATTGTTGCTGTAGGGAAAATAGGAGGACAAAGATGCGTTGGATATGTTTGCCATCTTGAGTTATTTGTAAAAATAACAAAGGAGAGAAATGAATAAATAGCTGGTTGAACGATAAGTGAATGGACTTTTCCAATTGTTGCCTATTAAGAAATATTCAGAAACACAGATTGAGAAACAATCACATTTCCAACAGAGATTATCTGCTGTCAACATTAAAGTCACCAACAAATAGAGCTTTCTTCGTAGAACAAAACAAGGGGATAAAACATTTCATAAGACAATTAGGTCAGATTCAAACCCAATCAGAAAAACAGGCACCCTACTTGGAGATGTGAGAAAAGGTCAGTAAATCATTAGTTATCAGATTTTCTATTGTATTTCTGCTTCAAGAAAACCAACAACATATGCCTATATTCTGCGGCCCTCAGAGCCCATTCAGATAACAATTGCTGAACAAGGACTGTGGAGTTTCTCTGGGAGATCCATGAAAACTGAAGAATTAAGAATTAACCATAAAACCTAAATAAAACATCCCCTGGCCATTTATAGCAAGGGTCCCCAACCCCCAGGTCATGACCCTCTAATGGGCCTGGGCCTCTTCAAAATTGAATCACAGAAGCAGTGGGTGGGCAAGCATACACACCACTTGTGCAAATGGAGCTGTGTACATACTGCCCATCCTCACTCATGAAGAACCATCCCCTATCCCCCTTCTGCTTGCCCCCAAATCCGGAAAGGTTTGATCAGCTGATCTTTAAGACTAGGCCCTAAAGACCAAAAGCAAACTTTTGGTATAAAGGCATATTTGTGTTTAATTTGCTGGCTCAAACGCCATAACTTGGCCTTGGCTCTATGCTTCCAGAATCTGAGAATATCAAAAAGATTTTGCTAAAGCAACAAAGTGTTTGTGGCTTTTCTATTGGTGATATAGAAAAAGGATTCAAATAGAAATAGACTTTATGAATAGAGCTCTCTGGAAAAACCATAAGGTGGGAAGCACCGTATTTTTCGGATGATAAGATGCACCAAGGTTTTGAAGAGGCAATTTTTTAAAAAAAGTAGGTAGGTAGATAAAGGGATAGAGAGGGAGAGAAAGAAAGAGAAATACAGTAGGTAAGTAGGGAGAGAATAGTTAGGGAGGGAGGGAGAGAGAGTGAGAGAGAGAGACAGAGACAGAGACAGAGACACAGAGAGAAATACAGTAGGTAAGTAGGGAGAGAATAGTTAGGGAGGGAGGGAGAGAGAGTGAGAGAGAGAGACAGAGACAGAGACAGAGACACAGAGAGAAATACAGTAGGTAGGTAGGGAGAGAGTGTGTGTGTGTAGGCAGGTAGGTAGCAGGGGTGAGTTCCTGCCAGTTCTCACCTCTTCTATAGAAGAGGTTCCACAAATCTACAATGCCATTTAGAACTGGTTCCAGCTCCCTCCCCCTGCCCGTCCGCACATGATCAAGATGAAGAGCGAGAGGACAAATTCTGGGAGTTGAAGTCCACAAGACTTAAAGCTGTCATGTTTGAACACCCCTGGGGGTTTTTTTCTAAAGGGTTAGGGGTGCAAGTGTCTTGTAACTTAACAGCTTTAAGACGTGTGCTTCAAATGCCAGAGTTTCTGAGCCAACATTTTGGTTGCTAAGCAAGAGTGTTGTTAAGTGAGTTTCACCACATTTTACAAGTTGGCCACGCCCACCCAGTCACATGACTGGCAAGCCATTCCCACCCAGTCACATGGCCAGCAAGCCACTCCCACAAAGCAGGCCACACCTACGGAAGAGGTTCTAAAAAAATTTGAAACCCACCACTGGTAGGTAGGTTGCTGTTGTTTCTCTAAAACAATCAAGTTGTTTTCTTCTTACATTGTGTTCTGCTTTTTTTTTAAGGAACACCCATTGTTATTTCTTCTGATTCTCCTGCAAGGAATTTACAGTTCTTTAAAAAAATTCCCAGTCAGTCTTTTCTCAGCCTAACTTTGATCATCTTTTTCTGGCGATTAGGCCATGATTTGATTTCTTTGTGTTCATTTGCTTTGGAATTGAATTGCCAAATTGAGTAAAGAAAAGTGGGTTTACTGGGATATCTAATTGTGTTTGTTAAAATGTATGTGTTCTTTCTAATGTTTTAACAATAATTTTTCCACAAGCTATATGTCCCTCTGAATTAATGAATTCTTTGTAAACCTGATGCTTATATGTAAGACACTATAGAAGGAATGGTGATCAGGCTGTAGGATTAGAAAAAAAATTAAGGTTATAATTTGATCTTTTAAAAAAAGAATACACTTTCTTTTATTGATTTGCAGGATTGAATCATTCTCACCTTTTTCTATCACAATTTCCCTTAATGGATGAATTCTCTTTAGATTTCGCTGTCCATCCTGTTTGATGTCAAGAAAAATTTCCCTGTAAATTTGGATTTTTCTCTCTGTGTCCTTCAAGGCCCTTCAGAAAGTTATCATGATAGAATTAAAATGAAATAATTAAACACACATTACACCTCTTGACATTGAACAGATGGAATTGCAATTGACATTGGAATTTTAAAAAAAATCAGCAACAATTAACAAAAAGCAGAAATAATTAATGAAAATCAGATTGTTTATGTGGATCATGTCCACAAACGTGGTCTAGAACATATAATGCTGAAAATGTTTCTCCATCTATTTAATATTGATGGGTCTCTACAATGCCATCATTGCATCCATTTGTGTGTGTGTGGCTTAAATATTTCAGTTAGCAGATAGCATTGTTGCAGATGATTCTTAGACAAACTCTCCATAGAAATCTTTAAATTCCAAAGCCTGTGATTCAAATTCACCAGAAACTGAACAGCTGCCAAAATATATGATAACAAAATGTTTGTCAATGTACTTACTTTTGCATTTAGTGGCAGTCCAGTTTGGTTCCACCACAAAAGCGCGTAGGACAAAATCGCGCTCGACAAAAGCGCGCTGTGATGTCATCACAGCACGACGAAAAAGATCGAAAAATGTAAAAATAAAGCGAAAACCTTACCCTAAGCCCCCCAAACCTAACCCTAAACCTAACCCTAAACCTAACCCTTAACCTAACCCTAAACCTAACCCTAAACCTAACCGTTAAAGTAACGAAAAACCTAACGCTAACCCTTATCCTAACCCTAATGCTAACGCTAACGCTCTAAAGCTAACCCTAACCCTTAACCTAACCCTAACCCTAACCCTAACCCTAACCCTAACCCTAACCCTTACCTTTATGTGAATCGGCTTGCTTTAATTTAATTTTTATTAATTTTTATTTGAATTTTTCGATCTTTTTCGTCGCGCTGTGATGACGTCAAAGGCGCGATTTTGTCGATCGCGCTTTTGCCGTCCGCGCTTTTGACGGGTCACGGTCCAGTTTCATAGAGCAGTAAAATCTGGATGAAGTCAATGAATTTCTCGTGGAAGTGAAATCTGCTTTCTCTAAACAGGCCTGGAAATTAGAAATTAAGTTTATAACATCAACTTCTGGAATCAGGCTCTACAATAAGTCTACCATTGAGTGGGGGAAACAGCTACTACAAGCTTATCTCTCAAGAAATAGTAGATTGACTACTGTGTTACAAGAGAGTGGCTGAGAAGGTCATTATTATTGACCATTACAAAACCTCCCACATGGATTAATCATCAGTACATGACACTTGTTGGGCTTTGAAGGTAGCCTGTAGAAGTAATCTCTGTGTGGATATTGAAGTTCCTCAGAAAATTTCCTCTTTCCATACCATATCCAGCACCAAAACTGAAATAATCTCTTTTGCAACAATAATCTCAGTTGCAACAATTATTGGTTATGGATGGATCAATGCACCTATCTTGTTCTAACCCAACACAGAGTACATTCAGACTGACAATTCAGATTGAAAAGCTATAGATCCAGTACAGACTGAACAGTTTCTCCCTGTCATCTCTACAGTTTATCTTGAAGGGATACTAAAAATCAGAAAGGACAAAACTAAGAGATCTCTTCCATCTGATTCACCCTCTGAAATAGAACCATGGCTGATTCAAGTCTAATGTCAGGTTCCGAGTAATGCATCCATCACAAATTGACCTCTGCAGCATTCCTTTTCTCAAAGTGCAAATGTATTTACTGCAGATACACCATATTGGCACTAACTGGTTCACGGGCTTTTCACCCCAGGATAAATTTCAGTTTTCTCAAGTTTCCGAAACAACTATCACATTGTCCAACCAAGATGGGAGCTGATTGCTCAGCAACATCTATCCTCCTCTTCCTCTGGTTAGCCAGGCATTGGAATGTGGCTGACTGATCAGTTAGGAATGATGTGACTGGAGGCTCCATTCCCCTTCAGTCCTGACCTGTGTCAAACTGAATTCATGTCAAAATGCCCAAGGATGCAAACAATCCCAAATCCCAATAAAATTCAGGTTTGACATCTTGCTGTAAACATATGCAGCATTATATAAAATAGCATTACCCTAAAATCCAAGGATTGTTTGATCTGATTGGTCAAAATAATGGGTTTAGGAGAAGGTAGAACAGATCTGAAGGTGTTGGAACCTGATTTTCCCCAATTATTGTGTCCCAATTGCATCCTCATGTCCCTTTGCCAATATCCATAGATATGATGATTTCTTTCCCTTTTTCCATTGGTGTCTTTCATAGATTATTGAAGTCCACTAAACAAATAGGTTCAAGCAGTTGGAAGGTGTTGCAAATGAGGCATCAGCTTTGGAAGTCCTATTAAGCCCGGAAGCTTTCACGCTGCCACATCCTTGTGCTTGGGAAATCAGGAGGGGGATTTAGTAGAGGGAATGTACTTAGACATAATGCCATTCTTCTTTTCATCAAAGTCATGGCATTCCTGCACCTGAAGGAGGAGTGGTTGGAGTGATGTCTTCCATTGGGATGGATTGGGATTGGACCATATGATGGACTGATGGATGGATGGGAGGTTCCACCACAAATGCACGAACGACAAAAGCGTGCCTGACTAAACCACGGTGACAAAACCGCACTGACAAAAACGCGCCGACGAAAAAGCACTGAAGCGCGCCGACAACAGTGCGCCGACAGAAGCGCGCTGTAACCCTAACCCT
The DNA here is from genome assembly GCF_051295495.1 of Thamnophis sirtalis. NCBI lineage: Eukaryota > Metazoa > Chordata > Lepidosauria > Squamata > Natricidae > Thamnophis > Thamnophis sirtalis. The sequence goes on along the minus strand of NW_028261384.1, from coordinate 14,670,300 downwards.
AAACCAAACCCTAAAGCTAACCCTAAAGCTAACTCTAAACCTAACTCTAAACCTAACCCTAAACCTAACCCTAAACCTAACCCTAACCCTAACCCTAACCCTAACCCTAACCCTAACCCTAAACCTTACCTTAACTTAAATTGCGCTTCTGTCGGCGCGCTGTTGTCGGCGTGCTTTTGACATCGCGGTTTTAGCCCCGCGGTTTTGTCGGCGCGCTTTTGACGTTCGCGCATTTGTCGGGTCACGGGATGGGATGGGTTTGGGCTTTTGACTTACTAAGGGAAAGCCTGGAAATCTCAGATTCAGGTTTTCCCAGATGTGCCTGTATACCTATGCTAATACCCTGTTTCCCTGAAAATAAGACCTCCCTGGATAATAAACCCAATCGGGCTTTTGAGCGCATATGTTAAAATAAGCCCTCCTCCAAAAATAAACCCTCCCAAAATATTGCAACACAGCAGTAACCATGAGGTGACCACACTCTCTGTCTCCTCAAAAATAATAAGACCTCCCTGAAAATAAGGCCAAGCACTCATTTCGGGGGTCAAAAGAAAATAAGACCCTGTCTTATTTTGGGGAAAACACGGTAAATGGGAGCTTATGCCTGTCTTGGAGTTTCGTTGAAGTTAGATCATTTTTGAACATGACATAAGGCATATGTCAGGGTTTATAGTATCATGTAGAATTAAATCAGAGTCCAAGGCAAAATGATCCTTTTTGTTCCAATTTAATATAGCAGACATCTTCAGCACATCTGTGTTAATCCCAGTACTGGAAATGACATCACAATTCCACCCAGTCTTGTCCCTACACCCACAATCCATCACATGGTCCAAACTTCCTCTTCCATGCTGGCATCCACACCCAGCTACTTCCAGTCAGGTGTACTGGTGCGGAAACAAAGGATGACCTTGGCTTCTAGTAAAGAATGAAAACAATACATTCCACAATCTCACTCCTGTCTATTCCCCCTCCCATCAACTATACTAATGAAACAGCATATTGAAATGAGAGAAAGTGTGGCAGGCCAAAATTCTAAAAGGAATATAATTGCAGGCCTGACAGCATATTTAAGAGCCACAAGAGACTGTTATAGTCATAGAGAAGATAAGTTCACAAGAGTGTTTCTGCTGTCTATGCACTGGAAGGAGAGATCATATCTTGGTGCCCTGAAATGGGTGATGATTACATTCACTTTAAAAAGACATGGGGAGAAGGAGGGAGAATCGGGGAGATGTCAAACAGGAAAAAGAATGCATGACTTACATCTGTGCAGGCACGGCTTGTTTCTTATACTGTGAAAAGCAAGACAGCTTTTCTGTATTTATTTACAGCAAAGCTTAATAATTAATGAACACTTATTATTATAGCTGCTCTAAAACCATATGGCATGCGGGATGTGAACAAATCTTTTGAGACAAAGCACTCAGTGGAAGCGTGTTCTGATTTAGCTACTTTTTCTTAGAGCAGAAGGCGAGGTGCTTTCCCAGCATGGAATGTTTAATTGCAGGTCTTCATTTAAATAGGCTTCTGTTCTCTTCTGCTCGGGCTCTTGTTTCAACATATTGCTGGCAGGTATCAGCCAGATCTTATACCTATTGGACTTAGGAAAAAAAAATTAAGATAATGGGATGGTTAAAAAGTTGCAGATGGCATCTTCTCAGCCACATGGCAGATCAAAGCCATGGCACATGTGCCCCTTCCCCATTCTACACAGTCCAGAAATAACTACGGTATTTAAGTGTATGGTTTAGGAAGACATAGATCAGTTCCAATAGGTTAGACCTGTCGTGGTTAACCTTTTCTACACTGAGTGCCAGAACTGGAGCGCGTGCACACCAGAGCACCAGAACCCAAAAGAGAGCAGCTAGCCAGTGCGCATGTGCACAGCAGCCAGTTGCTCTTCCGGGTTCCGTTGAGTGCATGCATGCTGGACAGCTGCTCTCTTCTGGTTCTCAGTGCGTGCATGCATGCCGGACAGCTGGAAGACCGACTGTCCAGTGCACATGCACATGTTGGAACATGAAAGAGAGCAATTGGCCAGTGCACATGTGTCTGGCAGCCAGTTGCTCTTCCGGATTCCACCACATGCATGCACGTTGGACACCTGGTTTGGAGCACAAATGCACCGACCTGCTGCTCTCTTCTGGGTCTCAGTGCATGCATGCATGCCAGCCAGTTGGAAGACCAGCTTCCAGTGCGCATCACGCGCAGGAACCCGACAGAGAGTAGTTGTCCAGCTGGCCAGCATGCATGTGCGTGACAGATCCCAGAAGAGCAGTTGGCAATAGCACATGTGCCCACAGAGAAGGCTGTGCTTGCCACCTCTGGCACATATGCCATGGGTTCACCATCACTGGGTTAGACCTATCCTGGATATCTGGTAAGCAGTCAGATCATAAATTTATCAAAACAGAAACACAAAATCATCTCAGTCACTAGCTCTTGAATTAAGTAGGCCTATTCAGAAGCTAGAACCATGCTAAACAGTGTGTAGTACGTTGAACTGAGTAGTGAATTACTCCTGGGAGAATGTCATGGCCCCATTGGAGCCCGGGTCCAAGGAGGAAGAAGATATGGAGCTGGGCCAATGGAGGGAGAGGGCACAGTTACTATGGCCCATCAGGAACGAGGCAATCCCCGGTGCTTTGAGCCTTGGAAGAGTAGGCATGGAGGAAGAGAGGGCGCAGGCTCACCAAGGAAGGTGGGAGGAGATGGAAATGGCAAGCAGTGTACCAGGGAGGGACAGAGCTCCAGAGATGAAACAATGCATCTCCCAGAGACAGGCAGAGTCAGCGCAGGGCAACCCGACTTCTTGGGAGGAGGATGCCCATTTAAGGAGGGAGTTTTGTCAGGAACAAGTGTTGTATTTCGTGGCATTCCACAGCTCCAAGAAGAACTTTGCTCCAGAATCCTTGGAGTTTGATCCTCTGCTTTGTCATTCATCATGAACTTTTCCAAGTTTGAGATCCAGTCTTGACCCTAGAACGATGCTGCTGTGTGGGCTTTCACTGCCAGGAGGTTGCACAAAGCATGTGCAGGCATGTGTGTTTGAGCCTTGCTCTTAGACTTTAAGGGTAACTTGGGGGCAGAGATCTTGGAGAATGGACCAGGAATTGCTGGATTGTGGGGATTATTGTGGGGAGCACGCCCGGCTCCCATTGCAGTGTACTGGTTACAACGGGAGCCAAAACCCACCACTGGTGAGTGGTGTGAGTGCTATTGCTATCTAAAGGAGTGAAAACAAACTCAAACCAGCACTGAATGACAACAAATCATGGTCAGAATGCAAGTGAAAGAAACTGAATCGGCTGACAATGATTTGATAGGCAATCACGGCCTGAAGAGCATTAGTAGGATCAAGGAAAGACTGGTAGCCATGCAATGCGGCTTAGCAGCCATGTTCCAAAGACTGTGTCTTCTATTTCAGGCCAATCCTCAGTTGGAAGGTATTTCCTATTTGCAGGCCATGTGAATGCAAAGAGATGAACAGCAGAGTTGGCGATTCTTTGCAGTTAGTGGCACAAGCTGTTATGAGTAAAATAGAAAACTTGAAGATGCAATCCGCTGCTTTGGTCATGCCAAGTTAATAGAACAGTTTCTGGTTATGTCTTTCCAGGAATTTGCTGATTCCGTGTACCAAATAATTACAGAGAAATTTCAGGAAGTGACGGATAACTTTGCTGCCCTCCATGCATGCCACAGATCCCTTGCAGGAATTGTAATGACTAGAGGTAAGCGTCCAATTTTCTTGCTTTTTGCTTAGCCTATAGTTTTATTTATTCTAAGAAAAGCCTGTCCATTGATTCTCCTAGTTACTTAAATATAGATAATATCTGTATGTGCCCCAGTCTACCTGCACTTAGTAATTAAAAGTGTGTGCGATTCTGAAATGTAGCTACAATATTAAGTTCACCTGCCTGAATCCCCAGTAAGGTAGGAAGTTTGAACTCTCCCAAGCTGCTTTGAGCTTCGTGTAATGCAAGCAGGAAAGTGAGATAATGTGCTTTAAATAAGCATATAAATAAAGCATATAAGCACTTCATCCTTTTTACAATGTTTATGGTGAAGATAAAGTCCCATTTCAGAGGAATGATGGGATGCAAATGTCTTCCTTTTCCAGTCACTAAAGCAGCCACATCTTGTGCAGAACTTGTGCGCATCTGCTTCAAAAGCTGTTCCAGTTTGCCTGTTCATGTGCATATAATCCCACCTGTGGAACTGCTTGTTAGTAAAGCAAAGGAGCTGTACATACACACGTGGAAACTGGGGAGATAGTTTTCAAAACAGCCATACAGATCCTGCAAAAGCTGTATATAGAAGCTGTTCCAATGATTGAAAGAAGACTTTCCTGCATGCTTGTTCTTTTTTAAAAAACAAATAACCCAAAGAAATTTTCCTCGGTGCATAAAACAGTCAGGGTGTCAGATGCAAAGAATCAGGATTATTTGTAAAGTTGCAACATAGAAGTGTTTAACTGAAAGTTCATAAAATAGGAAGTTTCTCCATGACACCTGCCCTAAATCAGGGGCGGGATCCTACCGGTTTAACAACCGGGTTACTGAGCCCGTGCACAGTTTAGAGATTAATTGCCTTCCCGATTACTGCTTGGGAAGCAAAACAGCTGAGGTGCAGCAATCCACTCTGCCAACACAACTCAGCTCAGAAGATAAAGGTACCGTATTTTTCAGAGTATAAAACAGACCTTTTTCCCCCCTAAAAAAGAGGATGAAAATCTGGATGCATCTTATACACTGAATACAGAATTTGTGGCCTCCTGAAACCTCACCTCCTTTGCAAAAATGGACATGCAGAGCTGTGGTGGGATTCAAATAATTTAACAACCGGTTCCCTGCCCTAATGATTTCTTCCAACAACCAGTTCAACAGACTGCTCAGAAAGTTAACAACCAGTTCTCCTGAAGTGGTGCGAACTGGCTGAATCCCACTACTGATGCAGAGGGAAGGGAAGGTTGTTGAGAAAGTGGTGGCCTTTCAACTCCGGCGGTCCTTGGATGAAACCGATTATCTGGGTTCCTTTCAGTCTGGTTTCAGGCCTGGTTACAGCATGGAAACTGCTTTGGTCGCGCTGATCGATGATCTCTGGCGAGCCAGGGATAGGGGTCACTCCTCTATCCTAGTGCTCCTTGACCTCTCAGCGGCTTTCGATACCATCGACCATGGTATCCTTCTGCGACGGTTGCGGGAGGTGGGAGTGGGAGGCACCATTCTTCGGTGGTTCTCCTCCTACCTCTCGGACAGGTTGCAGTCGGTGTTGGTCAGAGGGCAGAGGTCGACCCCTAGGCCCCTCAATTATGGGGTGCCGCAGGCTTCAGTCCTGTCCCCCCTCCTATTTAACATCTACATGAAGCCGCTGGGTGAGATCTTATGCTGGCATGGGATTAAATACCATCAATATGCAGACGATACACAATTGTATCTGTCCGCCCCGTGACAACTCAGTGAAGCGGTAGAAGTGATGTGCCAGTGCCTGGAAGCTGTCAGGGTCTGGATGGGAATGAACAAGCTTGCACTCAATCCTGACAAGACTGAGTGGCTATTGATGCTCCCTCCCAAGGATGGTCCAGTTATTCCATCTCTTAGCTTGGGGGGTGAAATTATACACCCCTTAGAGAGGGTTCGCAATTTGGGAGTCCTCCTGGATCCGCAGCTGACATTAGAACATCACTTGTCGGCTGTGACCAGGGGGGCCTTTGCCCAGGTTCACCTGGTGCACCAATTGCGACCCTATCTGGACCGGGAGGCCCTTCGGATAGTCACTCACGCCCTCGTCACCTCAAGACTAGATTACTGTAATGCGCTCTACATGGGGCTGCCCTAGAAGAGTGTTCGAAGACTCCAATTAGTCCAGAATGCAGCCGCGTGAGCGATTGTGGGTGCACCTAGGTACACCCACGTTACACCTATCCTCCGCGAGCTGCACTGGTTTCCCATTGGTCTCAGGACACGCTTCAAGGTGCTAGTCGTTACTTTTAAAGACCTACATGGCATTGGACCTGGCTACCTGAGAGACCGCCTCCTGCCAATTACCTCCCAGAGATCCATAAGATCGCACAGACTAGGCCTCCTCCGGATTCCATCTGCTGGTCAATGTCGGCTGGCAACTCCCCGGGGGAGGGCCTTCTCTGTAGCTGCTCCGGCCCTCTGGAACAATCTCCCCATTGAGATCCGGACCCTTACTACCCTTCTGGCCTTCCGTAAAGCAACCAAGACCTGGCTGTTCCGGCAGACCTGGGGCTGTTGAATTATCCAGCCCCATCCTAAGTTATGAATGTTGTTGCAATTTTAAATTGTTGTTTTATTTTTTATATTCCCCCTCCCTTTTTATTGTAAGCCGCCCTGAGTCTTCCGAGAGTGGACGGCATACAAAACTAATAAATAATAAATAATAATAAGAGGGTTTGGGAGGCCTGAAAAGTGCTCCGGGGGATGGGGAGGGCAAAAATGAGTGAAAAATGGGCCAGTTTTTACCCCACCCCACCCCCAGGGACACTCTGCAAGCCTCCCAAACCCTATGCATGCCCTGTTTTTTGCAAAAAAAACTGGCCCATTTTTGTGGGAAATGGGCAGTTTTTTGCTTATTTTTGCCCCCCCCCCAGCCCCCAAGAGCACTTTGCAGGCCTCTCAGGTTCTGTGCATGCCCTGTTTTTCACAGAAAACTTTTTTTTTAATTTACCTCTTCAAAATATTGGTGCGTCTTATACTCTGAAAAATATGGTATGTAAAGCGCAAGGGGGGGCAGGCAGGCCCACTTGCTAGTGGGAGCGAACCAGTTTGCTCCCAGCTGATCTTCAGAGCTACCAGTTCACCCAAACTGGTCCGAACCTATAGAATCCCCCCCCCCCTTGCTCTAAATCATGATCCTTGTAATTTCAACCCATTAATTCCAGTCCTACACTCTGGGGCAATAGAGAACAAATCTACACCACCTTCTTTCCAAATCCTTAAATTCTTAGGTGTCTATGTGTACAGGTGGTTCTCGGCTTACAGTTCATTTAGTGGCCATTTGAAGTTACAACGAACCTGAAAAAGGTGACTTATAATTGTTTTTCACTCTTACAACCATTGCAGCAACCCTGTGGTAACTCTCCTTGGTAACTGGTAACTGTCTCATATTTATGATGGTTGCAGTATCCCGGGGCCATGTAATCACCTTTTGCAACTTTCTAATGATCAAAGTTAATGAGGAAACCAGGTTTATTTAATAATCTTGTTACCATTTTAACAACCGCAGTGATTCACTTAACAATTGTGGCAGGAAAGGTCATAAAATGAAGCAGATTCAATTTTTGCTTAGCAACAGAAATTTTGACCTCAATCATGGTCGTAAGTCAAGGACTACATGTTCTGACCTAGGCTTCCCCAGCAGCACGAAGCTGAGTCCTGATAAACCCCTTTTATTTAATTTACAGTGAATTTCTCTCCAGTATAGACTTTCCTCTCCCACAATCTTTCAAGATAGTTCACAATTACCGACCTTTATTGGGCTTGGAGAATGGTGAGGCCGATATCTTTGGCAAGAATGCAGGAATGAACTAATTGTCTCCTGCAAACACCCCCTCCCTTTCACTCCTCTTTTATTCCCTATGGGAGGGGCCCTTCACCGTACACTTGTGGCCTTACTCCCAAGTTGAACCTTGTTCCTTAGCTGTCCCCTTTATCTGGCAACTCTGCACATGTGCACACTGGGAACAGGCTCCAGCTGTTCTTCTGCCCCACTACTGTCTGACTTTGAAGGCCCTGGCCCCATCTCTGCCTCCGACACTCATCAGTCTTCCCCAGCCTCCAGGACTGGCCCATGTGTCAATGTTCCAAATATCATGCAGAATTAAATCAGAGTCCAAGACAGAGCTATCCTTAAAGTTCCAATTTAATAAGACAGACATGTTGGCATCATACTGTGGAATCCCAATTCTGGAAGTTACATCGGATTCCCACCCAGTTGAAAGTTCATGATCTTGTCCCCACACCCACAAATCCATCACATTGTCCAATCTTCTTCTTCCACACTGGCATCCCCACCCAGCTGATTCCGGTCAAATGCAGAGGTGCAGAGACAAAAGATGACCTTGGGCTTCTAGAAAAGAATGACAACAACACATTCCACAATTCTACTCCTTTCTATTCCTGCCTCCCAACTACTACACTAATGAAACAGCATAATGAAATAAGAGAAAGTGTGGCAGGCCAAAGATCCTAAAAGGGATATAACTGCAGGCTTGACACCATGTTCCTCTCCAACTTTCTCACTGTCTGAATCTGCTGCCAGCTCTGCTCGCCACTGGCAGGCCACAACACTACCTGTATTCACATTCACACATCCATAGACATTGTTTTATCTAACTCTTCACCAAACTATTATTCCTATAATTATTTCATTTTATTTCATTTACACATTCTTCTAGGGAAACATTGCCTCACACCAATTATGTTTGAGTACAGAAAGTTGCTAGTAAGAATAATTGATCTTTCCTTATATGTGTTTTATTGAATACTACATCAGTAGGGATATTATCTTAACATCTATTCTAGCTGCAGACCGAAATATATTCTTTAACATATTAGCTAACAAAGACTATCATTGGGATTATGCTACAGCACAGAACTTTGGGGTATCTGCAAAGCATTAAAAGAATAGACATCGATGGAGATAGAAGCTTCACCTGTTTTTATGTGCAGCAAACATTAAAAAATTTGATCCCACCATTGTGATTGCCATCTTGATTTTTGCTTAACTGTATCCTGCAGATATCCTTGATAGAACTATGAGTCTAATTTCCTATCTTTTATTATAGCTTTTCAACAGTTTAAGAAAGGCATTTTTCATTATGCCCCAGAATTGCAGAGATGAAATGTAGGAGCATGGTATGATTCCAACTGTTTTTTTTTCTCCCTTTCCTACATAAAGTTTGATTTCAGCTCCAACTAGAGTATAAAGGCTTGAATTAGTGTATTAAATGTAGACGGTAACCTCATATGCATATGTTTAGAGTTTGACAGACAATTTTTCAGAGAAAGCAGGAGGTATCCAATGCATATTCAGAAGAGCTTGCTAAATTATCTGGAACAAAATGGCATTATGCTGTAGTTTTAGGCTATACAATATGTTAACTGCTAGCAGTTCCAACTAGATCAATAGACAGAAGTGAACCATAGTAAACCAATGGCCTACTCCTCAACATGGTATTCCTTGGGTACTTGAGAGTTCAGCTGAAGAATGCAGTGAAAATTAGCTGAGTTATCTTGAGCCACATCTTGGCTTAGGAAAAGCCAGTTCTAAATGACCATTCCAGGACAGGAAATAACAGAACAGAGATCCTCCATGATACATCTACACAAATACTGAGGTCCTTACTGAAGAAGGCTCTTCTAGGGGAAATGACAGGTCAACGTTCTGCTGCTATAATATATCAGCCCAGAAAAAAGGCAGGAAAAAATCCCCACTAGAAGGGAAGTTCCCTATCTGGCTTTTTGATCAAATTTCACCTGTAAATTCACCTGGTTTATAGGAAAAGCAGTACTGTTAGCGACTGGATGGTGAAGAGTGCTTAGTTATAGGAGAGAGCACACTCTCTTATAATTGAATGCTAATGAATAGTTTGGTTCATTCTAGTAAATGTACAGCCAAAATACAGTAGCTTAATATGTCCCAGCAGAGAGTTATTCATCCATCCATCCATTTGTTCGTTCGTTCATTCATTTATTCATTCATTCATTCATTCATCGGCTTATTCCTGCAGGAACTGAAGAGACACCAGTGGTTCATGCAACAAAACTGTAGGCTTCAGTGTGAAAGTCCACTTGATGGCAACTCATACCAGAAAATTCTCTTGAACTTGTTAGAATAAACAGCTATTCTTCTGCACTGAACCTTGGCTGACTGAATTCTCTAATCTCATGATTCTTTGTGCCTGGATCTAACTTTGAGACTTTGAGAAGGCCTGTAACTAATTTGACTTTGGCTCTTGATTGACTTGCTGGTTATACATTGTTGTGCCTCCTTAATTGCAAGTACCCTTTTTGTGATTCTAGGTGGTTTATTAAAAAAAAAACATGCAATTGTATAAAACCCATAGCTAAACAAGTCTGTGGTTGATTCCTCCATTTGCCAAGCTTGATCTGGAATAGGATAGTTACAATAATATTTGCACTCTTTGGAACCGGTCGATTATATCCTTATATCTCAAGGTAGGAGATCCATAAGTATATCTCCGAAGGACAGCCTGAACCAGAAGTGCATTGAAAGTGCATCTCTGCACACATCCATCCATTCACCATTCCAGAAATTCTCATGTGGATTGTAGTGGGAAATAGGACGGTAGGACTTGATAAAGTGTGAGAGACGGAAAAGAAATGAAAGGAAAAAAGGGAGCACGATGGAATGTGCTGGTTTCACCAAATCAGACCAATCTCTAATCTTTGCTAGTTATGAGCCCAATTTATGCATATTTCTTGTCAGTTTATAATTCAATTATTAGAAGAAAAAAATAAATTTTAAAAAAAGAATGCTGGAATTTGTAATACCACCTTTCCTTTTAATTGGCAATTACTGGACAGAATAAAGAACTTCAGTCATTCGCTATGTGGCCAATCATTATTTACAAATAATAAGAGTAAAACCACTTCCATGCTTAACTTGGATAAAAGATGGCAGGTATTTAAACACTGTTTTTCCTATTTAAGGGTGATGCATCTGGACAGTTAATAATGCATAGAAATGTTTTCTGTCTTCTTTTCTTTCCAAATGCACAATCTAAAAAATGTAGTCATCTTCAGAGGAGAAAGCAAGGATGCCTACAGAAGAGTGATATACCCTGATTTCTTTTCTCCGCGTCAGAGTTCATTTTTCTCTTGCAGGCTCTTACTTTCCCTCTTTTTATGAACCTGACAATCACTTTGATCTTAAAAGCAAGCAGGGATGCCTTTTCTATTATCTTATATGAAATAAAGATGAAGTGGACGAAAGGGGCTCTAAACAGCAATTTCATGCTGTGATAAAAGTTGGAAAATTAGAGTCCATATTGCTTGAAATGGATCTTAATCATCACTAAGTGGGGTAGCTGGAGAAAAGTAAGAGTTGACAATCTGTCTCCATGGATCCTTCTAGTGGTTTTAAGATTTAGAATGCATGACACCTAAAAGGAATAAGGAATATTAATGGGCAATCTACTTCTGGCCCTTAGTGAGAAGCTGGTAAAATATGTTTGCAGAAAGATGCAATAGTTTGTCGGTTTAAGGATCCAACCAAGATGCCTTTCAAATAAAATCAATTACACAGGTAGACTTCTTTCACTAAATGGTGTGAGAGAAAGCAGGGTGGCCAACTTTCAATGGTCCTTTAATCTTGTATTCTTATACTGAGCAGACAGTGTGGGGCTTATGGCAAAAATGAGCCCTTCCAATTTGATAATTCTTTGAACCATCTTTGAAATCAGTAAAATCAAACATCTTTGTGCAACACTCTTGAAGATTGAACAAAGTCTGGGAGTTCTTTCCATGGGTTACAGCCACAAATCTTTGCAGGTATTCCACAACCTACAAGAGTTCATTTAGTGGACGTTCAAAGTTACAACAGCACTGAAAAAAATGAATTATGGCTATTTTTCACACTTATCACCGTTGCAGCATCCCCATAGTCACATGATCAAAATTCAGATGCTTGACCACTGACTCATATTTATGAAGTTTTCAGGGTCCCCACAGTCATGTGATCACCGTTTGAGATCTTCTGACAGGCAAAGTGAATGGGGAATCCAGATTCACTTAACCATGTTGCTATCTTAACAACTGCAGTGATTCACAACCACTACGGCAAACAAGATTGTAAAATGGAACAAAACTCACTTAACAGCTGTCTCGCTTAGCAACAGGTATTTTGAGCTTAATTGTGATCATAAATCAAGGACTACCTATATTTGTCTATGGTTGGAAATATAGCTATAGCTTCAGATCATCTTGTATAAAAATACAAGTGTCCACATGTTGCATGGCTAAATTATTGTCTTATCTTTATATCTCTCCAAGTAGGTGGAATAAAACAGAAAATAAGAGTAATAGGATCAAACCTATAAACAAAATTTAGATGAGTTTACCTATAACAATGGTGGCTCAGTGGCTAAGACATTGAGCTTGTTGATCAGAAAGGTTGGCAGTCCGCGGTTTGAACCCCTAGTACTGCATAATGGAGTGAGCTCCCGTTATTTGTACCAGCTTCTGCCAACCTAGCAGTTCGAAAGCACATAAAAATGCAAGTAGGGACCACATAGGTGGGAAGGTAACAGCGTTCCGTGAGCCTTCGGCATTTAATCATGCCAGTCACATGACCATGAGACATCTTTGGACAGTGCTGGCTCTTCGGCTTTGAAACAGAGATGAGCACCGCCCCCTAGAGTCAGGAACAACTAGCACATATGTGAATTTTAAAATAAAATTCAAGATAGATAGAAATGTTAATCTACACTAGACCCATAGAGCACTCTAAGGAAGCCTTTTGAGGATAGTTATCTTATACAGTGTCCATATTATAGTAAATATAAGGAGTCCTTACCTGTAAGAAGACAGCTCAATTAAAAACAAAAATAAAGTGTACCTGGAATTATTTTAAAGAGCATTTCTTGTGGTCTATCTTTGCAGGAGAATATAATTGGCTTGTCTGAACTTACAAAAAGATCTTAATAAAGGAAGTTCTTCCTAACATTGCCCCATAAGGGTACTGAACCCAAATTGTTCAGATCACTTGACATCTAGGGGGCTGCAAATATGGAACCTGTATATTGGTCCAGACTAGCATTTGTTTATTTATTTTTGACCAATAATACATTGAACAAGGAAGAAGCAGGCTCTTGGAAACATTTTTCTCCCTTGTTCACAGCAGGAAGTAAGTGTAACGAACCATGGAAATTAGAACAAGAAAGGAATGCTAAGTCATCACATTTATGTATCTGTCAGTGCCCAATTACTCCCTATAGTGCATTCTAGAGTGCCTTTCTTTTCCGCATCAAAATTATATCATGTAGGTTTCAGCATTTCCTCTGAGGGATCTATTCATTCTAAATTTCTTTAGTTGTTAATAATGATTCTATTTTTGCTTCTCTATTTTTCTGCCTATGATCTTTATTGAAGCATTCTTCACCTCATCATTCATACTGTCCTAACTTCTGATTTTCATTCTTCCTCTTGTTTTTTTAGCTCTCAGAATCAGACAGACTGTTCTAGTGTTCCTGAATAATATATGTATTTCCCATTATTTCAATCTTTCCCCTTTTTAATCTCTTTTTCACTTGAAAATGTTTAATTAGCTCTATTGCCATTCTGATTTTATAACTGGTCTGTCCACTCTGATCATGTTGGAATCACATGATTCTCATAATTAGAGATGAACCAAAGCATAGGTAAAGGTAAAGGTTCCCCTCGCACGTGTGCTAGTCATTCCCGACTCTAGGGGGCAGTGCTCATCTCCGTTTCTACTCTGAAGAGCCAACACTGTCCGAAGAAGTCTCTGTGGTCATGTGGCCGGCATGACTAAACACCGAAGGCACACAGAACGCTGTTACTTTCCCACCAAAAGGTGGTTCTTTTTTTTCTACTTGCATTTTTACATGCTTTCGAACTGCTAGGTTGGCAGAAGCTGGGACAAGTAGTGGGGGCTCACTCCATTACGCGGCCCTAGGGATTTGAACTGAATTGCCAACCTTTCTGATCAACAAGTTCAGCATCTTAGCCACTGAGCCACACTGCATCTCTCGAACCAAAGCATACACAGTGAAATAAATGGAAAAGCCAATTCCAGAATTACCCTCTGACATGAATGAGACAACAGAAAGTCTGAACTTGTCCATTCTTCTGTTTATGACACCGGCTCCCTATTTCTCTTTAAACATCCTGAGACTTTATTTGTTTATTATTTAATATTTTTATTGTTACATTTATTTTCCACCCATCTAAACTTTGAAATGATTCTGGGTAGCTTACAGCATTAAAAGCAATGAAACCATAAAAGACAAATATGCAATCCAGCAAGCTATTTTTGCTGGCTGCTGGCTGCCAGAATTTCAACAGTTCGATTCTCACTGGCTCAAGGTTGACTCAGCCTTCCATCCATCCAATGTTAGTAAAATGAGGCCCCAGATTGTTGGAGGCAACATGCTGACTCTGTAAACCACTTATAGAGGGCTGTAAAGCACTATGAAGTGGTTTATAAGCCTAAGTGCTATTGCTATTACAATACAAGTGAAGTTGCAGTTAAGAGATGGAGAGGAAGGGACCAGCATTTGTGGTGGGAAGTAGGTGGGATTTTCTCCTAATTCAACACCTCCAATGTGATGCTGTCCTGTTGATCCAATGCCATCTGGCAGAACCCATCAGGCCCTTTCAGAAGACCAGAAGGATGAGAGCCAATCTCACCTAAGGAATAAGATGTTCCAAAAAAGATGTTCCGTGGCAGAGAATGCTCTTCTCCTGGACCCTGCCAGCTGAAATTGCCTAATGAGGCTTCCCTCTGCTGGCACAGGCAGGGTAGGGTGAGATGGTGAGATGGTTTCCCCAAGTAACCTGAACGCATGGCGTGCAGGGCTTTACAAGTAATAACCAAAGTCTTGAATTGCACCAGGAAGCAGCCAGTGCAATTCTCAAAACAGAGGTGTAGCATGGGCCATTTGAGGGGACCTAAGAATTGCCTTCCCTGCACCAGTTGTAATTTTTGAGTGACCTTCAAAGGTAGCCTCCATGTAGAATAACAGTATAACAGAATTGTAAGAAAGGAGGTCTTCTAGTCCAACTCCCTGCCTGGGCAGGAAACCCTATATAACCCCCAGATAAATGGTTATCCAATCTCTTCTTTAAAACTTCCAGTGTTGGGACATTCACAACTTCGGAAGACAAGTTGTTCCAATTGTTCCAACTGTCAGGAAATTTCTCCTTAGTTCTAGGTTAGTTTTCTCCTGATTAGTTTCCGCCCATTGCTTCTTGTTCTACCCTGCTTTGGAGAATAGCTTGACTCCCTCTTCTTTGTGACAACCCCTGAGATATTGGAACACTACTATCATGTCTCCCCTGGTCCTTCTTTTCATTAAACTAGACATTCCAAGTTCCTGCAACTGTTCCTCATACGTTTTAGTCTCCAGTCCCCTAATCATCTTACTTGTTCTTTTCTGCACTCTTTCTAGAGTCTCAACATCTTTTTTACATTGTGGCAACCAAAATTGGATGCAGTAGTCCAAATGTGAGATGACCAGAGTTTGAGTGACTGAGTACAGGAGCTCTCAGTCTAGGAAAGGTCAACTGATGATCAACATGAAGTTGTGCAAAGGGTTTTCTAGCCGCAGTTGCCACTTGCTCTTTGAGCAGGAGTCACGAATCCAGGAGAAAACCCAAGTTGTAGACTGAATCTGTCTGAGGCAACCCCATCCAGAACCAGTGTTAAAGTCCTGGATCTCAGAGCTCCGTCCATCCAAAGCTAGTCAGTCTTGCCAGGATTCAGCCGAAGCCTATTGTCTCCCATCCTGATCTCCACATCCTCCAGACTGCAAGAGGACAGCAACAGCATCATTTGGATCACCAGGAACTTTTATTAAAGTTTCACAGTTCTATTTTTGTTAATAACTGCCTTATTTATACAGTTTTTGTCAAGAAAGTCAAGCAAATGATAGCTACTTACATTACTGGTCCTCCTGTTTTCTCAAACACTTTTTTTTCTTAATAGGGGAAAAGAGGAAAAGCTGCATGGTATCTTTTAGTGATTATTAACATCACCCTCGAAACATATCAGGTGTGAATAATCACTATTTTTCCACTATATTTTAGACTAGCTTAGAAATGCACCATAATTGTAGTGGTGGCCTTCAAATAAGCTTTCTAAGAAATGGAATAGAAAACAGAATAAGAGAGTTGGAATGGCATTTAGATGTCTTCCAGTCCAGCCCCCTTCTCTATACTACTTCAGCCAAACAGTTGTCCAGTCTGTTTTTGAAAGTCTCCAATGATGGAGCACCCACAATTTCTGAAGGCAAAGGAATTCCTTTGGTTGATTGCTCTCACCATTGGGAAATTTCTCCCTAGTTCTAGGTTGCTTCTCTCCTTGGTTAGTTCGCAACTGTTTCTTGCCTTGCCTTTTAGTGCTTTGGAAAATAGTTTGACTCCTTCGACTTTGCAGGAGCCCCTCAAAAATTAGATCAGCGAATGTTCTAATCACACCTAAATGAGATTCAGCTCCACAAACTTTCTAAGATTCTCCTCATTCCTTCAAAAAATAATAATAGGGAATTACTTCTCAGTACTAAGAGCTTCAAGGTATTGTTTTTTCTTTTCCTTTCTAAAAGTGGGCTCTGTTTTCTCTCTTTTTATTGTCTGCCGCATTCTTCCAGATCAGCAGTTTTGATGCTGATATACTCTGTTTCTCCAAAAAAAAAAAAAGACCTCCCCAGTCTTTTGAGCACCTGTGCTAAAATAAGCCCTCCCGAAAATATTTAAATGCCTGTGCAGCCAGGTTCCTGCCACTTCCTGGGGGAGGGGGAACATGCCCCATATGTTCCACATGCAGCTACCATCCACGCAAAACAGCCTCAGAGAGCTACCACACCCCTTCTTTTAGTGACGGCCACAAAAAAAGGGTAGGCCCAAAGACCCTAAGGCTGCAAGAGTGTGCCAGAAACAGACACAGAACTTCTGCCCCCTCTCTGGGTCAGCTGATCCATGGGCCACAGGACACAGGACACGGGCTGAGGTTAAGGGGCCTCCTGCACCTCAAAAATAATAAGACCTCCCTGAAAATAAGGCCAAGCACTTATTTCAGGAGTGAAAGGAAAATAAGACCCTGTCTTATTTTTGGGAAAACATGATACTATGGATGGGGGCGGGGGAAGAGTTTCAAACTGCCCGATCAGACACTCAAAGTACTCTAGGTTGAATCACTTGTGTATTTGGAAAGGATAGTCTAGTTACTTTAAAAAAAACATAGTTACTCCCAGTCTACTTTGATACAGAGTAAGGGTAAAAAAACAGGAGCAGGATTTACTGGATTTTCACAAGTCAAGCTGGGAATCTCTTGGATCAAATTCTGGCTTGCCTTAGACATGGCAGCAACAGATTTAATTCAAAGGCTTCATAAATGTTTTTTCTGCATTCCATATAAAAAGGCAGTTCTTTCTTATACTCCGAATAGAAGCTATCTACTGATGGAGATACATTTTAAAAAGTACACAATATCCAGAGTTGTCATTTATTGCAAAGAGGAATACTTCATTAAATAGTTTCTTTACTTTTTCATTTGATTCATTTCCTACTCTCATAGGAAGTAGGATGAATCTCATCCCACAGAGAGGGATTATGCAAAGCCTTTTCTTTTCCCTAATAAAAAGACAGTAGATAACACTCTATAGCAGATTTTTGTGATGCTTGATTAAAGCAGCATTTAAGTCCCAATGAGTAAATCAATCTATCAATCTATTATTACTTGGAGACCCCAGAAAATGCATTTTTTTCCTGTGTATGTTTATTACAGTTTAATGCCATTCTTCCCATGAGCTGATCTCTAAAAGAGGACATTTTGACTGAGTGATGATGATTCACTCAGTGCAATTGCCAGATATGGAGATAATCAATACGTAGAGAGTCCACAATATTTAGCGAATGTTGCGCCTCAATGCCCTAGGCTCTTCAACATACTCCAATGCTTGATTTCCTAACACCAGGGGTGCAATGGCTCACCTGTTAAAAGTTGCTAAGCTTGTCAGCTGGAAAGCTGACAGCTTGGGTTTGAGACCTGAGCTCCCTGTAATGGGGTGAGCTCCCATTACTTGGCTCAGCTCCTGACCATCCAGCAGTTTGAAAGCACATAAATGTAAGTAGATAAATAGATACCATTTGGTGGAAAGATAACATTGTTGTTGCATTCTGTGTGTTTTAGCCATGCTGGCCACATGACCACGGAAATTGTCTCCAGACAATGCTAGCTCCCTCAGCTAAGAAAAGGATATAACCACTGTGCCATAGAGTTGAACACAAGTGACAGGGAAACCTTTACATTTACATTTACTAACAGGAAAATAAATGAAGATGGTTAAAATTAGAGAGTGATACGCAAGCTTTACATCTTTTGAATACGTGTAGGACAGAATTTGCATCGCAATGCTTTGTCCACCATCTTGCCAATTTGGACGGACGGACATACACATACACACACACACACACACACAAAACCAAAACCACTAAAGGATACAATATGATACACGCATACACACATGTGTGGTATTGTAGTAGTGGCAACAATGGCCATTCATGAACTCGCTTTCACAGATCTCTTCATTAGGTGGAACAGCAGAAGAGCTGACAGTTGTAGATCAAGCAAGAAAGCAAATTAGGTTACACGGGAATGCTAAAAAATTTGCCAAGCTGATAACGGTCTATTTGCATGGCTGAAGACATTTGCATTGCTGATAGTCTATTTGCAAAGCTGGTTACAAGTATCTGAAAACATTTTGCAATTTACTCAAGTATTCACTGGAGGGTTACAGACAGTTGGGTTTACTGGGGATAAATGGTAACAAAAAAGGAAACGTTAACCCTTGAATGGCAATTCAGCCTCTTGAAGATACGGGATTGCAAAGAAATCAGTCATAATTAAAGGGAAGATACATTCTGGAAAAGCCCACTTTGATCATACTTCCTACCTAGTGGGGATTATAATTGCCATCATATCCTAAAAGTCAAAAGCAAGGATAATAACTGATCGATAGAATATATTCTTTGCATGCAAATTATGTTCAGTAAATCCTTTTCAAGAATCTCTACCTAATAAATACCTTGGGGGCAGATATTGTTTCCAAATGCATATTTAAGTCACTGTTGACCTCCGTGTGCGCTTCAAGGTGCTTCTTACTACCTATAAAGCCCTTCATGGTAGTGGATCTGCGTACTTGGGAGACCGCCTTCTGCCAATTACCTCCTCTCGACCCATAAGATCCCACAGATTAGGCCTCCTCCGAGTGCCATCTGCCAGCCAGTGCCGGCTGGCAACTACGCGGAGGAGAGCCTTTTCTGTAGCAGCTCCGACCCTCTGGAACGATCTCCCCGTGGAGATTCGTACCCTCACCACCCTTCAGACCTTCCGCACAGCCCTCAAGATCTGGCTATCCCGCCAGGCCTGGGGGTAAAGACCATAGTTTGCCCCCGCCCGAATGTTGAATGAATGTTGTTTGATCTTAACTACATATTGTATTTTTATGTTATTGTACGTCTTCCCCTCCCATAAGTTGTTAGCCGCCCTGAGTCCCCTCAGGGAAAAGGGCGGCCTATAAATAAACGCAACAACAACTAACTTTATAAAGCAGGGGTGTCAAACTCAAAGCCCGGGGGACGGATCTGGGCCATGGGGTGCTTAAATCTGACCTGCAGGGCCGCTTTGGAAACAGCTAAGGACTGGCCCGCGGTACATCTGACAGTGAAAACGGAGCTCGGGAGGGCTGCAGGAGACCCTCCCAAGCTGTTTTTACTGGCAGAGGGTTGCAGGAGGCCATCACAGCCAAAAAATGGAGCTCAGGAGCCCTTTTTCTCTGGCAGAGTGCTTGGACCACCACAGGTGCCCTTGACATGAGTTACATCGAGCTGGCCATGCCCTCCCCACCCCCGAGGTCAAACACAACCCTGTGACCCTCACTGAAATCAAATTTGACACCCCTGTTCTAGAGGAACCCAAGAAAATAACCATCTTCTATCTGTCTACATTACCTTCTGTGTTTCCCTCTGATCTTCCTGCACCATTGTCATATTTCAATATTTCCATAAAAATAATACAATTCTTAGCCTGCTGCTCATAGTTTTTCCCCAAACTTATTTGGGGGAAAATAGGCTTGGTCATTTTCAGGTGATGCTACTCATGTCTTCACAGATAACGCCTTGAGGTGTTTTTTTTTTTGTCCCATCTCAGTTTTTTCTCTTTCATTCTCTTGCAATGTGATCTGATTAGAAATTTTTCTAAGAATTCAATCCAATGTTAAAAGCCCATTCCGGTTTTAAATTCATTGCCTAGTTGTTTCTTTATGTCCACCTCCCACCCACTCTCATCGTCCCTTGTTTCATAAAAATGGTTACAGAAGACATAATCAAAACTCTTTTCCAAATGGATAAGACAGGCATCAAGGCTGCAACAAGGATGAAACATGGTTTCCAAGGCTTAATTACCATTATTTTGGGGAAAGTGAGTCTTTTAATAAGCAAACATTGTGTTGAAGCAAGATAAAAATAGAAAACGTGCATGTGAGTGCAAGCACATATAGTATTAAAGCAGCATGTCTCCTGAGATTAATTCTTTTTAATAGTTATTTAATTACTTGGGTTTTACTTAGGTTACAGCATCCTTCATCTAGTTTACAAAAATAAAACAAAGCAATTGTTTGCTGAAGGAGATTTTGAGCAAATTACTTCCATTTATAGCTTAATACTTGAGGGCATCTAAACATACTATGCTTTTTTTTCTAACCACACTTTGTGAAATGTTTAAATATAAAGCTCCTGCCTATGTATGCGACAACTGCTGCAGTGATACATATCTTAAATTTTATTTTATTTAAAAATGACTCAGTGAAGCAGCTTGATCTAAGGCAACGATTTATTCCCTAGCTATGACTTTGAACCTTGGCCTCTTAGTCCTACTTCACCCGATGAGATCTTAAGAAGTGCCTGGAATTTGGGAATGCCCATAGCTCTCAGATAGAGTAGATACCTCATCTCTCAGCTGCAGAGGTGGGATTCAGCCGGTTTGGACCCGTTCAGGTGAACCCGATGCTAATTTTACGTTAGTTGGAAAAATTGGCTGGCATCGCCCACCCCTCCTCTCCCAAGAATCTCCACACAGCCTGTTCATAATGCCAGATAAGTGCAGGGCCTGTGCAGAGCCTGGGGCGGGCCTGTTCCTGACCTCCAGAGAGCCTCCAGGGCCCAGGGGATGCCATTTTTGCCCTCCCAGATCCTTGAGGAAAGCCTCTGGAGCCTGGGGAGGGTGAAAAATGGCCCTCCCAGAAGTTTCAGAAGTCCAGAAATGGGCCTGTTTCTGGCCTCTGGAGGGCCTGTAGAACCCAGGGGAGGATATTTTCGCCCTCCCAGAGGCTTGAGGAAAGCCTCCAGAGCCTGGGGAGGGTAAAAACACACACATACAGCCCATTGTAATACAGGAGGCTGAGTAGGCCATGCCCCCCACCCCATGGCCATGCTTCCCAACAACCAGGCACAGAACCGGTTGCTAAAAATTTTCAATCTCACCCCTGCTCAGCTGGATTATTGCAATATGCTCTACATGAAGCTCCCTTGAAGAGTTATTTGGAAGCTACAACTGGTGCAGAATATATCTGCCGTGCACTGTTCCCAAAAGAGAGATGTGACTATGGAGGAAACACAACTTCTCATATCTCCCTGGACTGGCAAATTCCACTTGCAGTGGACATTTTCAAGGCTATCTGGGTCTTCAGTCATATTGCAAAACAAGTGGCCACAGACCTGATAACTGCTCCCATTTTATAAAGGAATGCACGTTCAGTAGTTGAATAGAGATTTATACATTACAATATACATGATTCTTAAAGAAAAGGCACTCTAAAACTCACTTTTTATTAGTCATTGCAATCCCAAGGAAATGAAAGCTCACACTATATAGGATGTATGTTTCTATCATAAAAAAAGAACAGCAGTGATAACAACAAAATAAAGTTCCCTGGAAGATTATTGTTCATCTGGGTTGCAGGAATGTGTTATTATTTCCTTATGGGATATATCATCTCTGGTTAATGATTTAAAAAGTAAACTTTCTGGTCGACTTGGATACGGGAATTCGTGGTCCATATTAAAAGAGATCATACATTATTGCACCATACAATGTGATGAAAACAATGATTGCTGTTTATCACCAAGTAATCACCCATTTAGAACTCTCTCTGGTGCTACACGAAAGCATGATCTCAAACCATTATGAACTTTTTAAAAAAATGTTAGTTAATTCTAATTGGGTTTGTTTGGGATAGTCTATTTAATTTTTTTAACTTTTGTATTATGTGTTTCTTTTAATGTTGTACGCCACCCTGAGTCCTTGGGAGAAGGGCGGCATATAAATCTAATAAACCAAACCAAACCAAACTTTTGATTGTGTGTGTGCTGGTTTTTTCCCTTATAGGTATGGACATTCAGCAGGCTCAGGTTATTGTGCTCTCTTCAGGCACCAAATGCCTAAATGGAGAATACCTAAATGATCAAGGACTTGTTGTCAACGATTGCCATGCAGAAATTGTGGCTAGGAGAGCTTTCATTCACTTCCTTTACTCACAGTTGGAGCTGCACTTGAGGTAAGTTTCATTTAGATAATACTCAGGGGAATAGGGATTATCCAAGGAATCTAAAACGAATTTTAGAAAACAAAACTACATTTTGGAAGGAGTATGTCTTCTTTCTGAAAAGTTGCAAAGGAATGATCAATCTAAACACAAACACACATCACAATCAAAATTGATAAAGTTGGATCATGTTGCTTCATCCAGTATTCTCTGCATCCAGGCAAACCAATATGGGCTTGTGAGAAACTCATCACCATATCATGGCAATAACATCTTTGTGTGTGCTCTACAGCAACCATACTTAAAAGCATACTGGAATATTTGTGAATATTAATTCAAATAATCTAGCTCCTAGGGAAAAATATGTGGCTGCTAAGAGTCATCAACTTGATGGCACATAATCATAAGTAGCAACCCTTGACAGGCAGATATTATTCTAATCTTTTCTGCATTTAAAGGTATCTAGATTCATGCCCACAACTGCTATATTTTGTAGTAGCAAGTTCTACGTCCATTGTTCTTCTTCTGGTCATTATTTCCAGTTCTCTGATGCTTACAAGAAATAAAAAAACAGAAAACAGCAGCAAAAGCTTGCCAGTTAACCAAACAGTTGGCCTGCTTACAATATCAGTTGATATTCATAAAATAGCTTTGCTGGTCAGCAATGTGAGACTTCACCCAAATGTTATTGTATATGCAGGATGTATTCAGTGATGGGATTCAAATAATTTAACAACCGGTTCTCTGCCCTAATGATTTCTTCCAACAACCAGTTCACCAAACTGCTCAGAAAGTTAAGAACCGGTTCTCCTGAAGTGGTGTGAACTGGCTGAATTCCACCATTGACTATGTTCCCAATGAGATTCAGCTAGTATTTGTGGGTATACAACTTACAAGGATACTATGTAGGTAGAAGCCCAACCATCATCCCCTGAAGCAACCAACTTGCAGCTGTGTTTCAATTCTAGTAGTTGTAAAAGAACCAACATTAATTTTCTTGCCTCACCGTTTTCAATCCATGATGTAGATAAAATGGCTCTTGATTCATCAGTAAATATAAATAGGAGGATGGCATGAGAAATAACAGCATGAAATATATTTGATTCTTTAAGTGCTCTGATTTCACAAGCTTGCCATTCGGCTGTAGCCTTGGGTAGCCAATAAAATATTGATCATTATAAATACTACAAGTTCAGAAACCAATTATTCTAGCCTGCCAAGTTTTGACAACCCCTGAATTTGGAAGCCTTAGGCAGGCAGCATAAGGAATTTCCTCAAGGCCCCAACCCACCACCATCATCCTTCTTGCATTTGTCTGGTAGTGGATTAATTTTAGTTTGATGTAACTACATTGCATCATTGGGTTTGTAGTAGCAATCTATTAAATTCAGACAACAAAAACTATGGATTAAATTAGATGGAAATAAGAAATGCAAATTTCCAATGCAAATTTTTGAGTTGTCTTTTAACTCACCATCCCTGATTCACTGTTTTGGAGTCTCCTCCCTTTTAATAAAGGAGGAGAATCCTATGTAACTATGCAGAGCTATGTAATTATACAAGGCTGCCTAAAATTCTTTTATGTTGGCCTGTTTTTCTTCAGCAGTGATTAAATATTTATAATAAAGTCATGTTTCATGAAGCCTCTTGGTTGTACCTGATTAACGCACTCATCAAGACCTGATAAAAACAGGGAATAGCTGAGAATGAAAAACTAACTACCTTTTCATTATGGGCATTTTTTCCTTCACTCTGGCTGAGTCATATTGGGAAAGCCATTTACAATGAATACACTTTCTTGTATTCAGCTTGTCATTAAGGCATAAAAGATCTCTCTACTGGCACATGAAACAGATAACAGTCCTTTAGGTTCAATAGTGCATAATAATACTCCCCTCTGTCTGTGAAAAATTCACAGCATAAGACAGTAATCAGAGCATTAATCTGGCCTAAATGTTTCTTGACTGTTAATGCCTTATTGCAACCCAGTCTACCCTAACCTTTTATCGTTCATGTTATTTGACTTAGATAGACTATCAGGAAGCAGAACATTGTTCTCTTTTGAGATCATCAGACATTTGTGGCTAGATCTTTTCATGGAATTCATACTCTCTAGTGGGAAATGTATTCATGGAGCATTACATTTTAGATGGATATAACTTTAGGCCCTATTCAGGTCTTGGTGCTTACCAGTGTGACAAGAAGAGATGTACAAAATCTATCAAAATCACATAGAGTCTATCTTCCCTTAAAGTGTCAGAGAAAGAGAGAGAGGTGTTATATTATGTCATATCTCCATGTTATTCAATGGAATATTTAATCATACTTTCATCTTCCTTCTGTGGATGATGATTCTTGAAAATGTAATCCCAGCCTGTTCTGACCTAGGCTTCCCCAAAAGCACGAAGCAGAATCCTGGTCCTGACAAAACCCCTTTTATTAAACGAATGTGAATGCCTTTCATTCACATTCAGCAAGGCTTGGCAAACAGTCTTTCAAAGGAGCAATTATGACTACAGACCTTATCTATCTTGGAAAGCTGCCCTGTAAATATTTTCCAAATAAAGGAAAGACTGGGCACAGAGTCTCTGACATTCACTGACAGATTTTCACACTCCTAAAATGAATCTAATAAATGAACAAACAAACAGGGCAAAAGCCCACTCCCCTTTCGCTCCTCTTTTATTTCCTATGGGAAGGACAAATCACCTTCTACCTGTGACTTTACCTCCAAGTCGACCCTAATTTCTGAGTTGTTCTTTTCTTCTGGCAGCTCTGCGCATGCGCACACTGGAAACAGGCTCTAGCTGTTCCTCTGCCCCACTGATGTCTAGCTGCATAGGCACCTGATCAGTGCCAGACAGCCTCGGCCCTATCTCTGCCTCCAACGCAGAGCCCTCATCTGAGCCTTCCCTAGCCTACAAGACTGGCCCATGCTCCTCCCCAACCTCCTCACTGTTCGACTCTGCTGCCAGCTCCACTGCCAGCTGGCAAGCTACAACACAACCTTTTTGCTAGTTGAAACACCCATTTTATTTTCCTTCCTAATGAGGCCAGCAGAAAGCAACCTGTAGTAGTCCATTTACTACTGAATCACAAATTTCTTTTCCTCAGATTGGGTGAAACTGCTGGGAATTGTAATTTGGCAACATTTGGAGCACCACATTTGCTTTTCCCCAAGATCAGTTTCAAGTTCATCAACAAGGACTGTCTAAAGCAGGGGTGTCAAACTCATGTTGTCACCACAGCGTCCCAGGACATATCACAACTTTTTTCCTAAACTGGGTGTGACCAGCACAGGACGCATCCAGCCATGGGCCGTGAGTTTGACAGCCTTGGTCGAAAACCAGACATGACTTCAGTTGTAGAATTGGTTGTATTTTGTTTATTATGTAAATAGCAGAATCAAAGTTCGGATTAGGGAAAGAATTTTCTTCATCTATACAGCCCTAAACAGCTCTTGAACAGTTGCTGATGACTGATGGAAGAAATTGCCTATTAGCATCAATATAGGTAGCTCTTGAAATACAAAAGGTTTTCAAAAATGGAATTGGTTGGTTGATATCTTTGTTGCTTTTGGGAAGGCCATGACAGGGAAAAGAAAAATTAACTAAATTAGTTACGTTAATACAATTAATGCCATAGCTGGTTTAGTTCTATTAAGTGGGGGGAGGCAATATGGGAAACTGAAATTTAAATAGCATGGGCTTCTGAACTGATAAGAAAAGACACAACATGATGCAATTATATAAATGGCAAAGTTGCATCATGTATTATTATGATATCATTACGTCTTCCCAAGATAATTATATCAAGTAGATAAATCCAAGCTCATATATCATTCAATAAAATATTGTTTAGTAACTTGCCTGTGAATGTGTGGATTACTTATATAGAAAAGCTTTGCAGATGCAACAAACTAATAAAAAAAGCTCTTTAATTTGAGTAGCTATTTTATATATAGAAAGACAGGCATTTTTTTTTTAGTTTAGCATAATTTACTCTCCAGACTACACTAAACCTAGTGATATAAGAAGATCTTTATCTTTTTACAACATAATGATTCTTTTTATACTTTTATACTAAGAATATCCCAAATACTTTTTCAAGAGGCAACTGGACTTTCTGGTTTTTCTTTGAAGATGTTTTGCTTCTCGTCCAAGAAGCTTCTTCAGCTCTGACTGGATGGTGAGGAATGGAAGGATTTATATTCCTGGCAGACAGGTGGCTATTTGCATTGTTTAGAGATTCATTAAGGCCACTTGGAGGTTTGTCTGTGTCCTCAGGGTCACCTTAGCTAATGGATGCGGAGTCTTCTTGGAACTGCTGAAAGGACTGTGTTGTGTCTTCAAAGAAAAACTAGAAGTTCTGTTGCCTCTTGAAAAAGCACATTTGGGATAGCCATGGCCTGGATGACTGAGAATATCTGTAGATATACTAAGAATAGGTTTCTCCTGGATTGCTGGATGTTATATTTGTCAAATGATTAATAAATATATGTGAACTCATATGCAGCCTGATCTAGTACTGTCATGCCATGGTCGCAATTCATAAATCACCATCATTCTAGTTTGTTTGTTGTTTGTTTTTGCCATGCTGATCCACTAAATAATAGAGCAATTTTGGACTATCTTTCTCCTGGGCTGAAGTCTACAGAAAATCTCACATCCCCTGCAGCAAACATTATATATGTTTTTATTTGATGCTTGACTCTCAACTATATGGATTAGTATAATTGTTTTGTTAGAGAAGTTCATTTATGCAATGACTATACACTCTTTGAAATCTTGATATTAGGAATGAGACTATACCCTAGTGCAGTGATGGCTAACCTTTTCCGGACCAAGTGGCCAAAGCGTGTGCTTGCCTGAATCCCCAAAATGCAATGTGCACCCTCTCTGTCGGCACACAAGCCGTCGCCCCAGTTCAGGCTCTGCTGTCCATGGACAAGTGAACCTCCTGCCAGCCAGCTATTCTTTGGGTCTCTGTTATGCATGCACACGCGGGTCCCCTACATGCCCCCCACCCCTGCGCTTGCACAGCAGAGACCCAAAGACTAGCTGGCCAGCAGGAGGAACACGCGCAGGCATGGCAGAGCTGAAGTGGGGCAACGGCTCATGTGCCCAAAGATATGGCACTGCCATAAGTTCACCATCACGGCCCTAGAGCCTAAATGGATTCTTTGTTCAACCAACATCATTTTGAGTTTTATCAAACAAGCAAGAGTGTCTGTGAGAATGCGTGGCAGGCAAAAAGCAATATGAATGACACTATCTTAATGCAAATGCTGTAACTTACACGTTTGTGTCAGACACCAAGACACAAGTACATAATGGCAGCACAGGTGCAATAATGATATTAAAATATGTCATCATCTTGACATTATAGTTTTCTAGACGAAAATATCCAGGTTGGGTGCTAGGAAAGATCTGCCTGGGGTTTTTTTTTTTTTAGTTGGGTTTGTTTTTTGTATATTGCTTCTATTGATTGTGCTGGCCATCTTGACTTTAAGCAAACTGAGTGGATCCCCCTGCAGGACAATGTAAAGAAGATATATTTTTTTTCCACATAAGATACAGTTCAATAAAAGCAGCCCATGGAGAGTCAGCAAACCTAAGAAAGAAATGGCGATGAAAGCATTTAAAATGCCCTATCAGATAGAAATGTCTTTAGGGTGGCACCGCTTAAGGTTACATTTGGCGTTGCTTTTTTAAAAGGGATTTTAAAACCAGATGTTTGTCTGATAACACTGGATATAAATACACTGGAAATTCACATGGCAATAAAAGAGGTGATAAGCATATCTCAAAAGTACAATGAGACAAACATGGAACAAAGCCAATCTACACATTCCACTGTTTTGTTTACATAACCTGTGAACCCCACTAAGCCCAGCCCTCCTCCACCCCATCTTGGGCTTATGTTAAATTATTTTCTTCATTTAGCAGTCCCTCTGCTTGCTTTGTGTTAAGCATGGCATTCATGCCTCTAAGGATAAAACTGTAATCATTGTTTCTTATGCTTCTGTATTGATCCAGTTTCATAGCACATTCAGTTATGTTATTATGTTATTTGGATCAATGCTATGTTGCTTTGTGGTGGAATTCTCCCAACAGCAGAAAATTCTGCTCACAACAACTCATCCAGATGACTCTCTCTGTTTAGCCAGGAGCCAAAGCTCTTCCTGTGCTGACCCAGATACACTTAAGTACACACACACACACACACACACACACACACATTCACACACACACACACCAAGAAAGAGAATTATAATTCATCCTGAAATACAAAAGTCAAAGTATTGCAGAGTGAAAGATTAATCTTATTCACAATGCATTTATTCTAGGATTTGTCCAATGTACCTTATTCTTACTAAAGAATAGTCTTCCAAGCAATTATTGTTGAAACATCTTATCTTCTCCATATCTCATGGCAAATTATGCAATTACATGTCTGGAAGGAAGATGGAATAGAGGCAGAAATCACATCTGCTCTTGTCTGGGATTCCTTCTCTTTCATTTCCTCCCCTCTGTGATATTTGGTCCTTCCCTTCCTCTTCCTTTCCCTCCCCATTCCTAGAATTCGAGGAGGTGACAGCGAAAAGCTAATTGGTAGAGCCCTTGACTATGTGTCAGAATGGTCAAAAATTGGCAACTCGAAATCTCAACCAACAATGCAATTGTCTTACACATTATCAAAAAAAAATCAGAACACCAAATACAAGCTGGGTGGATATGACTTCATGGATGACCCTCACTCTGTCAAGGGCCTGGGTGTACTAATTTCTAATGATCTAAGTGCCAGAGCTCACTGTAACAGCATTGCCAAAATGGCAATAAGAGTTGTTAATCTAATCTTGCAAAGCTTTTTCTCCAGTAATATTGTACTGCAAACTAGGGCATAAAAAACATTTGCTAGACCAATTCTCGAATACAGCTCATCTGTTTGGAATCCACACTGTATATTGGACATTAATACAATTGAGCAAGTCCAGAGGTATTTCACTAGAAGAGTCTTCCACTCCTCTGCTCACAACAGAATGCCTTCTACCACCAGGCTTGAAATATTGGGCATGGACAACTTAGAACTACCTCAAATCCACCTCAAAGAACTTCTTTACTGAGTACATCATATCAGCACGGATTAAAGGAAAACCAACTCTAAATAATTCCCATGGTTTCAGTATAATTAAAAGAAGAAATAAACCAATCCTCAAGTGTCAAAGGTCACATTGGCCAATTGGGTGAATAAATGGGCTCTACAGATACTCCTTCCCCGACCTTATCCATTCCCTGTGAAGATGATCTTGGTTTCCATGAGTAAGTTCTTTGTTATGTCTCCCCTCTTCCCCTTCTGTGTGGCAACTGAGGAACAGTAAAATGGCTTCTGCCAAGTTCAGTTCAAAGTTGACACACGTCATCAAAATTCAAATGCTTGGCAACTGGCTCATATTTATGACCCTTGCTGTGTCCCAAAATTGTGTGATCAACTTTTGTGACCTTTTGAAAATCACTGAGAAAACCAGATTAATTTAACATCCAGGCTACTAACTTATCAACCACAGGGATTCACTTAACAACCATAGCAAGAAAGTTTGTAAACTGGGGCAAAACTCACTTAACAAATGTTTCACTTAGCAACATAAATTTCAGCCTCCATTGTGGTCGAAGGTCATGGGCTACCTCTACGTAGGTCATTATTTCAAAATGAGTATGCTTGCTTTAGAGAGGCAAGATCTTCATGTGGGTTTTTGTTTTAAAGGTTTGGTGATAATGCAAATTAAATGGATGGGAGGTTTCGGGAAGAAAAGTAGGGAAATGGGGCAACTGAATGTATCTACCTTCTCTCAAGAGCCTCAATGTTATAGTTATGGGGGGGGTGGAAACGTGACCATAAATTTCCCTCAACAGAAAATGCATCATTGCATAAAAACAAACAAGCCATGGAAGAGTGACAGCCCAATGGTTTTAACCGCATGCAGACTTTATACACTTAGAAGAAGGAGGTAGGCTTTCAACTCAAAGACAAGCTGGTCAAAAATGCAATGCAAGATGTTGCTGAGATTCTTGACCGGCCTTGTGGAAGAAGAAAAATATTTTAGCTACTTTCAGAGCCAGCAGGTACTATAGCTATCCTATGGAAAATACTTAGCACAGGTGTGAGAAATTTACCAGAGAAAAGTAAAGGCATGATTTGAGGAGAGAGTATAAGAACATATCTCTACACATTTGTCTTGGGCTTTGTATAGTTCTACCAACAACACATGAGAAAACTTCAAGTCTCTAATTTGTTTTGATAAATAAACCATCATATTGTCTCAAATATGCTTTTTCAAGAGGCAACTGGACTTTCTGGTTTTTCTTTGAAGATGTTTTGCTTCTCATCCAAGTAGCTTTTTCAGATCTGAGTAGATGGTGGGAAATAGCACCTATCCAGAGCTGAAGAAGCTGTTTGGATGAGAAGCAAAACATCTTCAAAGAAAAAAACAGAAAGTCCAGTTGCCTCTTGAAAATGCACCTTTGGGACAACCATGACCTAGATGACTGAGAATCTCCATAGACAAATCATCATTAGAGGGTATTTGGAAGTCCTGGCTACCTTCTTGATTTTTTAACCCTTGCTCCCTTCCATACACCAGGCCCTTTTATATGTATTGGAGGATTACTAAGAAGAGAACTAATCAAATTTTGGTCTACATTCTTTTTGGTTGTATTCCATATTTCTTCAAAGCCATGAAACCACACAAAGGAAACATCTGGCATCTCCAATTCCAGGTGTTTACAGTATACACAGAATTCAAAGAGCTGCTGCTGGTTGAAGCAAACCCAGTTCCAAACTGACATGAGGCAGTTATATATCATTGGCAACCTCAGAAACACCAAAAGAAAAACAAAAGAAAAACAATCTGAGCAGTCGAGCCATCATGGTTTGTTACATAGATCTTAGATTTGTAGTTGAGACTAAATCAGGTAGGATTTAGGCTTCTGCATTTTCCTCACTGCCTTTCCTAATACAATTAGAAAGTTATTAATATCATCAGTAAGTTTAATCAGAACTTACACCATCCCAAGAAAGCTAAGTTAAACATTCAAAATTGTGTAATTGAAACCTGCTCAATTCCACAGGATAAGTATATGGGAAAAGTACATAATTCAGGATGGCTCTTATAATGGTCTTCTACTTCTAATCATAATGAATGTATAGTTTAGTAATAACTTAAAAGTTGATGCAGATTCTGGACCCAGAACGAAGAAATAGAAAGGACTGATGGTTTTTTTAATGTCTTTTTAATTGATTTGAGAACATTTGTACAATGCTTTAGCTCATCGTCCTGTATCAAACATATACAGTGTTCTCTTTTTTGTCAAATACTGTTTTTCCCTGGTGTACTAGATATCCTGCTCAGCTCCATTTAAGTACTGTGCTTGTAATATTTTCTTTATAAAAAAAACTGTAACAAGAGACTGACGGCAAGAAATGGAAAACTCAACCCAAGAGATTGGCTGATTTGATAAACCTACAAACCTATCACCTACCCCAACTATAGAATGTATGTGTCTATAGGCATCAAGGAGATAGGCAAGGGGGCAAGTGATGACCCACATGGCAAGTGTTGCTATTCTAATGACATCATTCTGATGTGTACTTGAAGTCTAGGTGTGTTTGTTAGTATCATGGGAATCTGTTGTCATTCATTATGACATTTGAACATTGCTGTTATTACCATTCTGTTCATAAAAATAATAGTTATCAGTTATCTTATCATACTTATCTTTAAAGAAACAGAAAAGGAGAAATGTTAGGTTATCTACATCCACTACTTAAGTATTTTTAATTGTTAATAAGGAACAGAACTATATTGCCACTCATCTCTTTGAACCAACTTTCTCCTTGAATTTGTAAAACAACAGTGGCCAGTATGTAATGCTTCTATAGATTATATTAAAGCTGAAATCAGTGGCAAACAGTGATGGTTGTGTTAGATTTAACTGTTGCAATAGAATGTTGAAGCCCATTCAACATTTACATTTTGCATTATTTGTCTTTTAAAAGGCATGTTATGGCGCATAAGTGATTATGACTGTTTGAATTAATAATGACAATTTTTCTGCTATTTCTTATCCCTTTTGTTTGTTGACTTGTTTAGCAGTTTGATTGCTAAAGATTTGTAATCCCTGTGATATTGTGGAGTTCATTAAAAGCATCTGCTAGAGAGAACTTTTATGAGATATCATAAAGAGAATATAACAAAGAGTCTGAAAGCTAACCCATAGGGAGAAAAGAATTAGTTCTGATTTGGAATGTAAAAAATAACCTGCAACCTTTCTTTGTGATCCTAGCAGACAACAAGAAGACAGCGAGCGATCAATCTTTGTGCGGTTAAAAGAGGGAGGCTACAGGCTAAAAGAGAACATTCTGTTCCATTTATACGTGAGCACATCACCTTGTGGAGATGCACGCCTCAATTCCCCCTATGAAATCACATCTGACTGTAAGACCTGTATTTCTCTAGTTTTGTTCTCCATTTTTCTATCTTTATAGATACGTGGATAGCCACTTCTGTCTTCTGTCAACATTTTTGTTCTGTAAGTAGGCATCTCTTATGAATATAATGCAACTTGACTTCTTTCAGTGGATTGGGGTAGCCATAGGCTTGATTCACCCCTATATGGTGTTGGAAAAAATGCCCATCTGGGTTCAATTCCAAGTGGGGGGAAAGACACTAGAAACATGAAAGCTGTTTCGAATGATGGTTTAATGGTGGACAGGAGCTTGAGTTCCTGAGCAGGAAAGGGCAGAGATGCTGAGAGTCCCTGGATTTATGCCCTCTCCTGGGATTTGAACTTCCTGGGACATAGGAAGAGTAGCCTGATTGGTTGCTATTAGAGGTCATACCTCACTTTGTAGGTTATGTGCTAAGTTTGGTTGAAACTTGGTGGGTGGTGCAATGAAGGACAATGAGATGAGGTAGATCTTTGTTATGTAGAATAGGCTGGCTCAGGCCTTAATGGTCCATTGACAAAGGTGGAGGGATGTGTTTCTGTCTCCCTTTTAGGAGGAAATATTCTACCCTTTTAATGTTTCCTAAAATATTTCATTTTAGCAATAGCAATAGCAGTAGACTTATATACCGCTTCATAGGCCTTTCAGGCCTCTCTAAGCGGTTTACAGAGAGTCAGCATATTGCCCCCAACAATCTGGGTCCTCATTTTACCCACCTCGGAAGGATGGAAGGCTGAGTCAACCCTGAGCCGGTGAGATTTGAACCGCTGACCTGCTGATCTAGCAGTAGCCTGCAGTGCTGCTTTTAACCACTGCGCCACCTTGGCTCTTTTCTAGGACAGAGGTGGGTGCTAACTTCCTACAATTGTAAACAAATCTGTGGTTTGTTTACTTATATAAATAAGAATAAACCATAATAGATTGGCTTCATACATTGTATTAATTGGCTTTCCCTTGGCCAAAAGCCAAAAGTCAAATAAACCACACTCTGTTTTAGCACAGTATATGAACATAACGTAAAATTAGTTGTGAAACCGGGAAACAGACTCTAGAAAATAATATATATTTTGCTACTTGCACCTTCAAGTTAGTTTCTCAGAATTGGAATGAACTACAAGTATGTTTAATCAACTAGGTCTTTAATTCAGATTCAAAAGTATGGTTTAAATTAAGTCTCAGATCTTTTGTTAGGAGCATCTATATTACTATTATCCAAAATTAACACTAAACAAGATAACGATGGTGAAACATTTTGAGTTGAATTAGAGCAAGTGGAAAATCCGAAATTCCAGAGTTTTGCTACCATTACAGCAATTGCCTTACTTCTTATAGTTAGTAAAGCTTATGCAAATTCATACGGAACACCTGGATTTGTATAGTTAAAGATTTTAAAAGTAATATTTTGGGCCCTCTAGGATATAGTTCATATCCTTGACCTTGCCCCAATGTGAAATCAGGTTTTCTTCTCATTCCACTGAGTGAAGCCAGCTTTACCACGCAGATTTCACTAACAGCATTTAAAACTCACATTTGCATATTTTCCTTTGGCAAGCCATTTTCTTTGTAATTTGCTTTTATGAAGATATGCTTTACATTCATGAGTCCTCTGAATTGTCTGTGGCTAGTTAATGGAAGTTTTGCTTTCTTAGTTTAGAACGGTTCCTTCCTTTTGTGAAGCAGTGATTTAAAGGCATTATCCAGTAAATTAGGATATGTTAATGTACCACCTCAGTATTTCAATGACCCATTTAAAATCCCTCCAGATAATCAAGGCTCCTCCCTAGACTTTTAATCATGAGGTGAAATATATAGATGACATTGTTTCAAGAAACTAGGGCACAGGTTTCTGAGGCCCATTTCTTTTGAGAATTTACATAATGGACCTGAGAAAGTTTGATGTGTTGCTTAAGTCTCTTCCTCCATTCACTTATTAGGCTGAGCTCTACATTCTCCAAGAGAAGTACATAACCTTCGTATGTTTTTATACAAGATTAGCCACAAAGTTAACAAAGAAACAAAAAGTAATATGAGTCAGCCCATATTTGTGATTTCTCCCTGGGTTGTGAACAGTCTACCCATGTGTTGCAAGTCTGTTCATGTGTTATGGACAGTCAATCCATGTGATTCTTGTCATTCTTGTGATTTTGTCCATTCTGTTCCTTGGACATCTGTCCAGTCCATGTATTTTGGACAGTCTGACCATGTGTTGTAACTTCTTAATCTCAAAACACATGAACAGACTCAACCATAGTTTCAACTGGCGAATTGAGCATCCTAGACCAAGCTGAATCCAAAATCCACTAAGGAATTTCTTGACATTTACCATTCAGATGGACCAGCTGTAGAGAGAAACCACATTTATACACCATTCAAAATGAGACAATGAGAAGCTAAGAAGGAAACGAAAAGGACAGAATGCATTCTCCAGCAGCCAATACCCAGATAAGCAGGAATTAATACCGGGCAAATAATCAAGCAGGAAACAATACCTCAATCAATCAACAATCAACTATCAGGGAGGAAATCACACCCCCACAAACACTGGTAGGGCAAGCTACTGTGCTCTATATGATAGAAGCAGAGAATGAATTCCACACACCCAGGCACTGATGTTATTTAGTCAGGTAATGAAACGTCTACTCAGAGAGTGTCAACTTCACTATAGAATTCATCATTTCAACCACTGTGCCACCACAGGTCAGGGAAGGAGAGAGGGAGAAAGAAAGGAAAGGAAGTAAAGAGGGAGGAAGGGAGAAAGAAAGGAAAGGAAAGGAAAGGGAGGGAGGAAGGAAGGAAGGAAGGAAGGAAGGAAGGAAGGAAGGAAGGAAGGAAGGAAGGAAGGAAGGAAGGAAGGAGGACTGCATTTTTATTCATTCTACTTGCCTTTTACTCCTTCATTTGTCACTTATTTATTTTTAATTTATTTATTGCATTTATTCTAGCCTTCCCGATTGAAATAATAAGAAAAAAATCATCCTACTCTATATATTTTTTAATTTGATCTCAACAAATATGTACCACTTACACATTCCAAATACACGGACAGAACAAGAATATAGACCATGGAGACTATATTGTTAGTGACGATGGAAGTTATAGTAATAGGAATATTACATTTTTAGGCCTTCCATTGCTTTTTTGTAAAATGGGAAAAATAGTATTAGTTAAACCCATCAAGAAGTTTATTCGGGTCTTCCTGTTTTTGATTTTCTTTGTTCTCAATCCATGTTTCCTTCCCTAGTCTGCAATATTTGCTGACCTTAGACAGGTTGGCAAAGAAAATGAATATAAACCTGCCCTAGGCTGTTTCTCCTGTCTTCCCCCTGGGTGGCTTTTTTCTATCTTTTTGCTAACATGTTGTATTGCCTTGTGCCATTGACTTCCTGATAGCCCAACTCCTGTTTTATCCCACAGTCCCGTTAGGTCTGAAACACACCATTTCATCTTCACGGCATGCAGCCTTCCTCCTGGTTGTCTATTAACCTACAGCTGTGCCAAAGTTGTGATATAGACACATTCTCTGGTACTTCCATCTCAGCAGGATCAGCATGCAGCACTGACAGCTGGGTCATTGGGTTCATGCGTAATCTAGGAGTAAGAAATAGACGCATCATTCCTCTTCCCCAATAAGAACTCAAGAAAAAGATCCATTACCCCGCCATTTTTAGAAGAATAATATAAATCAAGAATGGGCAAGAGTTGTGCTTCTCACACCCATTTCCAGGTCTAATCAGAATGCAAATATTTTAACCTAGCCAAGGATTGGGGATGATCAGAATTGTACCTAATGAGATTGGGAATAATTGAATGATTCTAAATGTGAATAATTATGTGTTCCTTAAAATCAATAGCCCCAAAAGCATGTCTGCTTTATCTAAGTGTCTATGTTATCAGTAAACTTGCATATCGCCTCATACTTTAGATTCTGTGGTGAAATTGCTATAGAAAGGATAGGATTATTCGTTAATACCACTTTATAATGTAAGGCCACACTTGGAATATTGCATTCAGTTTTGGTCGCCACTATGTAAAAAAGATGTGGAGACTCTAGAAAGAGTGCAGAGAAGAACAACAAAGATGACTAGGGGACTAGAGGCTAAAACATATGAAGAACGGTTGCAGGAACTGTTCTTCATATGTTTTAGCCTCTAGTCTCCTAATCATCTTTCTTGTTCTTCTCTGCACTCTTTCTAGAGTCTAGAGTATTCCAAGTGTGGCCTTACATTATAAAGTGGTTCAGACCTTCTTTTCATATGTCTTGTCTGATGAAAAGAAGGACTGAACCGGCAGCATTTCACCCCTGGTCTAACTCCTGTTTTATCCCACATTCCCATTAGTCAGTGCAAAGTTCATTGCTTAAGAAACAGTTAATGAAACTAGTTGTCCAGAGAGGTGGTGATAGGCTGTACAAACTATTTTCAAGTTGTTTTAATTTGGTTGCCTGACTGTATAGGGTGTTAGATTTTTGTACTTGGGAATTCTGGGAGTTGGAGTCCACACATATTGAAGTTGCTGAGATTGGTTATCATTGATCCAAATGGCTCCCTTCAGCTTATTCTGTAGTTAGTTTAGTTATTGCCTTCTGCTTCTCCAGTACCTGTAAAAGGTGCTACTTCTGAGCAGTTACTATTATATAATCTGCTTGGTATTTGACATGTACAAATAGTCCTTGACTTACAACTATTCATTTGGTGAAATCAAAGTTAAAATAGCACTTACGAAAAAAAAGTGATTTATGATCATTTTCACACTTATGACCATTGCAGCATTCCCATGGTCACATGATCAAAATTCAGCCACTTGGCAATTGGCATGTATTTGTGATGGTTTCAGTATCCCAGAGTCATCTTTTATGACTTTCTCAATAAGCAAAGTCAATGGGGAAGCCAGACCCACTTAACATCCATGTTGCTAACTTAACAACCTTAGTGACTCACTTAACAACTGTGGCAGGAAAGTTGGTGGAATGGGGCAAAATTCACATCAGAACTATCTTGTTTAACAATGGAAATGTTGGTCTCTGTTGTTGTCATAAGTTAAGGACTTACCTGTATTGTTTTTATTCCATTTTATTCTCCACTGTGGGATGACTAAGGGGAAACTAAGGCTGCTTGTAAATTCATTGAACAAATAAAAATAAATTATTAAAAGGGAAGGAAGTGGCCCACATACCAGGACACTTGTTTTGTGGGTTTTTGTTTCTCAGAAATTGAGCAGAGCTGTGTAAACATCCTTTGCAAGGGAATAGGGAAATTATTCCTAACTCTTCCCAATGAATTGGGGACATTGGATGGGGGCCTGTCTCCATGTAGGAATCAGAAACATCATAATAGAGGAACATTGATACTTAACTCTAATTGTTTGTCTTGGTGGCCTGCAGAGCTGAAGTGTCAGCTTTGGCTATGTGTAATTTCAAGCCTGGGTGATGAAATGAAAACAACATTTTAGACTCAAAAAGGCTATACATGGGGCAGTTTCTTGTTAAATGTAGGAAGTTGTATAGAATCCCTGCCAGATGGTCAACACTGCCAGCAACCAAGAGCATCTCATCTCCGCATCTCATCTCCTGAGAC
This sequence comes from Thamnophis sirtalis, assembly GCF_051295495.1. NCBI lineage: Eukaryota > Metazoa > Chordata > Lepidosauria > Squamata > Natricidae > Thamnophis > Thamnophis sirtalis. Next base: position 14,631,888 of record NW_028261384.1, on the reverse strand, counting down.
AGTTTATTCTTCTGCCAAGCAGCTTTTGCTGTGAGATAAGTTTTTTTCCTAAAGTTTGGTCAAAATCTGCTTCCTTGCAGTTTCCACCCATTAGTTCCAGTCCTGCTCTGCTTCCTTGTAGTTTCCATCCATTAGTTCTAGTCCTGTTCTCTCGAGTAACAGAGGACAAGTAGATTCCATCTTCCACCTGACAGATATTTGAAGACTTGTGTGTCCTTAATCTTCTGTTCTGAAGGTTGATACATTCCCAGATCTTTCATTTGTTCTTGATAGGAGTTGGTTTCTAGACTCCCCGGTCTCCTGGTTGCCCTTCTTTTGACATGGTCCATTGAACAATTGCAAGGACTATGTTTGGGTATCAGCAGGATATAACTTCCTGGGTTTGATGCTGTATCTTCTTCACATTCATCTTGTTCCTTACAGAAGAATTTTATGTAACTATTCTACTAGCCATCTGGATCTAGTCTGTAATTTACAGCAGTGCTTTCCTAACCTGATAAACTACTCCAAAATCCGATAAAATGATTTTTTCTTTGGGTAACAACACACAAAGACATTACCCAATCACAACAGGGACATTTTAACAGACTTAAAGTGTTTTACCTGTTTGAGTAAAAAGGACTTTCTGGTAGGCAGTGTTACATTATAAAGGAAAACATTTTGTAAGCATCGATTTAGGGGCCTGGATGTAAGCCTTGGAAGTTATGTAGCTGCTATCCTTGCCCAGTTGAAATAGAACTTCAGAAATTTCTATTTAGCAATCTAATGTTTAGAAAGCTTTATCTAAGCACTGTGACACTACAGATTTAAAGCATAACCAACCAAAACAGTATATAGATGAACTTAATGTAAGAAACAAGTCAGATCAATTGTTCAAATATCTAACCCAATTGAGAAAGTATTCTTTTTATTTTTTTAAAAAAACCCTATTCCTTATATAGTAAGTCATCCAACTTTCAGAATAGAATAGAATAGAATAGAATAGAATAGAATAGAATAGAATAGAATAGAATAGAATAGAATAGAATAGAATAGAATAGAATAGAATAACAGAGTTGGAAGGCACCTTGGATGTCTTCTAGTCCAACCCCCTGCTCAGGCAGGAAATCCTACACCACTTTAGACAAATGGTTATCCAACATCTTCTTCAAAACTTCCAGTCTTGGGAGTATTCAGAACTTCTGGAGGCAAGTTGTTCCATTGATTAATTAGTCTGACTGTCAGGAAATTTCTCCTTAGTTCTAGGTTGCTTCTCTCCTTGATTAGTTTCCATCCATTGTTTCTTGTCTTGCCTTCTGGTGCATTGTAAAATAAGTTGTACCCCCTTTCCTTGTGACAGCCCCTGAGATATTGGAGCACTGCTTTCATGTCACCCGTAGTCTGTCTTTTCATTAAAAACAGACATATCCAGTTCCAGCAACCATTCTTTGTATATTTTAGCCTCCAGTCCCCTAAATCATCCTTGTTGCTCTTCTCTGCACTCAGATTCCTTAGTTTGTTTATGGAGCTTAATATTAGCTTTTAATATATTTGAATTTACATGGACTGCAGTATAGGTAATCCTTTATTTATGACCAAAATAGAGCCCCAAATTTCTGTTGCTAAGCAAGATAGTTGTTAAGTGGCTTGTGCCTCGTTTCATGACCTTTTGTGCCCCAGTTGTTAAGCCAATGACTGCAGTTGTTAAGTTAATCATGTGGCTATTAGGTAAATATGGCTCCCCCATTGATTTTGCTTGTCAGAAATCAGCTGAGAAGTTTACAAATGGTGATCACATGAACATGAGTTATTAGAGCAATTCATGCCAGTTGACAAAGTGCCCAAATTCTGATCATGTGATCAAGGGGATGCTGCAATGGTCATACCTGTGAAAACCAGTTCATAAATCATTTTTTTTCAGTGCTGTCATAACTTCAAGTGGTCATTAAATGAATGGTTGTATGTAAGTCAAGGACTACTTGCATTGGACTTTTGATTAGTACATTGGGTGATCTGAGAAGAAACTTCAGTTCCTTTTAATGCTATACTATGCCAGCTTGGGTATTTTGAATAAACAAAATATCTGAATTGTGGAACGAAGAAGTGGAATATCCAGTTGTCAACTCGTGAAGCCTCCCCAATCTGCTCTCGAGTTGCCATAGGCAGGGGAATGGGGAATTGAGTCTCACAGTTGTATCAACAAGTTTGCACCCCAGCTAAAACAAAGCACATTCCAGCCGGCAAATGTCAAGGCCATCTCCAATTATTCTTGATTGAATTTCTGCATTTGAGTTTTTAATTTACTTAAACAAGAGCTCAAAGTTTCTATGTCTAGGTTGGATAAATACACCAGGGCCAAAGATCTCATTTTACCACATTTTTATTCAGACAGTTATTAATTTCTCTTGTACCCTACAGAGTAAGATTGGCTTTATCACATAGTTTTCACTATTGACATCAATGCAAAAGTCATATTGAGTATAAGATTTCTTTGTGAGTAGTTTGTAAATAAAGCTTAGAATACTTTGCACAGGACCAGTCAAGATTGGCAGAATTCTCTGCTTATTTCTCTACTGAGATATATTCATCTTTGATATGAATGAAGTACTGGAAACAATTATTTCCAAAATAATCATGTTCACCTTATCGACTTTTTCATATGCATTTCCATTTCCTAAGAGTAATGTGCTGTTCTTCAACTTGTTCTCATGAATATATGAGATATATGGAGACTATAATTCCTAAAATCCTGAACTACTTTATTCCCTCTCTAAATTCCCAGTGTCCCCTTAATTCTGGCTGACAATTCTGGGTTGCTATCCCAATACAAGCCACAGTTTTTGCTGCAGCATACCAGATTTTCAACCTAGCATGTATATCTGTAGGAGGGATGAGATCTTTTATGAATATTCTCCTCTTTGGGCAATTTGTAGACGAGGAATAAGAGTAACACGTCTGAAATATTGACAGATATTAGGGTTCAGTTCTGTTGAACAGTGAACTTCATTTTCCACATTTAGTTATTCATAGGTAAGCAATTCTGTTTTGTTCCTGAATTGCATGAGATACTGACATTGTACTATAACCCAAATTTTAAAATAGCCAGGAAGGTGCTCTGTTTGAATACTTGGGTTTTAACAAGTGATCAGTATTTTAAATCAGTTAATTTCCAAAGGTTGTTTCAATTCAGAGATTGTGTGCTGAATATGATTGACTTGTAATATTTTTGGTAGTATGTACAGCTGAAAAAAGTACTTTAAATAACTAATTCAGGCAAGGTACTCTAGAAGCATCCAAGGAGCATGTAGGAGGTTGAATTTGAATGGAATTTAATTTTATATGGGATGAAATAGTAAATGAGAATTAACAATATATATGAATTGTGGAATGAAGAATTGGAATATTCAGTTGTGAAGCCTTCCCAATCTGCTTTTGAGTTGCCATAGGCAGGGGGATGAGGAATCAAGCCTCACAACTGTATCAAGGAGTTTGCACCTCAGTCAAAACAAAGCACATTCCAGCTTACAAATGTCAAGGCCATCTCCACGGAGATCCACGGTGGCTGGAGGGAAGGACTTCTACAACCCACGAAACTGCTTCGTTGGGGACATACATTAGGGAGAGGGGGAAACAGGGTCAGGGCTGGGGTGCGAATTAAATGAGGTCAGAGTTGGCTTCACTTGATACTTGCCAACATGACATTCCTAATAAATAACTGGGTTTCTTTTGAACCTCGGCTTGAGATTCATGTTTTAATTAGGGCATTGGTCAGAACCAATATGAAGATGAAGCTACCTATTCTATACAAATATAATGATAATCTTAAAGACTGAATTAATTTTATAACAGTAGTTATAATTATTTTATGGATTTCTTTCTCTTTTTTCTTCCTCCTTTTTTGTCATGTTTTGTTTATTTTAATCACACTATATATTTTTTTTCATTCTGTGAGCATTTTCTCCTCAGGTGTCCATGTTTTCCCCTATGGGGCCTGCAGCATTTTCAAAATGGTGGGTCTGAAGTGTTAATTATAGATGAACTGTGCAATTAGTAATTAAAAATAATACTCTTGAAACCTTGAAGCTGTGCTTGTTTTGATTGGTATCTCTAAGCAAGCCACCTGTGCAGAATTTTGATTCCTCTGATTAATTTGCATTATTTCTACATCAACATTCAAACCTAAAGACAAGAAAAGAAACAGAAATGTTGTGTTACCCCTAAAGAGAAAAAACAAGGAGGATGAAAATATTGGACCATTTTTGCCGTTCTACTTGTTACAAACACGTTTTCCCCTGACTTAAACAAAAAATATTCCACATTTAATAATGCTCTGCTTTATCTTTTGAAATAACCATATCAGAAGTTTGCAGTGCCTTGTTTTGTAGAGGCTGATTTAGGTTCTTGGGGTTGCAAATGTCCACAGACAGTGGCCAAATGGTTGCATAGAAGCTCTTGGCCTAATTTTATGACCATCTTGAAGCTATTAAATCTTTGGCAAGAGTGCCTGGTGCTTCCTCCTGGCAGCATGCTTGGTTGAATAAAAAGAGCAAAAATGAACCAGCACTACCTCCTGTTTTCCAAACATAGATATAGCACTGTTTCAATACAGTACTAAACTTTTGTGTATTAGGAGCCTGTCCAAGATCTTGCAAGTTGAAAAGTGCTATCTAGCATTACATTACATTGCTGTAGAAGCCAGTTGACATCTTCTGCCTGTAAATGACCATTCAGCAATCAGAAGTAAGGAAGCAGGCCTATATTAGTCTAAGATTAGCTGTTCTGTTGGCTAATAGAAGCTGGACAGATCCTAGTCTCTGTTCATATCAATTACATTCTTCACCAAGGGTTCTACATCATGTCCACCACAAAACTTCAATTGGGAAAACAGCAAAAACACTACTTAAAAAGTGAAGCAGCTAAAAGTTTTTTTTTTAAGTTGTCTCAGTTGTTGGCTGGGTAGGATACAGAACCAACATCAAAAAATATAGCATAACTAGAAAAAGTACATTAGCTCTATCAGCCAGAACCTGGATGTGTTTATGCTGCAGAGTATGAGAGAGGTAAAATTCAAACCCTCAGCCTTGTACAATAAGGTTCTTTTCATGAGCGATCCTGATTTTTAAAGAATCCAGGCTTTTTAACAAAAAAAAACAACCTTGTTTTAATATATCACAACTGTATGGATTGCTGTCTCACAGATGAAAGCTGCATAGCTAGGCGTATTTTTGAAGTAATGCTTAGCTATACAGAACTAGTTTTTTGAGTGGAATTGTGCTCCATGATTATTTGTTGGTGCGATGAGAGAAAGCTAGTGATAGCAGCAAGCTTTGTCCTCAATATGTGACAATTGAAGTGATAATAGTCTGATAATTGTATTTCAGCAGAATTGGTTTCCTCTGTAATATAATCTATATCCATGTATTTTATTTTGTGCATTGAAATACATTTTTCAGAGAAGGGGGTCCATAGGTTGCCCCAGATTTTCAGCAGTTCAGGCCACACAAAAAGATTAAAAAGCTCTGAATTGAAAGTTGACTCCTGGATCTGGGGGGAAAAATCAGAACTAGGACTCTAGCTGTTCTGGAATCAAATTGTGTCAAGAACATACTAGAATTTTAGTAGAAATTAATTGGACCCAGTTGTAGCTTGACTAATCTATGACAACTCACCCTGGCCAACTTGCCACAGCCAACTCACCACAATCAACTCGCTGCAGCTAATTCGCTACAGGACAACTTGCCATGGGACAGTTCAATGAAGAATTAGCTCCTTTTATTAAGCATTACAAAAAGGAATAATTTCCTTTGATACAAGAAATAAAATAATATTGACAAAATCATGGTCAATAAAAATAAAAGGAATTAATTGAATCCAACAGCAAGTTGTCCCATGGCAAGTTGACTGTGGCAAATTGGCCATGGCAGTTTGGTCATGATGACTATGGAGATTCTCAGTTATCCAAGTCAACCATCCAAGTCATGGTTGTCCCAAAGGAGCTCAGAGCTGAAGAAGCTTCTTGGATGAGAAGCAAAATGTCTTCAAAGAAAAACCAGAAAGTTCAGTTGAAAAAATACCTTTGGGTTGGCCATGGTGAGTTGTCCAATTCTGAGCTTGACCATTCTTTGGCTTTCTGAACTGACTTCCTCCATGCCATAATTCTCATAAGCTCCATGTACTTTACTTAATAAACAGCATGGGCATTTGCAGTGAACAAGTCAAAGAGTACATCTGAAATCAGAATCCTCCTGTAAAGAAAAAGTCAAGATGGCAGTCACAGTTGCTGGATTGAAATCCTACCTCTGAGATGAAACAGTCTCAAATAGGTTCTTTGGCACATCTTTCCTGACCCACAGATATCTTGAATTAATGCATGAATTGTTTATTAAGATATTCCAGAACATATTCTTTAATCTTTACAGTATTGCATGATTATTATTTTCTGCAGCAGAATCATGACTCCGCTGCTTTTTATTCTGTACTAGCCAATAACCCGGCATTGCCAGGCTATTTATTTATAGGGCAGAAATGACCAGACCAAATGTATTTTCTAATGTTGGATTTTCCCTCTTACTAGAGGGAGCCCCCTTGTGGAGTACTGTGAAGCCATTACCATGGCAACTCCATTGCACTGCATTGTAGAAGCCATTTTTTGGCAGTACAATAGAAGCCATTTTAAGGCACAAAAGGCTGTATCTTAACAGAACACACACCCTGAGTGGTTTTAGGGGTGTCTTACCCCCACGATATTTTTCTTTAGAGGGTAAGTCATCTGTGAACCAATTGTGATTGAAATTGCTTGCGGTATTCCAGAGTTATGCTGGAACATACACACACACACACACACACACACACACACACACACACACACATTGCAGTAATCTGAAGAATCTCAAAATAAGCTTTTAAAAATAACTTGAAACTGTATGTATTAAAATGGTCTTCTCCAATGAATCAACCAAAGAGTGTATTGAAATCTTCCTATAGCATATTTTATTACTATTTGAACTTGCTGTGGTCATGACACATCCTTCCAATTCTTTATAAACTGTGGTGATAAACTCAGAGGCCAGTATATAAGGGGTAAAATGAAAGATAGTTTCTCCCCCCTCCTCACCCCCTTGACAGAGGGGGGTAAAGGCAAGATGCAGTGAAGTGAGAAAGAGAAAATGAACTTCTGAGTCAGCCACATGTGAATTTCAGACAGGTTTTTACTCATATGATTCTGTTTAATCACCATTCATTTCCAGCATTTTTTTTTAAACAGGAAGATTTTTAATTTTCCTTTTACTAAAAATGCATTGTCTGTCATGATAAAAAAAAAAGGCTGACTCGTTGCAGATTATTACAGAAATAATTGAACTGACTGTGTACTGCATTTTTAAGGGGAGGATTTATCTCTATACATTTAAAGTATTTTGCTGATATTAGTAATTTGGCACTTTTTCTTTGTCTCTGCCTTTTTCTCTGAAACTCCAAGCAGTGATTTACACATCTAAGATCTAGTCAGGCATACACCATAAACGTATATACCAAATGATTTTTAAATTGGTCCTCTCTAATGGTTAGGTCAGACTAACACCTGGTTTTCGGATGAAGTCATATCTTTTGCTGCCTTTTCTCTGCTTCTCCCGCCTTTTTTTTCTTCCTCCCCACACTACCCACCATTAGTGAAATAATTAAGAGGGATAATAAATTACGCAAAAATCACAAAGATTTAGAATTCGTTGAGGTCCAAATCAATCTCACCATTTTTTGCAGAAACAAGCATGGGGAGAGAACCTCTGACTAAGCAGCAACGATAAAGCTCCAGACATCTTTGAAAAATATATTTTGGAACAAACTCCCTCGAAATAATTATTCCAAAAGAAATGGGGCTCCCAGTAAGCGCAAATGGTCTATTGGTCAGGATTGGGTTATTTAGCACATGCTTTTGGTGCATCTCTGCAGTTCTGAGCTATTTACTCATATCCAAGCCAGCTTTATATAGGTCCAACTGCTGCAGAATCTCAGTAATTTGAACTACCTTGATGTCAGAGTTTGCAGCAGCAATCACATCCAGAAGCACACACAGGTACCTCTTTCAGCAGGATTCATTAATTTCTATTTATATATAACATAACACATGAAGTAAATATTCAATGCCAAATGCAGTTTTTTCAACGTGGCAGAGAAGAGATTGTAAGTAAGTACAAACACAAGCAGAGGAGAAAACAGTTTCAGTTCAGAACAGCAGACTAGCATGCAGCTTTAGTACAGAACAGTTGAGCTAAGCCACACCCAGGCTCCTTGCTGTCTCCTTGTTGCTCATACAGCAAATAAAGTTTCAGTTTCCAAACAGCCCTCATTGGCCTGACCCAATTGCCATGTCTCTTTATTGGCTGACTTTGTTGTCATGTCTCTTCCAGGCATGAACTCTCATTCAAACTGATGCTTGAATTATGGAGGAAAAGAGACAGGTAGTGAAATTCACCTATCTCCTCCATTTTCCCATAGTTCTAACCAAATCAGGATCCCTGTACATTTCTGAATCCAATATGCTTCCTATCCTGGTAAGCAGTATGCATTACACCAGTAGCACACAACCGACAGAACCAAGCACTCTTTCCATTTTAAGTTGATCCTTTGAGCTAGTACCCTCACTACATAAGGTTGTGTTTTTTTTTTCAATCTAGGTACTAGCAACCTTCCCAAAGAGCATTCAGCCTGTGCTTAAGAAACTGATCTTGTGCTCTTTCAAAGCTGCAAAGGGGCAGATTCCTCCTTGCAGTCCAAGCCAAACTAGCATGGAACTCAGTGTTCCAAAGAAGCATGCCTGCAGCAACCTCAAGCTAGTCTATGGCAATTCTCTGCAGCTAACTTGCCATGGCCAACTTGTTATGGCTAACTCATCATGGCACAACTCATCATGGCCAACTCGCCAAGGGATAAATCACTGCAAGACAAGAGTTACACTAATATCAAAGAAATGTTGGAATATAATCATTAAAAAAGGGATGCAAAAGGAAGAACAGAATAAAATGCAAATGACAAAAGTTAAAGTAGTTGTTTATTCATTTTAAATAATTAAATTGAATTGTTAAATTATCCTGTGGCGAGTTGCCCTGCAGTGAATTGGCCATGGCGAATGGTCCCACAATAAGTTGGCCATGTTGAGTTGTCTGCGGAGAGTTGGCCCCATTCCAACCTCAAGTGGAGAGTAGGAGTAGGATAGATCCCAGATCCTGATTCATGCTCACCAATTACGGTTATTGGTAGAGCAAGACATCTGCCAGAAAAAGGGAAGAAATATAAAAACTGAAGACATCTGCCTCTCTGATGGATGAGTGATAAGATGAAAGTATCTTCATAAAGATAAACCCTTAAAAAAACTAGGGAGGGATCTTTGTTCTGCAACTAGGTGCACCTGAGGATGATCTCCTAGTCATTACATGCAGAGCATGTAAGTTCTACATGTTATATATTTGTACATTTTCAGGCAATAGTCTACATTTACCCAATCATTTTTCAACTTCAAAAGTTCTGAAAATCAAAAACTTTGCTCATGATTTCGTATCTCCAATTCAAGCATTGTTTCTTACCTGTAAATACCGTATTTTTCAGAGTATAAGATGCTCCTTCCTTTTTCGGGGAGAAAAACAAGAAAAAAGATATGCCTTTCCCTCCCAGCATCCATCCAGTATTTATCTGGCCTGTTCACCATGGCCCATTCAGTGCTGCCACGGCCCATTCTCCAAGGCCCATTCGCCACTACCTCAGCCCATTTGCCACCAACTGTTCACCACCATCCTTTCGCCGCTTCCGCAGCCTGTTCATTCCCTGGTGCCGATCTTGCTGCCTAGAACCGGCCTTAAATACAGTGCACAGAGGCCAAAAACAGGACATGTGGAGGCCAAAAATGCAATGCGCGGAGGCTGAAAACAGCTGAAGGGTGGGGGCTTCAGCAGCATTCGGTGTATAAGATACACCACAATTTTCACCCACTTTTAAGGGGGGGTGAAGTGCATTTTATACTCTGAAAAATACGGTAATGCTTTACACTTGTGTATCCAGATCCCAAATCAGAAGCCTTTCAAACACGTCCACTTTTTCCCAGCTGCAAAAGCAATAGCAATTCCCCAGGGCTCTCTTCTCCAATATTTATACAAAACATGACTTGACAAATGCGCTCCCAACAACAGCGTGCCGACAAAACCGCGGTGATAAAACCGCGACGTCGACAGTGCACCCACGAAGGCGCGTCGACAAAAGAGCGCCGACAGAAGCACCATTACAGTTAAGGTAAGGGTTAGGGTAAGGGTAAGGGTTAGGGTTAGGGTTAGGGTTAGGGTTAGATTCAGGGTTAGGTTTAGGGTTAGGTTTAGAGTTAGGTTAGGGTTAGGTTTAGAGTTACATTTAGAGTTACATTTAGGGTTACCTTTAGGATTAGGTTTAGAGCGCACTTCTGTCGGCGCACTGTTGTTGGCGCACTTCTGTGCTCCTTTGTCGGCGCAATTTTGAACTTGCGCTTTTCTCCCCGCGGTTTTGTTGGCGCACTTTTGTCAAGCGCACATTTGTCGGTGAACCTATACAAAATGCTGTTGAAGGTCTTGGCAGCAGTGCTGGATGCTAAAGTTGCATCCATAAACTGCCAAAATGAAATAACCTTTGTTTTACATTTTAATTAAAAATGATGGACTTTGCAAGATTATGACATCCCTCAATACTTTTTTATTTCTCTTAAGAGATCTTTCTATTTCTGAATGAGATAGGGAGATTTTGGAGGTAAGATTATGCGAAGATGTTAATAACATATTTTTAGGGTTCAGCTTTCTGTATTTGTTTTAATTCTTTGTTTATTATGGTGGTGCTGAGAATCAGTTTCTTGATTGCATCTGAAAATGTGGCATCTTTCAAACAGGAGCCTAACCTCAGGACGGGTTTGGAGCTGAAAAAAATATTGAATTCTTTTCAACCACATAGCTTCTTATGAAAGAGGATGAATATGAAACATGAAAACAGAGGATTCAGACACCTCTGAATAGGCCTAAAATAGGAGCGGATTTGAAAAATGTCTGACAAAAAGTATGTCTGAATCAAGTTTGCATTTGGCAATTATGATTGTCAGTGTACCTCTGCTTGGGCTTTGATTCTTGGCAGCTAACATTTACTTAGTATAATCAAAGTCATGTAAATTACAGTATGTGCAATTGGTTCCAGAATTGCTGGTATTTTCAGACGGTGTCTTTTTTTTTCCCCTGCACGCTCACATCTGCCCTTTCTACAATTTCCAGGTAACAATCTGAGATCTGAAATTTGAAAAGTAGTTCAGTGTGATAAAAGAGAAAATAGCTTGAAGGCCTATATTCGGGGGGAGGGGCGTTGATAAGGACGAAACAAACAGAAAATTAAGCAAGCTATTGAAACATCTGATCATCTTCCAGCTCAGTCAGTTTAGACTTTCACAACTCAGGTATGCGCGGGAAGTAATGTGGAAGATCTGTAGAGTCCTCTTGTATTACCTGCAGAGGTCCCAAGCAAAATATGTCTTGCATGCCTTGTAAAAATAATTTTTACAATGGACAGTCTCTGACAGTGATGAACTTGCTTGAGACCAAGGAAGGTAGATTTTAAAACTTCCAGGTATTAAAATAATGCTAACCCTAATCTTTCCAAACCTGGAAATATGTGATCTCTATTTTTCTGAACATAACTCCAGCTTCCAATCATAAGCATTCAAAAAAGACAACTACACAATACAAAGAATTAAGAGATCAAGGTAGAACAAATTGATCCCCATCTATGACTTTCTTAGCAGATGGAGATCCATTAGTCATTACTTTGCTGGGAATTGAAGATATTTTTATGGGTTCTTCCAATTAAAAGATCTTTCCCCAATTCCCTTAGGCCTTAAGCTGCAGGAATTCATATTAGACTGCACCCATGTTCTTCTTCTATAAAACACAAATAATGGTATGCTACCTTGTGTAAAAGTATGAATAATATAACAGACTACAATGATGCATTTTGCATGTAAAAATTGATTTGTGCTTAGTAATTAAATTGCAAATAGCATTTGCTAATCCTTAACTACAGAAGAAGGTGATGACCAGATCTGAGCTGACAGAGAAGTTAACAGAACTAAATTGACTTGACTGTTCCACATGAATTTGTTCTTAATAATCCCAGGTTACTAAAGCAATTTATTTTTTCCCATTACCTTTTTTTTTCTCTTGTAAATCATTTGTTGGCATCATTTAGAGTCAATCAATTGCTTCAATACTTGCTAACATGTCCTTAAAAATACACTATAAGAAAGCCAAAAGTTGTGGGGGGAATAGAAGAAAGACAGCAATATAGCTGAAGGATAAATTCAATAACAAGCACTTTTTTGCTCAATGCTTTGACAAAATTCATAATTTTCCAACCCTTTGATTTTTTTGGTTTCTTTTATTTTAATGACACAAATTCATGTAAATGTATTCAGGATTGCATCCATAGAATACCATGCTATGAGTTTGGAACAGCTTTTGAAGATGTTCTATACATTAATCTGGTACAGATAAATTTTATCTGGTGCACATAAAAGGTTAACTCAGTACAATTATATTGGTCCTCATTTGAAGATGCTAATGCTTTCCTAAGAAACTCCTATTGCTGGTATCCCAGAAAGATGGATTGTCAAGGAATGGCATTTCTCATAATAGTCTGCTGGATAGTGTGGTTATCTGACACAATCTTCCTTTGAGCATCACAGAGATTTGAAATAAAAATGGGAGGTGAAGAGAGAATTTGGCTTTATCAACACAACACTTATTCAAAAACTAGCCTTCTATCTTTAGTGAGATTTACTATCAGGCAGATGTCACAAAGAATGAGGGCTTCAGTACACAAGTTGGAACACTGTGCATGGTGGTTAAAAGACACAATTGTCTTTTGTGCCTGCTTACATTTGGAGATTTTAGGAAATGAAATGCAAATAGTAATTCTGTTGTTACTTTCTCACCTCTGTTTTCTTTTTTTTCTTTTTAACCTAGTGAATAGCGTTAAACACATAGTAAGAAAGTACCGTGGGCATCTTCGAACGAAAATTGAATCTGGAGAAGGAACCATTCCAGCTCGATGTACCAATGGAATTCAAACATGGGATGGTGTGTTGCTGGGGGAACAGCTAATCACAATGTCTTGCACAGACAAAATTGCCAGGTAATATTTTAATGAAACTGAACAGCAGGAAGCAGTGAATGTGGATATGACATTAATTAAATAAATCCTAAGCAAATCCTAAGGAACTTCTTTAGTATTGCCATATAATTGCATTGTTTTAAACCATTGTATTAGAGTTGGTTTGAAAATATATATACACGCACGCATGCACGCGCACGCACATACATACATACATACATACATACATACATACCAGTGGGGGGATTCAGCCAGCCGCACCTATTCGGGAGAACCGGTTGTTAACTTTCTAAGCAGTTCGGAGAACCGTTTGTTGGAAGAAATCCCATTTTGTTTTTTCCCACTTTACAGGGCTAATCCTGTAAGGAAGGCAGGAAGGAAACATTCTGGTGTTGTTTCTAGCCTAATCTTTAGTGCCCTGCTTACAGAAACTGCCTCTCCAGTGTAAACCCTTATTACATTGTACAAAGTGCCCATTGGCGTGAGTGACGTTGAGTTGACCACGCTCACCCAGTCACATGAACACTGAGCCTCACCTACCCATTTGGTCATTTGGTCATTAGGGCAGAGAACCGGTTGTTAAATTATTTGAATCCCACCACTGATACATACATACATACATACATACATACATACATACATACATATGACACACAGACACATGACACAGAGACATGCACACAATGTTATTATAGCAATTGGATCAGGACTAATATGCTTTTCATAGGTTTACATGTCAGTAATGTATGTTTTCCTTAGGAGAAAGATCACCTGTGGTTAGGTGACTTTTCAGGCTCATCTGAATTTTTTATATTCTGAATTACCAACCAAGGAATCAGTGACACTAGTTGTGTAGTCCTTATGCACTGTAGACATTTCTGATGTGTGTTTTAGAATGCTCTCAACAGTATATGCCCGCTATGGAGCCAGTACAGAAATATTGAACATTTGTCGACGTGTTCTCCCCTCCCCCAAGAATTAAATGACCTTATAATTGTAACTGAGAAACTGTGTTAAACTGTGATTAATCTATGTTAAAACAGAGGAAGATCACCTATCCAGGCTAAGAGGTAGACGGTAAAGTATCCCCTCCCCCAGCTGTCTGTTTGAATCCTGATGAGGGGGGGGAAATCCCAAAAAGTTTCATTGAAACAACACATTCTACTCATGAGCCATGGTGGCACAGTGGTTAGAATGCAGTACTGCAGGCTACTTCTGCTGACTGCTGGCTGCCTGTAATTTGGCAGATTGATTCTCACCAGGCTCAGGGTTGACTCAGCCTTCCAGGCCTCTGAAGTGGGTAAAATGAGGACCCAGATTGTTGGGGGCAATATGCTGACTCTGTAAACGGTTTAGAGAGGGCTGTAAAGCACTATGAAGTGATATATAAATCTAAGTGATATTGCTATTATAAATCACAGTTATATAAAAGAGCTATTGGCTACCTAATTATTTATTTGTTATAAACATGTCTTGTTTATCTGACTAAGTAATGTGTTTCTTATGCTGAGCAATACATCCAGTTGTCCCTTTTAGTCCAAAGGAAAAAGAACTAAATTTGAATTTTTGCAAAATTTTGTTTCAGCTACTCTAAACGCTCCTTCTTGTTCAGTACAATACTGGATACTTACATGTTTCTGCAGATGACATTAATTCTAAAATAATAGGCCACAACAATAGCACCCTACTAACAAATCAATATATGGTTCATTGGAATATAAGGTTCTTTGACAATAATGTAAAGGCATGAAAGCTGGCTGGGTGACTTTGGGACAATCACCAGATGATTGTGAGTTCTAATCACACTTGCGCATGAAAGCCAACTGGATGACTATGGGCCAGACTCTGTGTTTTGGCCCAATTCACCTCGCAGAGTTGTGGAGAAAATAGAAATTAGGTAAAATGTTTTCCCTCCCCCACCCTCCGGTGGGATCCGTCTATCAGGGCAACCTGTTCTACCCAATTATGGGATGGAGCATACTGCTTCCATTTTCGCCTTTCAGCCCCAATCCAGGGGCCTTCGCAGGCAGTCCTTTTCCCAACAAATTACTTTTGTGTTAAATTAATGTTTTACTGATTAGGCTATGGCTAGCTGATGAGAGCTAAATAGCTTGAAATAAATCTGTACTAGTCTCACTTTATTTCCTTGTCGGTAAAACAAAAATTGAACACTAGAAATTAGGTACACTTGCTGCCTTGAATTATTTATAAAAATAATAAGGGCAAGATAAAAAGTCTAAAAATATATAAATAAATAATCAACCACGCGCATGTATATGTGTAATTTTTACTTATATACTTCCTACAGTGATACAATTTACAATAAGGTGATGAGACCCAATAAATGGCATTCCACTACTTCAGCAGAGGAAAGTTTCCTACTTTTTATTTCCTACATTAGGCTTCATCTAGATATGAGAAAAATTAACAATTTGGGTGGGACACTTATGTACATGCATTAAGTTCTGTGCAGAAGAGAGCAGTGAGGCATTACAGAAAAAAATATTATTATTTTGCTGTAAGCAGCACAAAAATATTTACTTTAAAAGTTTGCAAAAGTTTACGAAGTAATAATCTGTTTAAAATCAATGGTATTGCCCAATCAGGATATATCTTCACCTAATTGATTCAACTCTAACAATTATGTAGGAGTCTAATGACACTACATCAAAATAATGGAGCACATGGGTAATGAAACAATCTCAAAATAATGGCATTAGATCAACATTTTCTCTAACATTTAATCAGATAGATAAAGAAGAAGCCTCTTGTGCTGTTCCCTCACTGCTTCTGAATACAACCCAACTTCTAAAATGAGATTTCAGGAGGAAGAGGACAACTAAATCAATTATAGCTTCCCTGACAAAATGTTGCTGTCTCTGTTTTTCTCTGTGTCAATATATAATAAATTAAATATCAACTCAAGAATCAGATTATATTTTAATATTGATGAAAAAGTCAATTTCAGTACTGAGGGTATAAAGCTGCATTTTCTTCAACTAATGAAAACCAGATGAGAACTTGTATTTCTCCTACAGACTGCTGCAAAATACTGTGATATATTATCATGATTGATTCCAGGATCAAAAGACAATCCGCCAACTTAATATTCAAAAATTATAATTGTTAATATATTTATTAATTAATTACATATTAATATAATCATGCCATGGGGCTTCTTAGTCAGTTGTACAGCTGTTAAAATCAGAGAAGAGATGACATATAGCTGAGGTTACTCTCATTTGTGGTTTCTCTTCAGTTTGTATAAATCTCAACATTTTTTTCAGGATTCTGTCCATTAGCCCTATTGACTGGAAATTACTAAATTTAACACCATCTAAAGAACTGACCATGAAATGCAAATCTACCATCTTCTGAATTTTATTAGAACAGCCAAAGTTACCTACAGTGTTAGTGTAATCTGTGTGTGTGTGTGTGTGTGTGTGTGTGTGTGTGTGTGTGTGTGTGTGTGTTTTCAAACTCTGGAACGCCTCAAGCATTTTCAACCAAACTTGGTACACAGATAACTTACTCTCTGGAAACAAACACTCTGAGGGTAAGACACCCATAACACCCCACCGGGTGTCTGTGTGTGTCTATGTGTGTGTGTTCCAGCATTACTCTGGAACACCTGGGCCGCTGAAACAAAAAGGAATGAATGATATCTATAGGGTCATATCACAGTACTTTTGACAGTGATAGTGTGCATTAGTGTGATAGTGTTAGGATATAGCCTGTTGTGCCTTAAGATGACATCTACTGTACAGCACAGTGGAGTTGCAATGTTAACGGCTTCACAGTACTCCACAAGGGGGCTCCAACCTAATACAGAATTAGGATAAATAAATACCCGTGCAATGCCGGGTTATCAGTAAGACTAAGAACGAACAAATATGTCCCCTATCTATATGTATCCATAATTATGGCTACATTTAGAAACCATCAGAGGTGAAACGTGAAGAAATTTATGTGTACAGGGGTAAAAATACATTAACTATATATGAAAGTAGGTTATGGATGCATATTCAGCTGAAAAACTTCAAAAGTATTAAGAATTTATTTTAATGACAGCTCACTGTAAAATCAGTAGAGAACATGAAGGGATGGTCAACCAAAATATATCTTTGCTATATTGTTTCCTGCTGTTTTAATGTTGTGCATTGGCCAGAGTCTTTGTAGATTTGAGCAGTCTTCTAAATTTGATAAATAAATGTCTCTGGCATCATTGGTACTTGCTAGCTTTTTTGCAGATGTTTCAGTACCCAACTAAGTGACATCATCAATGTTAGAATGGAATAGAGTTTGGTTTGCTCTTTATTTGCCTTGTCAGTGTTGGTGGGCTCATACTAGTTTCTTAATTAGGCTGTTGTTTACTGTTTGATTGTTGTCTGAGTTGGTAGTTGTTCATTGGATATTATTTACTGCTTGATTGTTTTTCTGGTATTAATCTGCTGTTGATCTCTGCTTAGGTAGGTGTTGATTGCTGGCAAGGAGGCATTTCAGTATCTCTTCGTGTGAATATATACTAGTTGTTTCTTTATAGGCTGTAACAATCTAAATATTCCCATTTGCCTAAATAAATTTATTGACAATTGAATCTTTCATTCCATTTACTTTTTAGAGATATGAAGAAAATTCCCCATTTAGATCATCAATCATAGTTGCTTTAAAGCAACCTATTTGCCTGACGTACACAGAGAATCAGAATAGTATTTTTCTAATAGATTAGAAAGAATTACTGAAGCCTGGTGAATAATGCACAGTTAATAATTTATCTAACAGCTGTTATCATTTTTCTGTACTCACAAGATATGGAAGCAAGAAAGCAGTTTCATCAATCTGATTATCATTCAAAGGACTAGGCAGCATTAAAGCATTTTGAAGATCTGTAAATGTGCTATCTTGTGATAGCATTCTAGATTTTAAAAGACAGTCCGGCTTCTGGAATCTGAGATGGCTACTCTATCATGGTAAGGGAGTTCTTGGCCATCTTCAATCTCATATTCAAAAGCCTATACTAGGAGAATGCGTCTTTTAAATGGCCAAGAGTTTCTTGTTCTAGATCACAGCGAGACTTTGCACGTAACTCATAACACAGGTAAGATAAAGGTAGGCATCATAACAGCCAGAAGTTACTTTGGCTCTTATATTTCTCCAAAGGCAGTATGACCTATAGGGGGTCTTGGAAGTGAAAATGGAATTGTAATTCCTGTTACATATTGGACAAATTCAAATGGCTAGCCAGAGTAACATTTTAAAAAGCTACCCAACCTCAGCTTTCTTTTATTTCCTTGAAAACAAAATATATTAGTCACCTGAGATTTTAAAATAGCAAGATAATTTATGGATGTAATAGGTTTTAGGGTGCCCAAGTATTTCCCTTGGTTTTCTCTGGGACACTCCCGACCTTAATGCCACCTCTGCAGAAACATTAGTGCTAAAAAGGAAATGCTTCTATATACACAGCAATTAAAGCAAAGCAAGCTGTTAACAAGTGGGGGGAGAGTTGCATTAAAAAAAAACCAGTTGCAGCTTTAACAAGTCTTTTCAGTGATAGACTGTTGGGATTTTCATCTGTTAGCAGTGGAAGGTTTAATTCTAGGATCTGGCACTTTGAAAATGAGCTACAAACTAATGGGAGCAGAAATCAATTAACAAGGTCAGCTCCCCAACCAAAGACAATATGTACAATCTTATTTGACTGGAGATTGATAGTGTCTTTCACTATCAGCTACAAAAAGTCAAGTTACCCCCACTGCTAAAATACTGATCAAACACCATTGCAGTAGCTCTTGTTTCCAAAACATAATAGCCAAGGCGTTATATAATGAGAAAAGCACCAGGTGTCCTAGAAAGTTCAAGACTACCATGAAGAGCTATCCTTATTGTGTGAAATATAAGAGGAAGCTTTGATAATTGACTCTCCAGGACTGTGAATTACAGAGCTCTACCACCATGCTCATTAGATTTGCTGCGGATGGCCACAGCCAATCCATCTTTCCTCCTGTGTAACAGATTTCTTTGTAGACTCATAGAATTGGAAGTGACTCACAGGTCATCTACTCTAAACCCCTGCTCAGTGCAGGATCTACTAGAACATCTAGCTTCTGTTTGAAGACCTCAGTAAAGGAAAACTCACCACTAAATGTGGCAGAGTAGTCCAGTGGGGTCCATTGGGAAGGAAAGGTGAGTCAAATGACAAAAGCTGTTTCAACCCTTCTGTATGCGTATGTGTAAGGAGCAGAGCTCGGGTTGGAAGATTTGACATTTTGGCAAAAGCAATAGATTTTAGAACCGTGTCTGATTCACACAGTCAGGAAGTTCCTCAACTCAACTCTGACTTACAAGCATTTAATTAGTGAACGTTTGAAGCTACAATGACAAGTGACTTAAGATTGTTTTTCACACTTCAAACTGTTTCAGCATCCCCACAGTCACAATTTGGATCAGAATTCGGATGCTTGGCATGTATTTATGAGGATTGAAGTGTCCCAAGGTCATGTGATCACCTTTTACAACTTTCTTACAATGGGGAAAGCCAGATTCACTTAACCATTTTACTAACATAACAACAGCAGTGATTCACTTAACCATTTTACTAACATAACAACAGCAGTGATTCACTTAACCATTTTACTAACATAACAACAGCAGTGATTCATTTAGCAACTGTGACAAGAAAGCTCATCAAATAGGGCAAACTTCACTTAACAACTGTTTTGCTTAGCCATGGAAATTTTGGACTCAAATGTGGTTGTACGTCGATGTCTACCTGCAAGTAACACAAATGGCAAACACACATAAATTACTCCTTCCTCTTCCTATTTTACTCTCTCTTTTAAGGTGGATTGGACTGAGAAAAAATGACTGACCCAACTTTTGATGACCATTTCTTTCTTTCAGAGCTCTTTTCCTGGACTGGTGTTCCAACATTATACCATGTTTCCCCCAAAATAAGACAGGGTCTTATTTTCTTTTGACTCTCGAAATAAGCGCTTGGCCTTATTTTCGTGGAGATCTTATTATTTTTGAGGTGTAGGAAGAAACGACCGTGGTCAACTCACGGCTCCTGCTGCGTTGTAATATTTTTGCTGAGGGCTTATTTTGGGGGGAAGGTTTATTTTAGCATATGCACTCAAAAGCCCAATTGGGCTTATTAGCCAGGAAGGCTAAAGTATTTCTATTCCCATTTCCCTAAGCAGAGATATCGATGGGAAAAGGAGATCTAGGGAAAGCAAATGACTGCCAAATTTGGCAGAGTATTCTGATGATAAAAAATTCCTCCATTTTTGAACTTGAGACATTACAAGTATATATGAACCGGACAAGACTTGGGTTGCAATGACACAACATTGTTTTGAGGGAAGATCTGCCCTTGCAAAGATTTTTGCTCCAAGATTTCTTTTTAAACTAAGGATGCTAGAGAGTGAATCGGGCCCTCTCTCTTGGACAAGATGTCCTTTTTTATTTAATTATAACTTTTCTATTTGCACAGCTGAGTTTCACTGCTCTAAAATTCAGTAAGAAAAGTAATTCAACTTTTTTCTGCAAAAGAAAAAAAAACAGGTTTGGTGATTAGAACTAAGCTGATATGTCAGGTGTAGAAAACAAGCAAACCACGTGGATTAATATCAGTAATATGAATAGGACCGGGAGATAAAATTTTAAAATTGGAATATTGACAGTTCTCTGTTTAATTTTTTATTCTCCTTCACTTTCCACTATCTGTCAATTAGTTATTTTCAATTTGTGGCTCAGTTATTTGTTTTCAGCACACTGATGAGAGCCTGTTCTCTCAAAGCTATGTTTAATTATTTTTTTACACTGTATTATGATAAGGGACATGGTGGCTCAGTGGCTAAGATGCTCAGTTTGTTGATCAGAAAGTCAGCAGTTCAGCAGTTTGAATCCCTAGCACCACATAATGGAGTGAGCTCCTGTTACTTGTCCCAGCTTCTGCCAACCTAGCAGTTTGAAAGCATATAAAAATGCAAATAGAAAAATAGGAACTACCTTTGGTGGGACGGTAATAGAGTTCCGTGTGCCTTTGCCATTTAGTCATTCCGGCCACATGACCACAGAGACATCTTCGGATAGCGCTGGCTCTTCGGCTTTGAAACAGAGATGAGCACCGCCCCCTAGAGTCGGGAACATCTAGCACATATGTGCGAGAGGAATCTTTACCTTTATCTTTATGATAAGTACATTTTTATGTTTACTAAAATTTTGATTTAAAGCTTCAACATGAATCTCTTCAATATAGTCTGAAAAGAATCAGTCACAAGGAATTAAAGCCAGCCTAAGGTTATTTCAGGAAGAAAGAACAATCTGAGATTCATTGCATACTAAAGTTGAGAGGGAGGATTACTTTAAAGGGGAGGGGGAATTCTAGGATACCACCTACTGCTCCTCAAAGCAAATACTCCAGAACTGCCTCTCAGCAACCAAGATAAATAAATAAGCTCCATTTTTCAAGCATTGTGTTGCATTGAATATTGACTATGTACAATTCTTGTTGCTTCTAAATATATCTTACAGAGAGCCAACAGCTGCCTTCCTTTGGGTTCCTTCCATTCTGAATCTGGCCCTTCAGTTCTTGACAAAAGAAAACCAAGTATGTTTTAACAGGAATTATTGTGCTTCGAAAAGCAGAATTAGCTGCAATGAAACATGTTTCTTTAGTTCATTATATTTTCTTATTACAGTGAGAATGGATTGCCATGTTCACACTAAAATTCAGTCCCAAGGACTTGGATTTAAACTTGCCCAGATTCCCTGGTTTCAATGTAATTCAGGATAAATCAGTATAAGTACTTTATTTTAAATTTATTTATTTAAACTATATGCATGGTTGTTCATCCAAACACAACTCTGCACAGCTCATAACAGCAATAGAAACCAAAACTCAATAAAAATTAAAAAAAAATATCTATGGAGATTCTCAGTCATCCAAGTCCCAAATGTGCTTTTTCAAGAGGCAACTGAACTTCCTTTGTTTTTCCTTGAAGATGTTTTGCTTCTCATCCAATAAGCTTCTTCAATTCTGAAGAAGCTTCTTGGATGAGAAGCAAAATATCTTTTTTTTAAAATACTTTTTAAAAAATTACTAATTGAAGAGCCTGTTCCTCTTAAGTGGATGAGTCCATTTCTCCCTTCATGAAGTTACTTCAGCTGGTGTTGTGTCCTTGAAAGGTGCACTCCCAATGTTCTGCACAATTAAAAGAAAATATCAATCTATCCATCATATGCCTTCTTAGCAAGACAAGTCACATTGATGTATTGAGTGCCTGGAATGCAGTGGTGCTTTCACTTTCTGTAATCAGGTTAATATTTCAAAAAATTTAACTTTGAAAATGCTATCCATGGGGAAATCGGTGGAATTGTAACTACAACTTTCTATCTATACAAAAAAAAAGCAACTATCAATTGTCAATTATGTTAATAAAACTGTTTCTGGGCTTTGGACTGAGAGACACAGAGAAAGCCCTTCTCTATATGGAAAAAACTAATTTACCTTCCTACCTGATGAATTACTATTGTATGAGGGGGAATTTAAAAATGCAAACCATTGGTTGTGATCCCTCTTATTGATAAAGTGATGAACTGAAACAAAAAAAACCCAACTAATTCAGGTAAGGATATGTGTGGTTGTAGAATCTACATAATGTAAAGGTAAAGGTTCCCTTTGCACATATGTGCTAATGGTTCCCAACTCTAGGGGGCGGTGCTCATCTCCATTTTAAAGCCGAAGAGACAGTGCAGTCCAAAGAGATCTCTATGGTCATGATTAAACCCCGAAGGTGCATGGAACACTGTTACCTTCCCCCCAAAGGTGGTTCCTATTTTTCTACTTGCATTTTTATGTGCTTTCAAACTGCTAAGTTGGCAGAAACTGGAACAAATAACGGGAACTCACTCTATTATACGGCGCTAGGGATTCAAACTGCTGTTCTTTCTGATGACAAGCTCAGCATCTTAGCCACTGACTGAGTCACCGTGTCCATTTTAGAACCTACATGCTAGTTGTCTTTTTTTCAATGACTGAACTAAAGGAGGAGTTCCCTTTTCTCTTGCAATCATTCAGCAGACCAACTTCAACCTGCAGCCTTCAACTGCAGAGGACTCCTTCGATGTTGCCTTGATGAAATCCTTAATTCAGTCGATGTCAGTTGAATTTATTCAATTTAATGTCAGTTGAATAAATAGGAAGCAGCAGGGGAAATTGCTTCTGGAAAAAAAAAATAGAATGCTTTGCAGAAAGGCATTCTTTACATCTTTTGGAATTTACTGGCCAGGCAACATGAACTGATTCAGTGGATCTTCAAACATATATTTTATCTATCTAAGAGCCGTGATGGCATCGTGGTTAGAATGCAGTATTGCAGGCTACTTCTGCTGACTGCTGGTTGACTGCAATTTGGCAGTTCAAGTCCTACCAGCACGAGGTTGACTCAGCCTTCCATCCTCCCACAGTCAGTAAAATGAGGATTGTTGGGGGCAATATGCTGACACTATAAACAACTTAGAGAGGGCTGTAAAGCATTGTGAAACGGTATATAAGTCTAAGTGGCACTGCTATTGCTATATTGCAGTCCACATTTGGGGGCCATTCCTAAAACACAAAAGAGTACTGCTGAATGAGTCTAATGGCCAATCTTATTTAAAATATTCTGCACCATAGTCATTTGTATTCCAGAAGGTTATAAACATAGACCAACAAACAGTCCTCCTCCATTGTTGCTTTTTAGCAGCTGCTATTCAAGATAGTTTGCTTGAGACTCCAGGGATGTGAAGTATCCCACAAAGACAAGAATACATTAGTCTGATCCTTCATGAACCTGTCAGATACCATGCTCTGCAATTTTGAACAGCCAAACTGCATCACCTAATCAATTAACCAGTGGAACCATTTGCCTCCAAAGGTTATGGGTGCTCCAACACTGGAGGTTTTTAAGAAAAGATTGGACAACCATTTGTCTGAAATGGTATAGAGTTTCCTGCTTGAGCAGGGGGTTGGAATAGAAGACCTCCAAGATCCCTTCCAAGTCTGTTATTTTACAGCAGCGATCCTAAATTGCTGTATTGAACTTCCATGTTTAGTGAGAGTATGTAAGTCTGAATACAGTAAAATGATTAATGGAAAGGATCATAACCACTGGATGGCCATTGTAATATTAGACAGGGCACATCTTATTAATAATAAGAAGAAGATTCTGTCTTAGATGTTTTGGAGTCTGTTCTAAATTACTCCAGAAACAATTTTGAGATAATATATGTATTTCTACCAAAACAGAATCTCTGATGAGAAATCGGTTCTGTTGTTAAATAAATCTAAAATTGTTTAACGTTTGCAAAGCTTGCCAGTTTCCTTTGATTTCATTCCTGATTTGTTTTAGTACAGAGTAGCCTTTAAACATAATAAGTTGATTGGTTGGTAAATAGGCAGATAATCTGCAGAAATGACCATATATGCTTGCATTTTCCCCCCAAACACACAAACCCAAATGAAAATATGCAAATCTGATAGACTAAAGTAAATGTTTCATAAAACCAATGACTGTTTAAATGGTGGGACTAAATTGTTTGTATATAAATATTACCTTTTATCTTCCATTTGAGTTTTATGTAGGATGAACACATTACTTTAATGACCTGCATTTTAGAGAGAAAGAGAGGGGCAGCCTCACGCAGAAATCCTTAGCAGCCAGATGGCTGCCTTGTCTTCCATGAGATTAAAAGATGTTTCTCATTCGCAGGCCCTTGCTTCTAAAGCAAATTAATATAGCCAACTAAATTGCCTGTGGTTTGCTCTTTTGTTTGTGTGTGTGAGAGAGACAGAGGGAGGGGGAGGGAGGAAGGGAGGGAGAGGGAGAGGGAGGAATAAAATTTAAAAGGAACTTCTGAAAGCAATTTTTGTCACAGGTTCCTTGAGCAGATTGCTCTCCAGGTACAGCATGCTGGTTTTAAACATTCAGTAATTAATGGAAAGTATTTCGTGTTAATTGACTGCTTCAGGAAAGGGAAGTATAATGGCTCCTTATTAATCATGGAAAGCGACGTACGGCACAGAGGCACCGCAATTATAGCACTAACGGTTGAGAAATGTTAATTAATGAAAAGAACAATGATGTAAGAAATTAGCTACATAATGCTTCCTGCTGGTACAGATTTGCACTTTAAATGCTTTTTTTTCCAGCACAGCAACCACTGGATGTTGCCTTAAATAGCAAAATCTCTCTAACCTTTTCTAAAATGTCTCCCATATTTCAGCTCATCATCATTAAACCCACTAAAGACAACGTTTGTGTGGCAGTTTTTCTTATGGCGTGTTCTTCAAGAACAGAATGGAGTGTTAGGAATATGGATAAACTCTCTAGGAGGGAAATTTGTATCGATAAACTGTCTACAAGGAGAATTGTTATGTTAATTGTAGGCAACCCCCATACTCTCTGACCAAATAGAGAAGCCTAGCCTTCATTTCAAAAAGCAGGTAGGTATTAGTGTTCACCCTTCTACAACTTAGAAAAGAAAGACATTGCACAAGGTAGGTGCCATTATTGAAGAAAAGTCCTTTGACATTCTGATCTCAATGAAGGAGGGCTTCCAGGATGAACTCCAGCTCAATAATTTTATAAACAGGAGGGATGAAAAGGATGTTCTCTGTGATACCATGGATCCCAGCATTTTAAGGTTTTGGAGGCCAACTAAATATTTATAGCAGTCCATAGGCGCAGAGAGACATGAAATAGTATATTTCACATATCTGACTCTTGCCTATCATGAAGTATCCCCCAAAAGTATTTTTTTTAACCAGGGTCATATTTTTCCTTCCATTGTAGTATGACTTCTAAAACTTACCAGCTTCAGCTCCCAAAACCTGGTGTCTTCCAGATATCCAGAATTATGGGAGTTAAAGTGCCAACACATCTGGATGGCATCAGATTGGGGAAACTTGATCCATCCCGGACATACCCCCTGCATCCACTCAGGATTTTTCTTCCTGCAAAATAAACCTATGCATTCACCTAATGAGCTTTGCCATCTCTTTGAATATTATTTTGTTACTCACAATGTAAATTTCCTGCCTTATAGAACATTTTTTTCACTGTTGAATTTCTTTTCCAGATGGAATGTCCTTGGGTTACAAGGCGCACTTCTTAGCTACTTCATCGAGCCAGTATATTTGCATAGCATTATTGTGGGAAGTCTCTCTCACACTGGTCACCTTTCACGGGTAATGAGCCATAGATTAGAAGATGTTGGTCAACTTCCAGCTTCATACCGGTGTAATCAGCTTCTCCTGAGTGGTAAGCTCATGTTGGCTTAGAAGCATAAATTGTCTGCCTTCCTATGGCTTGTATTACTGGACTCTAAAACAGCCCTTCCAAGCTGCATCACACATCTTAAAGTACTTTATCCTCCTTGTTGTTTTATGTCACTAATAATGATTCGGTCTATCCTTAAGGTTAAAATAGTTGAAGTTGAAACAGTTCCTCCTTCCTTCCTTCCTCTGCTCCTATTTCGGTCCATGATAACTTGTTTTTCCTAGGAAGAGTTCTTGATGATCAGCTCTAAGGTAAGATAGGTCAAGAAATAGAAACCATAAGGAATATAGGAATGGGACTTTCTGGTCACAGAATATAGAAACAGAAGTTTGAAGGCCATCCAGAATTTCCCTTTGCTCTCTCTTAAACCAAACAAAATCAAATGAAAATATTTTGAGTTTCTTTTTCATGTTTTTTTTTATTTCCTCAAACTAAGTTGTCATTACTTCTCCTTTAATCATTCCTGCATTCTTTTATCAAGATTAACTCCACATTTTCTACACTCTTCCCTAAAATAATCAGTATGGGATATGAAGGAGAACATTGCATTTATTTCTTCTTTTTCTTCTTTACTTCCTCTTTGACCACTTTGAATCTCAAGGGAAATTCAAAGTTCTGATTCTTGCTTTTCTGGTGCCCTCAACTACTATTTTATTTGGTGCTGTTGTACATTTGTTTGCTTGCTTTAAATTTAAATTTTTAAATTTTCCAGACATATGTATAAAACCTCCTACCTCCTGATGTAATCCAGGTCAAATGAGATATTTCTTCTTTGTTCAAAGCCCTCCTTCTATTACCTTTATCACCAGTAGTTCATTGACATTAGCCATCCATACTTTTCCCAACCAGACACAACACAAAATAGTTAAAATTACTGAGCACTCCAGTGAATTTTAACTTTGCTGCTGCAAACTGAAAAACAAGAGTTCCTGAGTCAGCATTGTTTAAATTCTTTGGTATTTGAAAGGGTACTGTTTATATTAATGGTTTCCCATGTGGTTCTAT
The DNA here is from genome assembly GCF_051295495.1 of Thamnophis sirtalis. Classification (NCBI taxonomy): domain Eukaryota; kingdom Metazoa; phylum Chordata; class Lepidosauria; order Squamata; family Natricidae; genus Thamnophis; species Thamnophis sirtalis. The sequence continues at coordinate 14,604,418 of NW_028261384.1, read as the reverse complement.
GTGGATATATGAATTAGACCTTTATAGCAGTTTGTTCTATGATTAATGCATACTAGGTTTTTTTTAATGGATTGCACCATTAACCATTGTTTAACACATCATTGGATGAATAGAAATGCTTTAAAGTTAGATATACTCTTTATCCAATAAAGCAATTTTCCATTATTCTTCAAGAGATTAGATGATAGATAGATAGATAGATAGATAGATAGATAGATAGATAGATAGATAGATAGATAGGTAGGTAGGTAGGTAGGTAGGTAGGTAGGTAGGTAGGTAGGTAGGTAGGTAGGTAGGTAGGTAAGCAGGCAGGCAGGCAGGCAGGCAGGCAGACAGACAGACAGACAGACAGACAGACAGACAGACTGACTGACTGACTTGTTCTTAGCCAAAGAACTTAAAGCATCAATTAAGTATTAAAGCCAAACTAGACCCTTGGATCATAAAATTTACTTAAGAACAGATTTAAACCTATTCACCATTCAGTTATGCCATTAAGCACATCATCTTAAAGGGCTAAGTGCAATATTGTATGAAATAGAAATTCATTGAAGAAGCAAGACCATGTCGAGCCACTGAAGACTGCAACATCCTGCATATGCCAGATGGAGAAGGGGTAGAGTTAAGGATGCTTTCATGTAGGATATTTAGTCAGTGTCAAAACTGGACTGCAGCTAAAAATGATGGATTCTGCCTAGAATTTTCCTCTTTCCCCTTATCCTTAGATTGCTATATGCATGTTTCCTTGCTCTTTATATTATTCTTGTAGGACTCATGAGCATATAATGCAATATTAGCCCCCATTTAGGAATAATATTCCATGTGCAGCCTTTTGGGGAGTTCTAAGCTGTCAGTGGAGGATTGTAGATCAGGTGGAACTGTTCAAATGAAAATTGTTGCCTGCAGACGATCATACTGTAAGCATTGAGATCATTTCTTTTCATCATTAGCCTCACAAAGAAAGAAAGGACGATGCTCATTTTAATTTACACAACTAAGACATCTTTGTCATTCAATAAACAATGGGGTTGGCAATCTAATCACCACTTCATAGCCCATGTGAAAGTCTTCATCCACTGTTTTGGGGTTTTTTTAGTATGTGGAGTGGCAAAAGAATGTGACTCAGAAACTGTAATAGAATGTGAGAATGATCTGGGAAAAGGAGGGAGGAGATGCTGACTTCAAATAAACCAGGCTCACAACTGACTAATGGGCAGAGAAAGAAACTTAGAAAGGTTTTTCTAAACTTATCAGCCAGTAAAAAGAGATGGTGAGAGATTTGTACTTTCAGAATTGTAGGATTCTGTTAATGTAGTCTTACAATGAAGTAGAATTCATTCATCTTGTAGAGTTTTCTGATCCACTTGGGATGCCAATAGAAACTTAAGAAAATAGGGCCTTCAGAAGAAGAAAAACAGAGCAGATGGATGCCAGGAACAGGGATGGGTGGAAGTAACATCTACTTTTGGCTACAGTCAGTCTATCACTGACATAATCCCTATAAACTTATTCTGAAGAAAATGTAAATTTATTTGGAAAAAGGTAATCACCCCAGTTCATGAAACTGGTCCATTGCTATGTTATGATCTAATAATAAGTCAAACCATTGGGCAATCCTCACCCAGTGTTATCTGCTTAGACTTTGTTGTTCTAGTACAGTTGTCGGCAATGTTAAGCACTCAAAGAGCCACAAAGGTCCTAACCGGAAGCCTCCCATTCAGTTATGGAACTGACCGAAAGTCTGGTTCCCCCACCATAGAGTCTCCTCCTAGCATGGCATCCTTTTTCCTTTACCTATCATAACCGAATGCCCTAACAATTGTGGAGCCGACCAGCGACAGGGAGTCGCTGCAGAGGGATGAAAGAGCCACATGCGGTTTCAGAGCCGTGGGTTGCTGAGCCCTGTTTTAGCATTTCAACAGAAGAGGTTTTTTTCTAGTGCTGCCCCCAGATTTGTTGAGTGTACTGATCTTTGGCATTCCCTGCATGGTAATGTTTGCACTAGTTGGGCAAGAGAGATTTAGGCCTTTAAATGTTTTGGATTTTTTTTAAAAAAGGTAAAGGATCTAAAGTAAGAGAACAAGAGTCTTGATCCATCAATTAGTACCCGGAAAGTAAGACCAGAAAATAACTCTCATGAGCTAGATATCCTTCCTTATTAATTAATAAGTCCTGGTTTGTGTTCTCTTTTGTCCTCTCTATTAGCAATATGTAATCTATTCTGATACAATACATTAAAGACTTATCCCAGTTCATTCCAAAAAGTTATCATTTTCAATTGCACTTTCAATTTGCAAAGAATCCATTGTATTTTCCAGCCCTCTGAGGAATACTTTTTTTTAATTGCTCACACTTCAGAAATGTAAGGCCAGGGATAGAGATGGGGACCTACCAACCAAGGACATACAATGGAGTTAAAAATGGATGAGATGCAAAGGTCTCCCAGATTTAAAACCAATTATTTTCTCCTCAGGAAGAGGATTAGAGGTTGTTACCACAGCTTAGAGTTAGTACTTTGCTACAGTGCTTTGCTATTTAATTTCTCCAAGTTCCCTAAATCTTCCTCCACATTCACGAAAAAAAAATATGAAATTTGGAAGACAAGGGATAAAAATGCTGCAATCTCTGCTCACCAAATATATTTATTAACAACCAGACTTTAACTTCTCTCAGCTTTCATTTCTTTTTATTTTCCAACAGAAACGTTGATCTCTTGATAGGAAGTATCTGGGGACCATTTGTGCTTAGCTTTTATCTTCTGAAATCCTTGGTAGTGCCTGCATACAAAAGCTATTAATTCGACCAAATGCTTTATTTTCTTCTGATCATTAGATTGCTGCATCTGTGTTTGTTCTGTTACCTATGGCTTTATCCTAGGCAGGCCTTATCTGGCACATATTGTTATTGGTTGGCACACTATCCACTAAGTTAGATCATAATTCTGACAGAGGCTGACACATTCATGTCAAGTCATACAGTGAGATCTATGTGCAACAGTTCTCAGATGGATGTATTTAAATAGCGCCATGGTGTAAGAACGACATTTACTTTATAGCGTATTCCCCCTAAAATACGAACCAATCAGTTATTATAGTGAAGAAATGGAGATTGCTATTAATATGACATAAATGTGATTACAAGTTCAGTGTGAAATAATAACTCAATTATATTTTCATTTTGATTCATCTGTACACAGTCACTTAGGATATTGCCACTTAGCTAAGGAAATGGGCTCCTTCTGGTATAGAAGCTCAGAAATACAGAGGATTTTTAATAAATCTTTAATAAGCGACCATTTCAAGGGTATTTTCCAGTTGCCTCTAACTGATACAAATGCATACAATGTCACAGTACCTGTAATTCATTTAATCCCCATATATCAAAGCTGCTTTATCTATTCAGCTATGCAGATATTTAATTTGGAGACTTGATTTAAAGGCATGTCAGTTCAATCTCCAGATTAAATTGCCTTTCTGAATCGACTTAGATACTTAATTTGTATCATCAAATTGGATGTTTTGAATTGATATGGATGATTTTGGGTGCTTCTATCCGTGCACAGAAACAACTTGAGCCAAATTGATTCTGAAATTCAAGTCTAATCTAACCGTTTCATTGATTCAGTCAGAAGAAATTGAATTGAACTGAATTTCCAGATTGATGTGCATTGACAATTGGATTAATTTTCCAGATCAAACTATTTGAACTGTCTTTGCATCATTTACAAAGACCTATGTAGTATCTGTGGTGTAGCAAAATAATGAGAAATTATATACTTTATCCTGCATTTTTTTCTTTTGCTATTTATTTCTTTGTTAATTTTATTAAACCAAGGTTAAAATTATTAACAATCTAATGCAGTGATGCCTCTGAAACAGATTTAAATGTTGTTGGATAAAAATTAAAAATTAAAAAACAAAGTTTTTTTTAAACTATTTTAAAATCATTTTTGAATAAAATGTTTAACAGCTTTATTTGGGCTGTGAGAATAAAATAATAAAAAGTGAAAATATAAGAAATCTCATAAAATCTTTGGCAACCAAAATAGCTTTGTCTGTTACTTTTCATAGTGAAAAAAAAACTGATTGCCCGTTTGTGTGTCATGTTGGTTGATCCCATTACATATATATATTATTCTGTTACAAAATTTGGAATCTGCTCATCCCATGGACCAATACGTGCTATCTTTATTTTTGATGTGCCCTAATTTAGAATTTTCTCCATATGAAACACTCATAGAAAACAGAGATTGTCAACGAGACAGTGATTTTATATGTACAAAGGCTGTCAAAATGTATACATGAAAACAAGAATCTTAATTACATTTTGGCAACATTAATTGAACACTTCTTAAAAGCATATATTGATCCAAGAGATTCCAGCTAAGATAGATAAGAATATATTGATGTATTTATAGGTATGGAAATACAGCTTACTTCCCAATAAAATGGAAGTTTCTTATATTTCAAACCTACTGCTTTTAATGCTTGGTGTTTTCTGCTTCTACTTTGACAGGAGTGAGTAACGCTGAAAGGAGAAAGGCTGGGAAATCTCCTGGTTTCAGTGTGAATTGGATAGCAGGCACAGCAGACTTAGAGCTTATTAATGCCACAACAGGGAAAAAAAACTGTGGGAGTTGTTCACGACTCTGCAAGCACATGTTTTACACTCAGTGGGCAAAGCTTTATGGAAAGGTAAGTGTGAGTTGCACTGGTGAAAAAACTAGATCGTTTGGGTGGTAGAGGATATCTTTGCTGCTGCTTCTCACAATCATCAACTGCAAATCTTTATCCTAGGACAGATATTGCCAACTTTAAACAATCAAAGAGCCACAAAGGTCCTAACCAGAAGCCCCTCATTTAATTCTGTAACTGAAGTCTGGTTCTCCCACCATAGAGTCTCCTCCTAGAGCAGCATCTTTTTTCCTCTACCTCTTCTAACTGAAAGCCCTATCAATTGTGGAGCCGCCTGGTGACAGGGAGCTTCAGCGGAGGGATGAAAGAGCCATATGCGGCTCCAGAGCCGCAGGTTGCTGACCCCTGTCCTAGGAGAATCAGTATTTTAGCATTGACATTTCTTGTCCAAATGTCATGGACCACAAGTGTAAGAGTCAAGTCTGTGGAGATTCTTAGTCATCTAGGTCATGGTTGTCCCAAAGGTGCTTTTTTCAAGAGGCAACTGGACTTTCTGGTTTTTCTTTGAAGATGTTTCAGTTCTCATCCAAGAAGCTTCTTCAGCTCTGACTGGATGGTGGGGAATGGAAAATTTTATACTCCTTGCAGACAGCTGGTCATTTGCATTCTTTTTAGTGAGTCTTTAAGGCCAGTTGAAGGTTTATCTGTGTTGTCATGACCTTGAGGATGCAGATATATGTCCAGGTGGCCTCAATGACTCACTAAAAGAATGCAAATGACCAGCTGTCTGCAAGGAGTATAAATCCTTCCATTTCTGCTCCAGAGGAAAGCCCTATACCTAGTCAGACAAAAGGCTAAGCAATCTCGTCTTAAAAACCTCCAGTTATGGAGCACCCACAACTTCTGGAGGTAAGTTGTCCCACTGATTAATTGTTCTAACTGTGCATCAAAGAAATCAGGCTTCTAATATAGGCAGCCTATTCATAGCTGTTTTTCCAAATATGGATAGAGATACTGTATGTTCTCTTAAAAAATTGTTAGCAGGACATTTATTTCCATTGTTAGAATGGAAGCATAGGATAAGCCTTTCTCTAATGCTTTTAAAAGCATCTAAGTCAGTAGTTTCTCTCCTATTGTATATTGCAAGGTTGTGGTGTATTAATTATAAAGGCCATGCTCTTTTTTTTTTGTCCCCTCCTGCTCAAAATATCTTTGTACCTCTAGATATATAGGGAGCGATTGTGTGGTTTTGATAGCATTTCTTTTCCACCTTGGCTGCATCAACTTTAGAGAAAGAAAAAATAGCAAATAATACTTTTCCTAGGTTTTCAACAGTGGTGGGATTCAGCCAGTTGGAGCTGGTTCAGGCAAATTGTTAAATAAAGTTGTTAAATTGCTGGCTGGCCCCACCCCTTCCTGCTCATGCAGCCCATTTTAGCTTCCAGGGAGGCCAGGGAGGCCTACTAGGCCCAAAATGGGGTGTGGTGGGTGCCCCCTCCCACAGCCCATTTTTCTCCCAAGGGGGTGTAGGAGGCTGAGTGCTGCCTGTCACACCCTTGGCCACACCCACCATGGCTGCCACCACCCCAACCAGTCATTAGAGCAGAGAACCAGTTGTTAAATTATTTGAATCCCATCACTGGTTATCAATTCTTAGATAGGCCTGGTTGGACTTGAATAGTCCATTCACTAGTATTCGGCAGATCATGTGCATGTGGGTAGAACCAAGACCATTACGAAGAATGAAAAAACAGATTCTTGAACAAATAGATAAAGTTTATTTTAAAAAATTCACATGGTGCAAAATAACAACTGTATCTCTGACGGGTCTAGCCCCATAGTTGGGGAAAGGATGAAAGAAAGGAAATCTTCTTTTTCCTATAAGAAGGAGGCTTGACAAATCCAGCTTCCCATCAGAAGAAAACAGGGGAGAAATAAAGAAATGAATAAAAAAAGAAGACTCCTGCTTATGTCTCTACTTTTGACAAGATGCCCCATGTCCTATGTACACACCCCTGTGTTTCAGGAAGTGTGAAGAAGTCATGAAAGGAACATCCTCAGGACTGAATATTTGCTCTCCTACTGGATTCTCCAGACTCCATAATTTCCCCCACATTTTAAATTCTCACTCTTAGTTTATATTTGTATGTATTAGTTTGTCAAGCATGTACAAGATAGCAGGTATAAATATAAACATGGTCATGAATGAAAGAAATGAATAAAAATAAATGGGGACAGGGATAGTAGGGCACGCTGGTGCGCTTATGCATGCTCCTTTTATGGACCTCTTAACAATGGGGTGAGGTCCACAGTAGACAGTTTAAGGTTGAAGTTGTAAGGGTTAGAAAATGTAACAACGGAGTCATGTAGAGCATTCCAGACATTGACCACTCTGTTGCTGAAGTCGTATTTTTTGCAATCAAGTTTGGAACGGTTCACCTTGAGTTTGTATTGATTGTTTGCCCATGTATTATTGAGGTTGAAGCTGAAGACGTCATTGACAGGTAAGATGTTGTAGCAGACAATTTTGTGTACTGTGCTTAGATCTTACCACAGAGGGACACAGTTCCAGATTGTCCAAGCCCAAAATTTCAAGCCTGGTGGCATGGGGAATTCTATTGTGAGTAGAGGAGTGGAGTACTCTTCTCATGAAGTACCTCTGGACACCCACACCCCCATCGCTTGGTCATATTGCATCCAGAAATAAGATCATTAATTTAATTGTGCAAAACAATAAGTTAATAAAACAAAAACAAACTTTTTTTCCAACCTCAGATGCACAGGGGGCAGAAGTCCTAAAGATTCCTTTTTCCAAGAGGTAATTTGACTGTTTTGGTTTTTTTTTTTCTTCAAAAACGTTTTGCTTCTCATGCAAGAACTGAAGAGCTTCTAAAAGATGAGAAGCTAAATATTTCCAAGGAAAAAAAAATCTGGTTGCCTTTTAGAAAAGCACCTTTGGGACAACCATGATCTGGATGATTGAGAATCTCTACTGGCACAGCGGCTAGAAGTGATCATTGTGTTACAAAGGTGTGTTTTAAACATTAAAAGCTGCTTTTGGCAAGAACTTCGATTGCAGGTTATTTCATAAAGTACTTCTGCTCAGCCATGCCGCCTCTCCACTCTGTGCATTTAGTACATCCTTGATGTTTGATTACTGCTCTCTCTTATAGCATTTGTTATCAGTATAATAGGAAAAGAGGGGGGGGGGGTTACTTGCGCTTTCACTTGATGATCACCTTTTCTCTGTCACAAACATTTGCTTATTTAAATCCTTTTTTCCAAATGTCAACATGCATTTTCCTTTTTCAAAGTTGACATGGAGACTTGAGCATTTGTATATTTACAACGCTGGTTCTTAATTTAATACCCCAGGAGAACAGAAATAATAGATACATATAAAAATCAAAACAAAAATGAAAGTATCAGCAGTGGGGGGGGGGTGTTCATTCAAAAATGTCAACATGCTCTTTGCCAGATTAAAGTCCCACCCTATTTTTAAAAAGAGAGGGAAAGAAAGGCAACACTTGCGTTGGTGCCATCTTGACTTTTTTGATACTTTTGGTCCTGCCTGTGAAAAGCAGAATCAAATCAGAACACCAAAAATTCTTTACCAAGTTGACCTGGATCCTTGCTGCCACCATAGATTGGCTTCCTACATGAGTTCAGTTGGATCGAATAATTAAATTGCAGCTTTTGAAATTCAGTATGAAAATAATCTTATCCCAAGCTATGGAAAGCAAGGGTAGGAAAGATGTCAATCATTGCGTATTAATAGATGAGGAAGGAAGCCAAGATACCTATGCTTATTTTTTCAGAATGTGCCATATACAAGGTTCTCACAAATAAAAACAGGCTTATCCAATAGCAGCATCCAATAGGATAGCCAAGAAGTATTTCTTTGTAGGAAAAGGAGAAATTGAGAGGGATATGTACATGGCACTGATGGTGGGAAGAAGCTAGAAGAATATTTCAAGTAGAGAATATCCACACATAAAGCAATTTACTCTGTAGATGAACATAGTTAGATGGATGTAGAGCCAGGTAAGAGGGATGAAAACATCAAGATGGTGTCCAAAACCAAATAATCAAAGTTTTACCAAAAAAAAAAGATATTGACATTTTAGAAAGAGTCCAGAGAAGAACAAAGATGATTAGGGGACCAAAGGCTAAAACAATATGAAGAACGGTTGCAGGAATTGTGTGTGTCTAGTTTAATGAAAAGAAGAACTAGGGTTGACATGATAGCAGTATTTCAATATCTCTGGGATTGCCAAAAGAAGAGGGAATCAACCTATTTTTCCAAAGTACCAGAAAGCAAAACAAGAAGCTATGCATGGAAACTAATCAAAGAGAGAACTAAGGAGAAATTTCCGAAGAGTTTGAACAATTAATCATTAGAACAACTTGCCTCCAGAAGTTGTGGATGTTCCAACACTGGAGGTTTTAAAGAAGAGATTGGAAAACCATTTGTCTGAAATGGTATAGAGCTACCTGTCTGAGAAGGGAGTTGGACTAGGACCTCCAAGGTCCTTTACACGGTCTGTTATTCTATTCTATGTTACCTTTTTTTTACATTTCTACCACCCTTAAGAAGTAAGTCTTCCACAGTATGGTCTTTACTTCTGAACTTCTTTACTTTGAAATTTTATTTCTGCCTAATAGTCTACAAAACAGTTCAAATTCTTCTTTAGCTGAATATTGGGAGCCCGAGTAACACCAGAAGTTTCACAAAATAAGAAAAAAGGAGATTGGAAAAGGGAATTCTATTCCTCCCCTTCTCACCTAGAAATTTAGAGAGATGGTTGGCTTTTAAATAAAGCATCAACAAATTTCAGATGAAATGAAGTTTCATTTCTATGAATATGAATTTGGAAATTCTATGATTTTTTTTTTAAAGAGCAATGGCTTTGTTGGTTATTAGGAACATATTGGATTATTCATGCCACTGAACATGGCAGCCATTCTGATTTTGTTTCTCTTTCCCAAATGACAAATGAACATGGCCTTCAAAAATACTCTGGTTCCTTCCAAATGAGCAAAATGGAGTCATTTAGAGGAATGGAGAGTCCATTTGGAAAGAACTAATGCATTCCAATGGCCATTCTTTGTCATGGGCTTTACAATGCTTCCAAAAAAAAATCTGTCCAAAAGAGGAATGTGAATTAACTGGTAGAATTTACACACATAGCGCTCTGAGCATTCTTCCAAATGGTGTACAATATTGGTTGGTTGAGCTCTCCAAAATCCCCTTTTGTGTGAAGATGGTAGTCTGGCATTGTCTGTGCAGTGAGACGCAGATCTTCTCAAATGTTTTTTTTTCCCCTGAATACTATTACGTGTAAAGCTCACAATTTCTTTGTAGAAATTAAGAGAGGCAGCTGAAATGGTGATACAAAGCTACAGAAGAGGATGATGCTTCAGCTCTTTGTTCGTTGGCATCTGAATTTCCCCCTCCCTTCTCTTTCCCTCTGCAGCTGAGCACACCGATATCAAGCCATGGAGAAGTGCCATCAGTGTACAGCGAGGCCAAGTTGGTGGCACATGTCTATCAGTCTGCCAAACAGCAGCTGTTCAGAGCATTTCAAAAGGCAGGCTTGGGCACTTGGGTGAAAAAACCCCCAGAGCAAGATCAATTTCTACTCATGGTGTGAATCATCTTGGCATCTTGGTAACATGACCACATTGAAAAGAACTGGAGGGAAGAGAAAAACTCTACGGGAGCTGGAGAGACGTCATGTGAGACCCCGTTCAACCCAAGTCAGAACCTTGTATCTAAATGTGTTAGATATGAGATACATTCTGGTTAATGCACTGAACCTTTAGGAAACTGCTTTTACATACCCATCCCTTCTCAAGGATGTACAAGCCCAGGTTACAAAAACGACCTTCACTGTTTGTTCCTTGTTTGTAGCACATTGCTGTAATTATCTAAGCAGCACCTGTATTTCAGGCAACAGCAGGTTGCAAGTTGCGTCTGGCTGAAAAACAAACAAAACCATCAGCCCTCTGGTGTTCCTCTTCACCGTTAGTGCAATAATTATCATAGGAGGACGAGGGGGTTTTCTAGGTTGCAAACACAGGCAGGAATTAGCATACACTGAAATATGGAAAGTTATGTGTCTGTGTCTCGCCGTATGGGTGTGAGAGCAAGGAAAGAGGTGAGATTTCAGACCAGAAGCCTACACAGTGGCACCCTGGAGTTTTATAAAATCTACTGCTCAGTACATCAAAATCAGGGGAATAGAAAAGCAAGATATTTGCCCAAACCTTAGATTAAAAGTTTCTGCATGTTCACTGCAGGGAGCATTATGTTTCAGAAAGAAGCAAGGAAAAGCTTGCATGTCTTTACCGTGCATTTAAAAAAATAATGGTTCCAAGATTGATAGATGGCAGATCATGGCTATCCTGTTCTTGACATATGAAGAGTCTATTATGGCACTGGTTGCACTCAATAAATATGCAGCACGTGATAATCATCAGCTGCCATTTTGATGGTCTCTAGTTAGGCATACTGAACATACCCTGCTTCCCTGAAAATAAGACCTCCCCGGATAATAAGCCCAATAAGGCTTTTGAGCTCATGCACTAAAATAAGCCCTCCCCAAAAATAAGCCCTCCCCAACACAACAGCAGCCATGAGGTGCCAGGCTCGCCGCCTCCCACACTTCAAAAATAATAAGATCTCCCCGAAAATAAGGCCAAGTGCTTATTTCAGGGGGTCAAAAGAAAATAACACTGTCTTATTTTCGGGGAAACACAATAGCTACAGAGCAGCCTGCCTACCACTGTCAAATGGGCCCATCCTTCTCTTCTGGTTTCCAACTCACGGAGGCCAATTATAGTTCTGAGAAGAAGATAGTGTTGGTTTCTATAAATCAGAGATCTCCAAACTTGGCAACATTAAGACTTGTGGATAGAATTAAGACTTGTGCTGGCTGGGGAATTCTGAGAATTGAAGTCCACAAATCTTAAAGATTCCAAGCTTGGAGACCCTTGCTATAAATTAAAAATATTGTAGAACATACAATAACAAGAAGAAATTGCAAAATAGTTGAGGGGGTAAAGATGGGTGGCTCCAGCTAGAATATGGCAAGAAAGGGGGGACAGGCAATGATCTGAAGACTGAGAGGAACGTGAGGAGTTACCAAAAGAATTGGTAAAAGACAGAGCAGGGTTACAGAGGGCTGGGAGAAAAGAGAAGAGTACAAGGTGTTTGGTAGTGGTGCAATTCTGAGACAAGGGCATCACATCCTGCACCAGATGGACATTGTGCTGCATGCTTCTCAGAAACCCCTCCCTTTTTTTTGCACTCTGGTTAAAAGAGACACAGACGGGCCGCCTTGTTGCAAGAAATGACTACACACTTTAAGTTGGTTGAAAGCACATTACAGCAGACCTCCCAGATGCACATACCATATTAAAGTCAAGCTGCATTACATTTCATTTATCTGCTTGCAGCTCATATGCAGAATAAAAAAAGACATTAATTAGGACTCTCAAACTCAGTGTAGCTGTAAGCAACACCACCCCTTTTGTCTTTGCACAATCCTTAGCATTTGGATCTTCTAAGATCCTTACTACAATCTGGCCTAGGACCAGCCAGCTCAAAAATCTGAAATTGGAAAAGAATGTCAGTATCGCACAAATGCCAATGGAAAGCAATTCAGTTGTATGTTTAAAATATTCTAATGTCAACATAGTGTGAATTGGAACATTTTTCTGAAGGAGGAATTGGCATATATTGATACTAGAAGAGTTCCAAATAGAATGCTAATTCTAGTCTTACACGGTTTGCTCATATTCTTTTGTCTATCAAGCATGGTATAAAAGTTCTCTAATTTATATGGACCAAAGATGCAGGGTGAGTCTCCTCTGTCATGTTTGTCCACAAATCTGTTGGCCTTGATTCTAAATGAGAGATAATTTGAGGCCCATCTAGACATTACAGATTCTTTAGAAGCACAATTCCTAACCTTGATAAGATCACTCTACTTCATAGCTTTGATCAGTTTTCTAATATCTAGTAGACCTGAAAGCAGCTTCAACCAGCACAATATCCTATGAACAAGGTTTCCTCAATTTTTTAGGTAGTACAGTTGTGCCAACCAAAGGCTTAACATTTCATTCACCATCCAAATTTCTCCTTGAGTGATTGAGGTCCGAATTCTGGCATTATTTTTAAATATGCTAAACAGTCCTCCGTTGCTTCCCTCGATCAAGGTACATGTTTAGAGTATTGTTGCAAAATGGAAGAAAAAAAGCTAATTCACTTTTCCAATTGGATGTTCTTCAAATGTGTTGGACTGCAAATGTCAGCTTCATTTAACCCTGTGTAGTCCAGCATCATCAGGTTGGACTGGTGATATCTTAAGTGATTGGTATGATATTCACCTGATGTAGATGTTATTTAGAATGCCCAAGAAGTTATAGGAAATCTAAGCACCTCCAGAATTAGTCTCTACCCAAATGGTAATTCTCTTTTTTGTTGTTGTTGTTGTTCCACACGACAGGATGTGCGGGTGTAGCGTTATTGTTTCTAACTTTTAGTTTTCATGAATTGTGTATATATGAACGTGCTGTTCCTGATCTGTCTTGGTGTATCTTCTTTAGAGCTATCCAACTGACTTATGTCTCATACACAAGAGTAGAGTTCATTCTCGCACTTGTTGCATGAGAGTTCTCCCCTAGAACTCCCTTGATGCTACCCGTTTTCTGCAGATAAAGTTAGATGCTCTGTATATAAGGTCTTGAGAGCCATACTGAGTAAATACATTTGTTTATTAATGTCACAGGATAGGACTAGCTGCTGTATTTTAATGATTTTTTTAGGTGATAAATTACAAGATGTAGCTATAATGTCTGTACAAATAAAATTATTGTGATAAACTAGAAATTTTAATTAGATTTACAAAAGGAACACTCCCCTTGCAGAAATGTCTTGAACAAATAATACATTCCATGTTAATTACCAAAAAAAAACCCATCCCTGTTTAGAGTAGAGATAGCAGAAAATACAAATTCAACAAGTTTGGAATAGAAAAGGCTTTGTGATGATAACAAATGCTTAATTTTGAAACTGAGATTTTCCACTAGACCTTGAGCGAGATTTTCCATGGACATCTCCATGGTAGCTCACCATACTTTTTGCTTCCATCCAACTTGATAAAGAAGACATACTTTCAAGTTTCCTAAAAGTACAAATACTCTCATCAAGCAAAAGGAAGCACTAGTTCCAGAATTACATTTAGTTCCAAGAAAGCCTTTGAATTCCCTAAGATTCTTGTACATAGTCTCAGAATATTAAAAATGTCAACACTCTGGGTGGACATGTGCCCCAAAATTGGGGTGTGTGGGGGAACATCCTGTGAAAAGCAATGGCAGAAAACATCCTGACAATTTGCTTTTATAAGAAAGAGGGTGTTTAATGATTGACTATCTTCCTAATGGCTATGTTGTGAGAGTGCCCACAGAGACGCTTTCTCAAATTTCCAAAAATACTCATAAATCCCAAAGAATTGGAGAAAGGAGAGACTAGTTTTAGGAAGAACCCAGTGAAAGTTAAGTTCCTCTAAATTTTGCTGAAACAAATGGAATTTCATATTTGTTGTCCTCTACTCATCCATGTGCAACTTCATCCATCTTTGTTTGGAAGTAAACTCTACTGGCTTGAGTGCTCCTTATTCAAATGGGAGATAAGATTGCATGAAATCTCTTCATGAAGAGTCTGTTTTCAAAAACTCCCAGGTTCAGAACGCATTTGGATGCTTGGAGCTATTTTCCCTTCCAGCTCTATTCTGATTGATTGATTGGTTGGTTGGTTGATTGATTGATTGTCTATTGCCCCCACCTCAATTTTCCCTGCTATAAAAATAATCATTTTTGTTAACTTATTAACTTTTCAAATACAGGATACTTTTGAGCAATCTCATACACTCGTATGAGGTTCAAACCATCACATTATCCTTTTTTTCCCCCATGAGACTCAAGCACATAAAAAGCTCCCATTATGTGTGGGGTGCTTGCTTAGAAATACTGCTCTCTCACTAAAAACTCTGCTTGGGAGACTGAGTTTGTCACAATAGCTCAGTGGAACTACCTCATGGGTTGTTGTAAGAATAACATGAGAACGGATACATGAATCCTAATGAGAAGGTAAATTTGGAGGAAAGTTAGATAAAATGTATTAATAATATCCCTGCAACTTGGTTTTCTGTTTCAGTATATGGGCCAAAGCTGCTAATAGATCACATTAAAGTGCCATTTTACTAACAGGGTGGTTTTTCCGAAGTTATCTTTATAGTTGAAAAAATATGTAATGCTTTCTTAGAATTTCCATATCAGTACAGCATTCCTCTTCCATATATGAAACAAACTTGAGGAGTTTCACAGAAACCCAATCATACATGGCATTTCTTGCCACCCCACTGCATATGTCTCTGCCCCTTCCATTCTTGCAAGCTGGCTATAACCCCAGATCTCATTCATGCAAGAGAATTTCTTGCTAACTTCCATAGGAAGTTTCGTGAACTGCCTTACATGAGGCCTGAGGACCAATAAGGCTGTTCATTTTGTACTCTGAAATCTTGGTTCAGCACAAACTCCATGCTTGCTACTTAATTACCCAGATTCCCATAAAACATTTGAACTGTTTTCTTAAACTCCTAATCATTGTTGTCAGAGTAATGATGATGGTTCTTTGGGGAACCTTTAATACTACCTACTATTTAGCAAATATGTTGCCTATTGAAGAGCTCTGAATCATCATCATCATCATCATTATTATTACTATTACTATTACTATTATTATTATTGTATGGTTAATCTTGGTGAGATTCACAGCCTTTGGGGCTGGTTGGTAGCTCAACAGCTCGAGTCCTAACCAAGGACCTAGGAACTGTTAAGGTAACATCGAAGGATATAAGCTGTTCCAAGTAGGGTGTTTTTTTGTAGAATCAGAATGTTCAAGTCTGATAAATTTAAAATTTCCAAATAGCGAGGTAGCCCTTTGGGTATTGCTCCAAGGGCTCCAATTACAATCGGGACAACACACAATTTCTTTTTCCACAGTCGCTTAACTTCAATTTGCAAGTCCTGGTACTTTGTGATTTTTTTCTTGCTGTTTATCTTCAATTCGTGCATTTCCAGGTATTGCAATGTCAATGAACCATACTTTTTTCTTTTCAACTATTGTTATGTCAGGTGTGTTGTGGGCCAAGTGCCTGTCAGTCTGGATTCTGAAGTCCCACAAGATCTTGACTTTCTCATTCTCTAAAACCTTCTCAACCTGACGGTCCCAGTGGTTTTTGCTGTACTCAAATCCACACTTTTGGCACAATTTCCAGTGAATGATCTTAGCAACGCGGTCATGGCGTTGTAGGTAGTCAGTTTGTGAAATTTTGCTGCACCCACTGATATTATTATGATTATTATTATTATGTTTTTACCTTACTCTTTGCTTATACAAGCACTTTTGTTGTTTTAGGAGTGACCAGTTCACCCAATCCACCAGTTAAAGACAATATAGACTCAACAAAGAAAACAAGAATTATGGCAGAGGTTTCTTGCACTGTTAAGTTGACCATGGAGAGTATTGGATAATTCCATGGAAAACCCTGAAAATGTTGGTTTTCTCCTCTCAGAATTTGAGTTCAAAGTGCAAAGCTCATGCAATAGCCCAACATTTTGTAATGACGCTTCTTCCCAATTGTACATCCACATTTCGAACACAGGAGAGAATGGCGCTGCACTAGGAATTCAAAGAGAAGACAGTGTATATAGTGAGCATGGATGAATGGCAATATGGTACGAATGGATGTACATTTGTAAGATTTGTACAAACAAAAAGAACAATTTCCAAGTGTGAATTTGCTGCTAAATTCTGTAAATTGCACTTCAGTGATACCTGATAAGTGAATGTTTCTGTTATAAGTGAATAAAATGCCTAGAAAAAAGATCTGTTTGTTTCCTGGTTTTGCTTTCCTCTCTTTGCAAAAGCTTTTTTTTAAAAAAATATCAAAATTGCATATAAATGTCTCTTTGAAATAGAAAGTTTCCACAGATTGGATAGGTTTCTCTGAATTTCACCAGAGGGGGAATCTTAGGAATGATAATAGGACTGCTGTGAAAAAGCTATGAAAAAGATGTCCTAGCTGTGGGAGCAGACAAGTGGAGACATTATGATTCAATTGTCTCATCCATACAGCCTCTTACCAACACCAAGATTTTCCTTCCTTGTTTTATTTGTTTGATGGACTTTAGGTTCCTCCAATGACTAATGAGTGAGTGCCATCCATTGCAAAATATTGAATTAGGGTAGAATATAAAATAGACCATAATAATGGCCAATGCATCATTTGGGGTGGGGGAACATAGCCTCACAATATCATGGTACCAACCTGTCACTGAGATAAGCTGAAGCCGGAAAAGGGTCTTTTTCATGAGAAAATGCAAAACAATTTTCTATGCAAAGATTCTAATTTGCAAGTAGGAAGAGCCTAAAGGATGTCAGCAACTAATAAGGGTCTACCTAGCTTGCTGCAAGACCACCCCTCTTATGGTACTCTCTGCCTCCATGGACATTTCTCCTTTGTCAAAGAGAACATAACTAGCCCGACAACCAGAGTGTGGGTTTTTCTTGTCTCCAGTACATAACAAGTAGGAATAAGAGAAGGAAGAGAAGCAAGCAAAGAGAAGGTCCAGGCAGATACATACACCATTTTGTGGGTTCCCAATGTCCATTAATTTCAATAGTTCTGCTTTGGAAAAAATACCTCCAAGAAGAGAAGGGTTGAGAGACTCCTGACCATTAAAAAAATTCCTTCCACACTACTTACAATGCATCCTCTATTAAAGGGGTTGTGTTTGATCTCCTGCCCCAGCAAGTAATTAGAAAAGACATTAGTTTTGAATCCCAGACCAAGTCAGTGGAAGCTTGTTTCTCTTTATTTAAATAACTAACTGATAACCTGGCAAATATGTATTTATCCCAATCCTGTATTAGAGGGAGCCTCTTTGTGGAGAGCTGTGAAGCCACTACCGTGACAACTCCACTGTGCTGTACAGTAGAAGCCATTTAAGGCACAACAGGCTGTATCTTAACAGAACCAGAATCCAAAATGCACAGTATCATTGTGAAAAGTACTGCCACTTGACATTATAGATATATTTCAGTCCTCCTCATTTCAGTGGTCCAGGTGTTTCAGAGTTATGCTGGAATACACACACACACACACACACACACACACACACACACACACACACACGGACACAGAAACCCCCAGGGCTGTTAGGAATGTCTTACCCCCACAGTATTTGTTTCGGGAGAGTAAGTCATCTGTGTTCAAGTTGGGCTGAAATTGCTTGAGGCGTTCCAGAGTTGTGTGTGTGTGTGTGTGTGTGTGTGTGTGTGTTTTCTATAAATCTTGGTGGGGGTGTGTGGAGTGCTGGCTTTGTTTCAGTAAGTGAAATGATTGGTTGTGTGGTTGTATCATGATTGGTAGATTAGTGCTGATTGGTGCTGGCTGTGTGTCTATTGTTGTTTTGTGTTGTAACAGCCTGGATGGTGGCTGGGGCTCATTTGTTGACTAGGGCTAGTTTCCAGATGTCTGTGGAAGCCATGACTTGGATGTCTCGCCAATGGAAGGCAGATTGAAATCCCCCAGGATCATTGGGGAAATCAACCACCAATCTGGCTAACACTTCCAGCAGCTCCGGCAGGGCTGATGAAACATGGCAGGGAGACAGGTACATAACAAAAAGGCCCACCTGAACTCCAAGGCCCCATTTCACAAAAAGGGACTCACACCTGCATATCTGAGGCATAGTGACCTCCTGAGGTCTGAGACTTTCCCTAATAACCACCGCTGCCACCACCCTGCCCCTGCCCTGGGCTCTCGGCTAATGAAATGCCTGCAAGCCTGGTGGGCATAATTCACTAAGAGGAGTACCCCCCCTCATGGTCCAGCCAGGTCTGTAATGCACGCCAGGTCTGCTCTACCCTCTTGTATGAGGTCGTAAATGAGGGAAGCCTTATGTGCCACAGACCTGGTGTTAAGCGACACCAGCCGGAGACCAGGCTCCGGTAATCCCAAGTATCTGGGGATGCAAGAAGGGTGATGATTGGAACATGTGATCACTCTTAAACAGCAAACCCATGTCCCCCGAACATAATTTGGTCCTCAGCCCCCACAATATCTGCCTCTCCCACAAACAGTAGAGATGGTGAACCCCCCAATGGAGTGGCTTAATGTCTCCCTCAGAATCCCAACCCTTCCCAGCACACCCAACCCACACCCATTAGTTAGCTCTAGCCTGTGCCCTGGCAGACTCCCCCCCAAGCCTGTCTGAGCCATCCGAATCAACTCCCCACACCATCCCCGGGGAAAGGGGAAGGTCTCAAAGGGAGTAAAGCTCTGGCACAGTATCACAAAAAGGAGAGTGTGGCATCAACCAAATGGGATGACATCAGAGGGATAAGGAACAAGGAGATGACATATCCATGGGGGGGCAGCCAACAGTGTTCAAGGGGGTAGCAGGAAGCTTATGTCCATCATAGCAATGGATGGTGTTAAGGACAATATGTAGGAGTAATGGCCAGATGTCAAAATCGTAGCAGATGATAAATTGCGAGGTGGTGAAGTGGCCAGTGATGGTGGTTATGAGGACAGCGGTGGAAGCAGAGGCTGCTCCAACAACTTCAACAATTCCAACAGCTAAGCTCCGTCCACGCCAGCCGCACTCATATCCGTCGCTGGAGCCACACTCTGTTGACCCAGTCCATAATGTCACAAGAGGTGGGGCCAAATGGTCAAATAACACAGTACGGTGGCTCAGGCAACAGAGGTGATATCAGAGGGAGCCACATTGAAGGACGCCCCCATTCCAACTGCGCCCACGGCAACTACCAAAACCATCTTCCACTGGCATCAATATCCATGTCAGATGCCTCAGCCACTCCCCGCTGATCCAATCTATCACGTCCATAAGCAAGGTGGAGGGGGGAACAACCGGGATAATACCACGGCATGGGGAGTGGCAGTTGCAGAGACCCAGGTGTCCCGATGACGAAGACCACACCCACGCCGGCAGCTGCCGACACTCTCCATTCTCCTTTCACCACCAACCTCCCCGTTTCACTCATGACGTTCTGGCTACAAGGCAGGAAATCGCAGCTCAGGGGTATCCCAGAGGTCCCAGGAAGTTCTCATAGCTGGACTGGAAACGACGATGGAATAAGGTACCCCCTGCAAGCCCTGAGAAAGACAATCATCTCCCCAAAGCTCTCCTCAAATGCAACAGGAAATCATCTTGGGCATGCGCACCCAAGATGTCTTTGGGGTTTCTTAAGATGATGGCTATTTTTTGGTCAGTGTTGAAGGCTGTCTTGATATTGTATTTATGGAACTCTTGTAATATCGTGTTTCTGAGCTCTCTTGTGGTAAAATATATAACAATGTCTCGAGGGAGCTGCTTCTGCTTTGCCACCCAAGAATTAACACGATAAACTTTATCAATTTGCCAGTCAAACTTAGCCCCCGGTCTTCCCAACAAACTCAAAGGCTTCTGAAAAGATCTGTTTCAGGTTTTCCTGTTTTTCTTCACGCAACCCCCTTACTCTTAATGGCAGCTCCATCTGTCTGTACTGTATCATAATAATTTCTTTTTCACCTTTTTTTTTTGCACCACCTCTGTTTTCGATGTCAAGTTAATATTAGCTTCATTAAGATCCTCTAGATTATCTTCAATTCCGGAAACATGTTCTGTCTGTACATTTACAAGCCCCAGCATATCATCTCTGATTTTAGCAACCCTGGCATCAATTTTATCATACAACTCCTCTTTAAATTCTTTTATCTCCTCTTTTATCTCCTCTTTAAAATCTTTAAGTTTGTCTTCCACTTTAATTGTCTGAGTGTTGAGAGCCTCATTCAATTCCCTCAAGAAAAAATTCTTTCATTAGTAGATCACCAGTAGAGGGCGTAGAGAGTGGAGGCTGCGGCTTTGTGCCAGGTATTGGTGATGTGCTTCTGGGGGCAGAGGGAGGGGGTATCTTCAAATTAGGATTTGGTTTTGAGGCCATTCCAAGTTTTATCTTCAAGCAATTAGTAAAACTCTACTGGCCCACTATACAGCTATGGAAAGAGGTACTAAATCACCCCTTTATTTTGAAATTTTTAAGGCTCCGTAAGACTTTGCAGAAGGTTTCAGAAGATAAACATTGTAAGGAGACAGTTCAGTATGCTCATCGCCATTTTAAGTGTCTCTTTATTAGTTAGATTAACAGAAGAAAGTCTTGTAAAAATGAAACTAATTAGTAAAACTCTGCTGGCCGGCTGTGAGGCAAAGTAATAAAGTAATAAATCACTCCTTTCCTTTGAAGTTTTAAAACTCCATAGAACTTTACAAGGAGATTTAGAAAATAAACATTGTTACGGAGCAATTCGACAAGCTCATCGCCATTTTGAATACCTCTTTAAATAGCTAGATTAACGGAAGAAGATCTTGTGAAAATGAAGCTAGGATTTGAGTAAGCAATTAAAGTCCTCGCATACGAATTCTGCTCGTGTTAAAATCAAATAAATCAAACCTTGTTCTGAGTGGGAGGACGCTTACTTCGTGCTGCAAAAAGCAGCTGGAGATCCCCAGCACAGATATAGTTCTGCCTTTGGCTGGCCCCCCTCTCTGATAGATGAGCATCTAAAAGATAACGTAACCAGGGACTCGGGAGCAGATATGTTAAGCTGCTTCCATCAGTAAGCCCCTCCCAGGAAGCCCCTCACAAGAGTCTTATAAAACTAAGCTCCAAGTTGGGGGTCAAGACCTGACTGTCTTGAAAGAGATACCACCTCAAATGCTAAGAGCCAGGAGAGATTATGCTTTTTTGGTTGAAGAACTTATAAATCATCAGATACAGTACAGATGGGACGCACCATTCGGCATTATACTCACATTTGATAGGCAAAGATATCGTCTCAACTCAGTATGGAAAGCTTGAGAGTTTTACTACAATATTTTGAAGGCTGGACATCCTGCACCATCTGGACCCAGAGAAAGATCACAAGAAGGACAAGACAGACAGCAAATCACACAACTACCAGATAAGATGGATCATCTCTCTCTCCTAGAAGCGCAAGATGTTATGGAACAAAGACCTAGCCATATGATTACTAGACGAATGGAGCAACAAGCTAAAATGCAACAACTTCAACAATTACCTGCCATCGATCAAGGAGCTACAGTAACCAGTCCAGAAGCAGTGGGAGGAGCCAGGCCAAAGGTTAAACAGGCTATGCAGGAGGATCTAAAAAAGCTTCAGGTAACCAAAGATGACAATTAAGATTTTAACATGGAATGTCAATGGATTGAACTCTCCACAGAAGAGAAAGAAAATATTTCACTGTCTTAAACAGTTCAAGAATGATATAATTTGTTTACAAGAAACTCATATTAAATCAACCAATCAAAAATATTTGATTAACTCAAGACTTGGTCAACATTTTGTAGCTTCTACTATGGAAAAGAAAAATGGTATAGTTGTATACTTAAGAAAAGATATGAAAGCTGAATTAATTGAAGCAGATCCCTATGGAAGATACGTTGCATTGGATTAGATCCTAGAAGGGAAAAAGACATTGTTTTGGGGAATTTAGGCTCCTAATCAACAGCAAGATGGATTCTATAGAAATCTTCATGCTAAACTAGTACAGTGGGATTATAGGTCCTGTATACTATTGGGTGACTGGAATGGTGTTATAGATACTAAGAGAGACAAGAAGATTTCTCGCCCAAATACTAAGATGCGAGCAAAGCTACCTAAATCCTTTTTTGACATGATGGATGATTTTGAACTGAGAGATATCTGGCGAGAAAGAAATGCAGAGGAATATGATTTTACCTTCTTTTCTGATAGGCATCAATCCTTTTCTAGGATTGATTTTATGTTAATCACTAATGATTCGCTTTCCAGGGTGAAGAAGACAAAGATTGAGGCTAGAGTTCTTTTGGATCATAACCCAGTTTGGATGGAATTGGGAGGGGTGGTACAGGCAAGAAGGTCTTGGAGATTAAATGAAAACTTATTTAGATATGAAAAGTATATCAATGATTGTAAAAAATTGCTAACCGAATACTTTGTTTTTAATATGAATAAGGGTACATCTATGGAATTCATATGGGATGCAAGCAAAGCGTATATGAGAGGAGTGCTGATAAATATAAATAAATCACATAGACATAAACAAGGGGTAAAACGAATAGAATTGGAAGAGGAAATTAGGAGGAAAGAGCTGGAGTTAACATTGAACCCAGGTGATACAAAAATCAAGGAAGCAATTACCATATTAAAATCTCAATTTGACATGTTGATTTCTGATCAGGTAGCCACTAGTTTGTTATATGCAAAACACAATACTTTCTGCAACACAAATAAACCTGGAAGATGGTTAGCTTATCAGATTAGGAGAAAAAGGAAATCTCGAAATATATCTAAATTGATCTATAGAGGGAAGGAGGTGTTTCAACAGGATGAGATTCAAAAGGCATTCCGGTAATTTTTTACAGAGTTGTATAAAGGGGGTAAAATTAATGGTTTAGATATAGAGAAATATTTAGATAAAGAGAAAATACCCTTAGTTAAAGAAGAGCACAGGCAAAAATTGAATCAACCAATAACCTCAGGGGAAATTTTACAGGTAATTAAGCAGTTAAAGTCAGGGAAGGCACCAGGCACAGATGGCTTGACAGCGGCTTACTATAAAAATCTACAGTTAGAAATGGTAGAACCTCTTAGCGAATTATTTAACAAGATTCAAATGGAAGGTAAGCTGCCTCCATCTTGGAAGACAGCTTTTATATCTCTGATACCCAAAGAAGATCAAGATACTACTCAACCAAAAAACTTTAGACCTATTTCATTACTTAATGTAGATTATAAAATTTTTACCAAAATACTAGCAAATAGGTTAATGCTGGTTATTCAACAATTGATACATGCTGACGAAACAGGTTTTATTCAAGGAAGACAAATGAAAAGTAATGTTAGATTAATTATTAATGCATTAGAATACTTGGGAAAGAACAATCAAATTCCTGCTGCGTTCATATTTTTGGATGCTGAGAAAGCCTTTGATCGAGTTAACTGGCAATTTCTACTGAAGATATTGCAAAAAATGCAGATAGGAGATAGTTTTTTACAATCAATTAAAGCAATATATCAACAGCAAACAGCTCAAATCATAGTCAATGGAAGTTTAACAGATTCTTTTCAAATTGGAAAAGGTACAAGACAGGGCTGTCCTTTGTCCCCACTATTGTTTATTATAACTTTGGAAGTATTGTTGAATAAAATACGGGGCTTGGATCATCTAAAAGGAATTAAGATTAGGCAGCAAGAATACAGAGTGCGTGCCTTTGCAGATGATTTGGTTATAATATTGGAACAACCACAGGAATCCTGTATGGTCTTAATGAATACGATTAATCAATATGGTCAAGTGTCTGGTTTTAAAATAAAATTAGGGAAAACAAAAATATTAGCCATAAATATGAACACTAAACAAAAGGAAGAATTAGGAGGAATGTTAGGATGTGAGGTAGTCAAAAAGGTCAAATATCTCGGAGTTAATATTTCAATCTCAAATGGGAAATTATATAAGTATAATTATAAACCACTCTGGCATAGTATACAGATAGAGATGAAAAAATGGGAGAAGTTGCATTTATCTTGGTTGGGAAGAATAGCAGCAGTGAAAATGAATATCTTACCAAAAATTTTATTTCTTTTCCAAATGTTACCTATACTCAAAAAAGATGTGAATCTTTTAGAATGGCAGAAGGGTATCAATAAATTTGTATGGGCAGGAAAGAAGCTGAGAGTAAAGCTGAAAATAATGCAAGATGTACGTGAGAGGGGAGGTTTGAAACTACCCAATCTAAAACTATATTATGATGCAGTGGTATTATCTGTAATTAGTGATTGGATTGATTTAACCAATGATAGGATACTGAATATTGAGGGATATGATTTGGTATATGGTTGGCACGCTTACCTGTTATTTAACAAAAAACTGGGCAAAAATTTTAAAAGTCATATTTTAAGAAATGCTTTACTGCGGGTCTGGAAAAAATATCAACATAAACTAAATAACAAGATACCCATGTGGGCAATTCCTAGACATGCAATTGAAAATATGAATATAGCACAAAAACAGGATAGAACTACTTATAGACAGCTTCTCATTTTGGAAAGGGGGATACTACAACTAAAATCCTTAGAGGTATTAAAAGAGGAGAAGGTAGTTCAAACATGGTTCCAGTACGGGCAATTACAGGCCAGGTGGAGAATAGATCAAAAAAATGGTTTTATCCAAGTTGAGGATAATCTATTTAAATAAATAAGAGACCAAAGTTTAATGCATATAAAAAGGATATATAATGTATTAATACAGATGGATTCAGAAACAGAATTAGTTAAAGATTGTATGATAAAGTGGGCTCAAAATATTGAGGAACCAATAATGTTGGATACATGGGAAAGAATCTGGGTAAGAAATGTAAAATTTACACAATAGCAATAGCAGTTAGACTTATATACCGCTTCATAGGGCTTTCAGCCCTCTCTAAGCGGTTTACAGAGTCAGCATATCACCCCCACAATCTGGGTCCTCACAAGCCCAAAACCTGAGAGAAAATTTTTACAAGATGTTCTATAGATGGCATTTAGATCCTAAAAAGTTGGCTTCTATGTATCCGAATTTACAACCCAAATGTTGGAGATGTGGTTCTCTCGATGCTACATATTTCCATATATTTGGACTTGCCAAAAGGTTAAGGCATTTTGGATAAAAATATGGTGGATTATGCAAAATATCTTCAAAAGAAGGATAAAGTTTACTCCTCAGTTATTTTTGTTAGGTATAATCACTGACTGTACAGCGGTGGAGATTAACTTGATTTTGCACTTAATAACGGCAGCAAGACTGTTGGTGGCGCAATACTGGAAGAAGGAAGACCTGCCTACAATTCAAGAATGGACATTGAAAGTCACAAATTTAGCCGAGATGGCTAAAATATCTGCATATCTTAAAGACCACTCAAATGAGAGATATAAACGAGACTGGAAAAAATGGATTGATTATATACAAAATAAATACGGTACTAAGAAATTCCAGATAGCCTATGCTTAAGATCAGGAATGATTTAAATTGTTTAAAGTTAGCTTAGCAAGGAGGAGCTAAGATCAATGTAGAGATGTTATTAATTTCTTATTCTTTTTTTCTCAATATATTTTAAACTGTGCTTGTTAAAAATCTATACTGTGTACGGGTTCTGGAAAGTCGGGGGGGTAGGTTGTGGGGGGTCGGGGGTCGGGTGGGGGAGATATATCAGGTTAGATAAGATCTGTTAGATTTCAATGTAATGTGATTCCACATGTATACAGCTCTTTTTTTAACTTTTCTTTAAAAATAGGATAGGCCAAGTATATTGACATGTAGCGGAAATACACCAAGGAGAGGAGGAGTGGGAAAGAAGAAAGATGGGCAGAGAGGGATGGGAGAGAGGGGGGGGGAGATGAGAAGGTTGGGGGGGAGTGGATGTGGAGAGAGGAGTGGTAGAGGGGGAGGGGAAGTAGGGTAGAGGGGGATGATGGAGGGAAGACAGAAAGTTGGAGGGTGGTGGAAGAAAGAGGTGTATGGAGAGCGGAAGAGCTATATTAGGATTTTATTTTCTGGGGTATTGTTGACAAGAGGAATTGATGTAATTATTGTTTTTCTTTTTTTGTTTGGGCGTTGATGATTTACTACTATATGATACTGGCAATGTATAGTATACATGTGATCGTATGTAATGAAAATGGAAATAAAAAATATGCTTCAGATATTGTATTTATGGAGAATTTTGCTGATTTTATCTGTGGTGCCTTTGATGTATGGGAGGATTGCCAAATTCCTTGCCAAACATCTCCAACCCTACGCAGAATCCATCACCTCACACGTACAAAACTCACTCCACTTCATAGAAACAATAAAGAAACAAAACCTACAACTCAGTTCGATGAGTTCAATGTCATATCCCTCTTCACCCAAGTGCCTATAAAAGAAGCCTTGATAGCTATCCAGAACAAACACAACCTCCCTAAACACATCCTGGACCTGACCAACCACTGCCTAACCAACACATACTTCATCCATAATGGACAAAGATACAAACAGATAGAAGGAGCACCCATGGGATCACCCCTCTCACCCGTCACCGCAAACTTATGCATGGAACATTTTGAAACTAATGCCTTAGATAAATCTGAACACACACACAAACTCTGGCTTAGATATGTTGATGACACTTTCGTGATTTGGCCACACGGGAAAGAAAAACTGGACAACTTCCTCACATATCTCAACAGCCTACACCCCAAAATACAATTCACCATGGAAATAGAAGCAAACAACCAACTTCCCTTTCTGGACATCCTAATCTACAAAAACCCTAATGACTCCCTAGGACACACTATCTATTGGAAAAAAACACACACCAACCGCAACTTAAACAAACAATCCCATCACCACCCTGCACAGATCAACTCTGTAGCCAAGACCCTCATCTCCAGAACCAAACACTTAGCTAACAAGACCACCTGAAAACTGAATTACACACTCTCACAAACGTATTAATCTCCAATGGATTCCAAAGAAAAACAATTACCAACCTAATCCAAAGGGAGACTCCCCCAAAACCCAAGATACAGAACAGGACAACAGCATCGCCCTCTTCCCTTACATCAAAGGCACCACAGATAAAATCAGCAAAATTCTCCACAAACACAATATCAAGACAGCCTTCAACACTGTCCAAAAAATAGCCAACATCTTAAGAAACCCCAAAGACAAAATCCAGCTAGAAAACCAAGGAGTCTACGAAATACCATGCAAAATCTGCCCTGCAACATACATAGGACAAACGAACAGGAGAATAAATGCACGCATCGCAGAACACAAGAATGCAGTAAGAAAAAAAGAAAAAACTTCCTCCGTTTTCCAGCACCTTAAAGCTACAGGAGATGAAATAAATTTTGAAGGAACTAGGTTAATCTCCAAAAGAGAACACTTCAATAAGAGAATAATTATGGAAGCTATCGAAATAGAGAAACACCTGACAATATGAATAAATGAGACGATACCTCCCGCCTACCAGACATCTGGAAACCAGCCCTAGTCAACAAACGAGCCCCACCCACCACCCAGGCTGTTACAACATGAAACAACAATAAACACACAGCCAGCACCAATCATCACCAATCTAACAATCATGATACAACCACATAACCAATCATTCCACTTACTGAAACAAAGCCAGCACTCAATAGCAATAGCAATAGCAATAGCAGTAGACTTATATACCGCTTCATAGGCCTTTCAGGCCTCTCTAAGCGGTTTACAGAGAGTCAGCATATTGCCCCCAACAATCTGGGTCCTCATTTTACCCACCTCGGAAGGATGGAAGGCTGAGTCAACCCTGAGCCGGTGAGATTTGAACCGCTGACCTGCTGATCTAGCAGTAGCCTGCAGTGCTGCATTTAACCACTGCGCCACCTTGGCACTCCACCCTACCCCACCAAGATTTATAGAAAGACGGCAGCTCTGATCACATTTTAAGCCCAAAACCCACCCTGAAGATGGCGAGTGAGACCTCGCTGAAAACATTGCATATAGCATATATATATGCTAGTCTTGTTGTATTTGGATCTTTTCCTGTGTAAGATTGAGATTGTCTTTGCGACATTTCAATAAGGTCCCATTCGCCATCTTCAGGCTGGTGCCTTTGGCTTCGTGCTTGTGTGAGCAAAGTGTGATTTGAGCTGCCGTCTTTCTATAAATATTGGTGGGGGGTGTGGAGTGCTGGCTTTGTTGCTGTAAACAGAAACAGTGGACTAATCTGCATACATCAACTCCATCAATTAATCAAGATGTAACAACACAGCCAAGCAACCCACTTACAGCAACAAAACCAGCACTCCACACACACACACACCAATATTTATAGAAAGACGGCAGCTCTGATTATGCTTTGCTCGCACAAGCACTAAGCCGAAGGCACCAGCCTGAAGATGGCGAGTGGGACCTCGTCGAAACGTCACCAAGACAATCTCAATCTTACATGGGAAAAGACCTGAATAGTATATATATAGTAGATAGTGTGGGTTGGCTGAGTTTCCTTTATTAGTACAATTTTATTCTAAGCAGCACATACACCTGGAGTGAGTAGCCAGAAGTAAAACCCAATTGTACAACAATTTTTTTACTACATGTTCTGTGGGCATGGCTTGGTGGGCGTGGCTTAGTTTGGTCGGTGTAGCGTGGTGGGTATGGCAGGAGAAGGATTCTATAAAATCCCCATTCCCTCCTGATCAGCTGGGACTCAGAAGGCAGAGAATAGATGGGGACAGGGGGGCCAGTCAGAGGTGGTATTTACTGGTTCTCTGAACTACTCAAAATTTCCACTACCAGTTCTCCAGAACTCATCAGAACCTGCTGAAAAATCTCAGGTGTATTCACCACCCAAAAGAATAAGTACCCTAGATTTAGTGTTTCTATCTTCAGAACAAGCCATAAAAAGAAACCAATTTTTTCGGGCAATTCACTATGGATGACCATAATTCATTAGTTAACAATAAGATCTAGAACAGTAAGATGAATAGCAAAAAGCTTGAAAATAGGTGGTTCCTTGGAATAACACTTTACAAATACCAACTTCTAACTCTCACCAAAAAATGAAAAGTTCTCAACTTATTATGCTCTACTGACTGAAGAAAGAAATTCTCCATCTTACATTCTGCAGCAAGTTGATTTCTGCACCAGTAGTTTTTCTAGTTGTTGTAATAACTAGAGTTGTGTTTTGAATCACTGCCTGTGAGGCTTCTGGTTTCATGGTGGTGGAGGTGAAGCCTGACATAGCACATGATTATAGTATCAGATATACTGTACATATACAGGCGCCATATGAATGTAGCCATCATTTTTAAAAATGGTAAAGCAGTGGATTTAACCTTCAGGTTAGTCTCTCCTTTCATCTACATCCTGTTTTAAAATGTAAGTAGATTTTAGGTACCAAGGCAGACTTTGTTTCTCCTACAGAAAAATATAAACAAAGGGATTAAGAGAAGAGGCTATTTTTTTCTTTTTATGAGTCTGTAATTACTCTTAATTGGGATGGAGTTGGGACGATTTTTATGGAGCTGAGCATTTACTGGCTGGATGCCCTTCCTGATGCCTACTCAGAGTTCATAGCAGATATTTTCTCTTTGCACCCTGATAGAGAAATATCTGTCACTGCCTAGGATTGAACTCTCAACCTTCCAAGTGGGAGGCAAGTGTCTCCCCCCTCTAGGCCATTATGCTGCTCTAAGAGCAGAGGCTATCTTCTAGGGTAAATGAAGTATGACAATCTGTTCTGTGGGACCCCTGATGCTCTCTGAGCTTGATTGTTTTCTTGCAGATGTTTCATTACCCAACTAGGCACAACATCTGTACTAGAAGGGAGTTGGAGTTGCAATTTGATCATAAGGCAGCGGACCAATCATCTTTCATTTCCATAACTGACATGGATTACCAACAGATTTCCAGGGACCATATTTGTAGCTTGATCTTACAACTATCACACATGTATACTTTCCTGAAGAAATTTATGACCTAACATGTCTCCTATTAAAATAGATGCTTTTTAATCCTGCATTAATAGCACTTTAAAAATATATATATGTATAAGGCTTTTAAAAACACACAAAAAGATAATGCCAATACCATGTCAGTACAGCATCTTAATAAGCTGTGAAAACTAGCAACTTTGCATGTTCCAGGGGTTACTTGTATGTTATTTTATTTTGCAACCACTGACTAGTCAAAAACAGGAAACTGTAAACACAACTGGAACTCTTGCTTCTATAACACCAGTCAGAGCTTCCTCCTATTGCTCGAACTGGCTTCCTTGAACATGGCTGGCATATTTGCACTTGTGTGGGCATGTATAGTGGAAGTGTACATTTGTTAAGGATCCCCTCTTCTCCAGACAAATGACTATCCAAGTCTCTTCTGAAAGCCTCCAATGATGGAGCACCCCCAACTTCTGAAGGCAAGCTACAGTGGATCACTTAACAATTGTGGCAAAAAAGTCATAAAATCAGCTGCAACTCACTTATCAAAAACTATGCCTAGCAATGGATTTCCAATCCTAATGGTCGTCATAAGTCAACTGTGTTCTCTGAGTCTTCTGAGGGTTTCTCCAGTTCTGAGCCGGTCATGCCAGCTTAGATTCATACACATCACCTGGCTTAGAAAGACCTTTTAATACCTTGGGAGAGATAAAGGTTCCCCTCGCTCATATGTGCTAGTCATTCCCGACTCTGGGGGACAGTGCTCATCTCTGTTTCAAAGCCATAGAGCCAGCACTGTCTGAGGACATTTCCATGGTCCAGCATAACTAAACGCTGAAGGTACACAGAACACTGTTATCTTCCTACCAAAAGTGGTTCCTACTTTTCTACTTGCATTTTTTACATGCTTTCAAACTACTAGGTTGGCAAGTAACAGGAGCTCACTCCATTACGCGACACTAGGGATTTGAACTGCCGCTGAATTGCCAATCTTCTGATCGGCAAGCTCAGCATCTTAGCCACTGAGCCACCGCATCCCTTTGGGAGAGATAGAGATGCTTAAAAAGCTGCAGCAAAGAAGGAAAAATACCTCACAATCCACCCTCCAACAAAGCATTATTAGTCCTTTCCTACAAGTAGGCTTTCATCTAGGACTCTCCTGCTTCCCTCAGGCATGGAGTTAAGCCACCCAACCCAAGTGGCCTCTTTAAATTAAATTTCCTCTTTGCTCATCACCAAAGATGCTGCTGCCTTCTGTTCATTGGAGGGCCAAAACATACTGTTTTTCCTCAGCGTGGCTGCACAGCGTTTGCAGTTCCTTATTTCGTTTGGATTTTTCCTCTCTCTCTCCTTCCTTTCCTTTTCTTTTAAAGGAAGTTAAGGAAAATAGCCAAACAAGACATTTGGATAAAACATACGGATGACTTCTGTGTTTCTAATTCTCATTTCTTGAAAGATAAACACCAGATTTCTATCTGAATGGCCCTTTACAGACAGGCAGGCAACCACACCTGCTGACTTGCATTGGTGTGTGTGTATTGCCACATTAATTGTGATGCAGAGAGTACATTCTGGTGCCTTCTCTGTCACAGCACTTGCCTCCTGGAACAACTTCTCTCCAGAAATGTGTTGGCCCTCTGCCCTGACCTTGGACACAAAAGTTGTTAAAACTTGGGTCTTTTTCCAGGAATCAGTTAACACTTTTCCCCTCTTTCAAGGGAATTCAGGTCCATCAAATTGCTTTTTTCCTCCCCATGAGATGCAATGAAGTCAGACAGCCTTGAAAATTTTTAAAAAACAAAGAACCTGGAAAGTTAATGGTTGGCACAAATGAAAAATTCATGGGACACGGGGACATTTAGGGTGTCAAGACTCTATTACGGAGGAATTAAGTCACAAACAAAATAGATCTGACAACTCATGAACTCAGTAGCTTGCTAACTGGTATCTACTATTCTTATCCAACCCAGGGATTTTTAGGCACAGAACAAAATTCTCAGCTCCTAACAAAAGGTAACACTCTAGGGCAGGGATGTCAAACTCAAGGCCCAGGACTGGATCTTACCCCTGGCGTGCTTAGATCTGGCTACCCTGGAAACAGCAAAGGACTGGCCCACAGTGCCTCTGCCAGTGATGTGGCTGTGTCGAGCTCCGTTTTAACTGGCAGAGGGTTGCAGGAGGCCATTACAGCTGAAAAGAGAGCTCAGGAGCCCAGTTTTGCTGGCAGAGTGCTCAGGCCACCACAGGTGCCCCCATCAACAGTGATGTTGAGCTGGCCATGCCCATCCTGGCACTGCCCACCATGACCCCTCTAGATCAAACACAACCCTGATATGGCCCTCAATGAAATGGAGTTTGACACCCCTACTCTAGGGTCAGAAATATGGTTGCAATCTGGTGAATCTTTCTTTGCCTAACTTCAGTGCTTCTTGGCAATTTTAAAACATGTGAATTTCAAGTTCTGAAATTCTTCAGCTTTAAGACACATAGTCCAACTCCCAGAATTCCCTAGCTTTCGGCCTCAGCTCCCAGAATTACATAGCCAGCAAGTTGCAATGATTAGGAAACACTGCATTAATTTCTCATGAAAGTTCATAAAGTTCTCACAGAATTCTAAGGTTCCTTCAAGTTTATTCCTATTTCATAACACAAGGACAAGCAACTGTTTTAACTGGGTGTGGGGTGAGGAGGTTGCAGTATTTCTCAGAAACATAAAATATTGGCAGTTTCTTGCAAGTTTAATTTTGCCATACTTCCTTCTTTTCCTTTTGCTTCAGTGTTTCTGAATATTATTTCATTGCTCTGGGCTTTAAAAAAAAATCAGCCCCTTACAAAGATAATTCTGTCTTAAATACAGCAAGATCATTTTTCTTACTTTCTATTGCGTCACAAGATTACAGGTAGTCCTCAACTTACAACCACAATTGAGGTCAAAATTTCTGTTGCTAAGTAAGACATTTGTTAAGTGACCTTTACCCCATTTTACAACTTTTCTTGCCACAGTTGTTAAGTGAATTAAGTTTTTAAATGAGTGATGTGATTGTTATGTAAATCTGGCTTCCCCATTGGCCACTTATCAGAAAGTTGATCCCATGATGTTGGCACGCTGCAACTATCATAAATACATGTGAATTTTGACCATATGAGCATAAGCATACTGCAATGGTTGTAAGTGTGGAAAATAGTCACAAGTCATTTTTTCCAGTACTGTTACAACCTCAAACTATCACTAAAGAATTGTTATAACAGGGCTCTCATGTATAGCAGTGATGTGATGGCATCATGGAAGGAAGTACAATAAAAACTATTTGATAGTTTCATTACTTATTAAAGTCAAAGTCAATATTACATAAGCCTTGAGGCAAATCCAAATGACCATTCATTATGAGGTGTGTTGTTTTAAAAATAATAGTAATAATAATATAATAAAACCAGCAGTGATAATTCCAGTGGTAATTGGCACACTGGGTGCTATTCCAAAAGCACTGGAATTACATTTAAAACAGTTAAAAATTGACAAAATCACCATCAGTCAAATGCAAAAAGCCGCACTGCTTGGATCTGCACGCATATTAAGAAAATACGTTACGACGTCCTAGGCCCCTGGGTGGGGCCCGACTAGTAACCAATGCCAAATCCGGCGAAACAACTGGCCGCTGTGATACAATTGTATAATAAAACCCTCCAAAAATTACAGGTCTAAGAAATATCATTGTTTTCAGATCTTTCTTTAATGTGCCCAGGTTCATATGTCTGAAAAGCATGATTGATGATGGTTGTTAGTGCATATGTAGGGTTTGTCCATGTTACATAGGGGGCAGTGGTGGGTTCCTACCGTTCGGACCGGTTTGGCCGAACTGGTAGTTATTTGACGGCCTGGGTCACTGAACCGGCAGCAACCCGGCCTGCCACGCTCCTGAACCGGTTCCCGGGAGTACCGCCATCTTGTTTTTTAGTTATGCGCATGCACAGAACAATTTTAATTATACTGTGCATGCGCGCACATCAGGGTTGTGTTTGAACTCAGTGGGCCGTGAGGCCATGGCTGGGGTGGGTGTTGCCAGCTCGATGTCACTCATGTTGGGGGCATGTGTAGTGGCCTCAGCGGGGCTGTGGGGATCTGTTGTCTCCAGCTCCATTCTTGGCTGTGACAGCCTCCTGCAACCTCTCTGTCAATGAAAACAGAGCTCCATTTTCCCAGACAGAGGCACTACAGGTGGTCCTTCATTATTTCCAAATCTGCACACATACACACAGGCCTTGAGTTTGACACCTTGGTCTAAATGGTTACCTTAACAACACCATAAAATACTGGTCCATGACTACAGTATTTTTCAGAGTATAAGATACACTTTTTCCCCCAAAAAAGAGGGTGAAAATCTGGGTGAGTCTTATACACTGAATACAGCATTTTTGGCCTCCCAAAACCTGCCTCCTTTGCAAAAATGGATGTGCATAGCCTTTAGGAGGCCTGCAAAGTGGTCCTGGGGGCTGGGGAGGGCAAAAATGGGAAAAGATGGGCTGGTTTTTTCTTGCCCCCGCCCAGCCCCCAGGAGCACACTACAATCCTCCTAAAGGCTTTGCATGTTCCTTTTTTGGCAAAAAAATGGGCCTGTTTTTGCAAAACAAGGGACAATTTTTTGCTCATTGGGGGGGGGGCAAGCCCTGAGGAGCACTTTGCAGGCCTCTCAAACTCTCTGCATGCCCTGTTTCTCACCAAAAAATAGGCATGCAGAGGGTTTGGGAGGCCTGCAGAATGCAAAAACTTTTTTTTTAAATTTACCTCTTCAAAATCTTGGTGCGTCTTATACTCCAGTGCATCTTATACTCCAAAAATACAGTACATAGGTCACAAACCAAGGTTAAGACCAAGCGTGTTCCATATTGTGGAAAGGTGGTTGCCAGGTCTTAACCAATGGGTTAGACAGAAGGTGTTAATCAGCCCAAACCATCACTAGTTCTTGAATGGCCAAGGGACATCCATTAGAAGTTTCCACCACCCGAACAAGGAGCAGATGTTTCACACACACACACACACACACACACACACACACACACACACACACAAACGTCAGGAGCACAAAAAGCCATCTTCTTTCAAAGGTAAGGTTGCTTTGCTACATTTATTAGCCCCTGTGAAGCTGCCAATAAAAGCTTACGGTCCACCAATGTGCAAAACTTGTCGGCCAGAAGCTCTGTGAGATAACTAATGCAGCTTCAGAGAATGGGGATTAAGAATTACTGACTTCCCTGGGCTGAAATGGTTCTGCATGAATAACCTATTTGTGCCGGCTTCCAGGTAATTAAATCCTTCATTCAGGGCCGCGGATGTTCCTTTTTATCAATCCCTGAATCCAACCGTTTCCATTTGGCTCTTTCAAAGGTTGTGCCCTCCCCAATGCCACCCCCTAAAAGCATACATTATTTCATCACTTGTGCTGGTGAACTGTCAAGCTGCAAGCACGTTTAGTGAACTCCAAAGTAGGAAGGATGCTGTTGCTAAAATCACATTAAGGTACCAAGATCTGGAGTCACATTTCAAATGAGGAATTCTGAAACTGGGAGAGATGGCAGTTTTTGAGCCAAGTATCCCCGCTTCGAGGGAATTTAAGTTTACCAAAGTATCCTCTTTCCCTTTCAGATTCAGATACTTCACCAAGATTGGAGCATAACCCTAATAAAATTGAAATCACCAAGGAAAATCTAAGGTTGTACATTGTTATTTAAATGAGCAATCTTTTTATCACTGGCTTCTAGGGCCCCCCTTTGAGTGTGTCTTTCTGTGTGTTTCTTTCTTTCTGTCTGTCTCTGTCTATCTCTCTCTTTCTCTATCTCTCTGTGTCTCTCTCTTCCTCTCTCACTCTCTCTGTCTTTTTTTCTCTCTCTCTGTCTCTGTCTCTGTGTCTCTATCGCTATCTCAGTCTCTCTCTTCCTCTCT
This sequence comes from Thamnophis sirtalis, assembly GCF_051295495.1. Taxonomy (NCBI): domain Eukaryota; kingdom Metazoa; phylum Chordata; class Lepidosauria; order Squamata; family Natricidae; genus Thamnophis; species Thamnophis sirtalis. The sequence goes on along the minus strand of NW_028261384.1, from coordinate 14,568,201 downwards.
ATCTCTGTCTTTCTTTCTGTCTCTCTGTCTGTCTCTCTCTCTCTATGTCTCTCTCTCTGTGTCTCTATCTTGTCCTCTCACTCTCTCTTTCTCTCTGTCTCTCTGTCTGTCTCTGTGTCTCTATCGTTATCTTTGTCTCTTTCTTCCTCTCTCTCTGTCTGTCTCTCTGTCTGTCTCTCTGTGTGTATGTGTGTGTGTGTGTGTGTTTCTGTCTCTCTGTCTCTCACTGTCTTTCTGTCTCTCTTTCTCTGTTTCTGTCTGTCTCACTGTCTCTCTGTTTGTGTGTATGTTTCTCTCTGTGTGTGTCTTTCTCTCTGTTTCTGTCTCTCTGTCTCTATCTCTGTGTGTTTGCCCGTGCGCTGTGAATACAAATGGATCATCTTCCACACCTCTGTTTCGGACTTACAGTTAGATCAAGGTGATGGAATAACAGTGGGAATCCAGGTGAAACTGTGCACTTCAGGCCAGATAACTGCTTGGAGTTCTTCAGGGCTGAATTTGAGTTTGACTTCCTTGATTTTTATGTACTTGTTGGGATTTGTGCACCTGCATGAAGGTGGAAGCCCGCTGTCAAGCTCCAAATGTTCAGAGAACAGCATTTAGCTGCCAGCATTGTGAGTGACGGAAAGTCTTGAAGTCAGAGGAAACCCAACATCCAACTGTTCATTTAAGAGAGGCTTCAGTGAAGCAAAGACACTTGTTTCCTCGCACTGTCAGGAAAGTAGATAATTGAACATGCAACAGATTCAGGCCTGAATTCTCATCCACCCTCAAGCAATTAAAATCTAATTGTTTTTCAAACAGAATTTAATAAATCATCAGAGGCACCTACAGGGTGTGGGGGGGAGGGGAAATGCAAAAAAGTCATGATGGCAGCCATGAAAATATGATAAAAGATCTGCCTCTTTTGGGGGAGCATTGTCTTGATTTCTTGGGTGGATGATGTTGTGGTGAACAACGTGCCTAAAGGAACACACTTATATAGCCAGGCTAAATAAAGCACAGTTAATTGAGTTCCAAGGTATGTTTGCTCTATAGCAAGGCTGTCAAGCTCGCGGCCCATGAGCCATATGTGTCACACGCTGGCCATGCCCACACCCAGTTTAGTGAAGGGGAAAGTCCCGGCATGTCACATGACACTGCCATGAGGACGCGAATTTGACGACAAATGCTTTATAGCTACAAATGCATACATCCAAAATATAAACCCCTCATTTCTATTTAAATTCTGCAATTCCATTTTTCATATTTCCTAAAATGCATAACAGTACAGATCTTCTCCTGCTTTTTTTAAAAAAAAAAAAACATTCACTCCAATGAAAAAAAAATTAAAAGAAATAATATGGAAAAGTATGAAGAAAAATAAAGCCCATCTCAAGAAGATCATTTTAAAGTACCTCCTGGATCACATACACTCCACCTGTGGTGGGTTCCTACCAGTTTGAACCGGTCCGGCTGAACCTGTAGTGGTTTGGTAGCCTAGATCACTGGAACCAGCAGTGATCCAGGCCTGCCACACCCCTGAACCGGTTCCCCAAGTATTTGGTATTTGGTATTTATTCGATTTGTAGGCCGCCCTATTCCCCGAAGGGACTCAAGGCGGCTGAACAAAAAACCAAGGGAAGGGGAACAAATACAGAAAAGTAAGACAAACAAGACAGTAATACAACAATTTAAAAAACACAACAAGCACAACAGTTCGAGTAGGGGGGGGGACTCAACCCCAGGCTTGCTGGGACAGCCAGGTCTTAACGGCTGTCCGGAAGGCCTGAAGGGTGGCGAGAGTCCGAATCTCCATGGGGAGCTTGTTCCAAAGGGCCGGAGCAGCCACAGAGAAGGCCCTCCTCCAGGTGGTCGACAGCCGGCATTGGCCGGCAGATGAAATTCGGAGGAGGCCTAATCTGTGGGATCTGATGGGTCTATGGGAGGCAATTGGCAGGAGGCGGTCTCTCAAGTACCCAGGTCCAATACCATGTAGGGCTTTATAAGTGATGACTAGCACCTTGAAGCATATCCAGAGACCAATAGGCAGCCAGTGCAGCTTGCGGAGGATAGATGTAACCTGGGTGTACCGAGGAGCACCCACAATTGCTCGCGCGGCTGCATTCTGGACCAGCTGAAGTCTCTGAACACTCTTCAAGGGCTGTCCCATGTAGAGTGCATTGCAGTAGTCCAGTCTTGAGGTCACAAGGGCATGAGTGATTGTTGTAAGGTCCTCCCAGTTCAGGTAGGGGCGCAATTGGTGCACCAGGCGAACCTGGGCAAATGCCCCCCTGGTCACAGCCGACAAATGATGATCTAAAGTCAGCTGTGGGTGCAGGAGGACTCCCAAATTGCGAACCCTGTCTGAGGGGCGTATAATTTCACTCCCAGCCTGAGAGATGGAATACCTTGCCAATTCGTGGGAGGAAAAAACACAAGCCACTCGGTCTTGTCAGGATTGAGAGCCAGCTTGTTAACCCTCATCCAGACCCTCACATCCTCCAGGCACTGACACATCACATCAACTGCTTCACTGAGCTGGCACGGGGCGTACAGATACAATTGGGTATTGTCCACATACTGGTGGTATTTTATCCCGTGCCTTCGGATGATCTCTCCCAGCGGCTTCATGTAAATGTTAAACAGGAGGGGGGACAGGACCGACCCCTGCGGCACCCCATAATTAAGGGGCCTAGGGGACGACCTCTGTCCTCCAACCAACACCGACTGCGACCTGCCCGAGAGGTAGGAGGAGAACCACCGGAAAACAGTGCCTCCCACCCCCACCTCTCACAACCGCTGCAGAAGGATACCATGGTCGATGGTATCGAAGGCCACTGAGAGGTCCAGGAGGACCAGAACGGAGGCCTGGCCCCCGTCTCTGGCTCTCCAGAGATCATTGGTCAGTGCGACCAAAGCAGTTTCCGTGCTATAGCCAGGCCTGAAACCAGATTGGAAGGCGTCCAGATAATCGGCTTCTTCCAAGGACCGTCGGAGCTGAGAGGCCACCACTTTCTCAACAACCTTCCCCACAAAGGGGAGGTTGGAGACTGGACGGTAGTTATTTAAAACGGCTGGATCCAGGGACGGTCTCTTCAGTAGGGGTTTCACCACTGCCTCCTTTAAAGGGGGGAAGGACCCTTCCCGGTCAGTATCGCCTGGATTGCGACCAGCCAGGAGGGACACGGGTCCAGTACACATGTGGAGGCACTCACTGCTCCGATGGCCTTGTCCACTTCCTCAGGGGTAACAGTCTGGAAATCAATCCAACGATGACGCTCAAGACCCTCCCCCGGTACCTCGGCTGGCTCTGCACAATTGGAGTCCAGGTTTGCCCAAAGCCGAGCCACTTTATCCGCGAGGAATTGGACGTACTCCTCAGCCTTACCTTGTAAAGGAGTGCCCGCATCCCTCCCTTTAAGGAGGGAACGGGCTATCCTAAACAAGGCGGCAGGGCGTGACTCAGCAGAAGCTATCAGAGCGGCAATGTGAGTTCTTTTTGATGTCCGAATTGCCCGGAAGTAGGCTCTGATGCAGGATTTTAACAGTGCTTTGTCTGACTCGGACTTACTGGATCTCCAGCGGCGCTCTAGGCGTCTCTTTTGGCACTTCATCTCCCGGAGTTTCTCAGTAAACCAAGGAGCCCTCCTGGATCCACTGCCTCGGATCTGCATTAAAGGCGCAATCCGGTTAAGGGCCCCTGTCGTCGCCGAGTTCCAAGCAGCGACCAGAGTCCCAACCGAATCGCGGGCGAGAGTGTCAGGTGGCATGGATGAGGCTGCCATCTTCTTTTTCAGTTCTGTGCATGCGCAGAACAATTGTAATTGCGTTTTTAAAATTGTAATTGCACTGGCAGTAATGCTGGCAGCAACCTACCCATGCACTCCACCAGTTGGCAATGTCATGTGCTGAGACTTCCATAGCACTGGAAATTATTGAAGATATTTTTTTCAAAAATAAAAAGCTTGGAGCTTTTTCTTTATTTTATTAGGTTTCTATTCCACTTTTCTTCAGAGTGCCAGCGGCTTCATCCCCCAACAGCTCTATGAGGTGGTTTAACCTGAGAGAGGGGACTGTTCCAAATGGCTGAGGGAAGATTAGAACCTGCGTCACTTAGCATCACCCCAGTGCTTAATCTGCACTACCCTTTGAGGTAGTGCAGATTAGAAGCACAGGGACAAGAATGGACTGGACTGGACTGGACTGGACTGGACTGGACTGGACTAGACTAGACTAGACTAGACTAGACTAGACTAGAATAGAATAGAATAGAATAGAATAGAATAGAATAGAATAGAATAGAATAGAATAGAATAGAATAGAATAGAATAGAATAGAATAGAATAACAGAAGGGACCTTGGAGGTCTTCTAGTCCAACTCCTCCTCAGGCAGGAAACCCTATAATATTTCAGACAAATTGTTGCCCTATCTCTTCTAAAAACTTCCATTGTTGCAAACTAGCAACTTCTGGAGGTACCGTAAGTTGTTCCACTGGTTAATTGTTCTGTCATGAAATTTCTCCTTAGTTATAGGTTGCTTCTCTCCTTGCTTCCACCCATTGCTTCTTGCCCTACTCTCAGGTGCTTTGAAGAATAGTTTCACTCCCTCTTCTATTAACTCTTCATGTGATCTTGATTCTATTCCTTTGCTAATGCAGCTCAGAACAGTGTTGGGTTTTTCGGCAGCTGTAGCACACTGCTGGCTCATATATACCTGTTCTGACCACCACCCCTCGCCGTCCAGTAACGAAATGCTGAGACAAGCTTAGCTGGAATGCCACAACACTTTATTAGCAGGACTATAAATCTTGGTGGCTGAAAGCCCAAACACGAACAAACAGATAAAGAATCTTGGCAGCAACCCAGACTCCAACAGATACAGATAACAGCTTTTCCAGCGTTGTTAATTAAGTTGAATCCTGCAAACAGCCTCCTCCCAAAGTCTCTCCTTACATACTATCTTGAGAGGAGCCTAATTACAACCACCTGGGTCCAATTATCTTTTGTATGTGTGTAGTTGTTCTCTGCATCTCTCTGCCCGCCGTTGCCGGGCGTCCAGGACCAACTCCCTTGTCTCCTCCCCAGTGCTCCAAGGCTTGACATCAGGAACACACTCCCTTTGGCTTTCACTGCTGCTCCATGCCTCAGGTGCCTCCTGATGGCCAGCCAGCCTCTCTGGTCCTTGCTTGGAGTCGGAACCCTGTCCAGGGTCCTCCACATCTTCCAGAGCTGACTCATATGGCCCCTCACTGTCGGAGTCTATATTCTATATACCAACTGCCCAGAGCCATTGGGAGTTGGGCAGGATATAAATTTATTTTGGTTGGTGAAACAGTCAGCCAGATTTCTAGATTAGTTCTGGCATTTTTATCCACCTATTAAGTCCTTCCCAAAAACTTGGAATAGGTAGATATTGTTGTTTGATGGTGTTAGAGGGAACTGGGTTTGATTTTTGTTCCTCTGCTGTTTTGGGCAATTTCCTTTCTGTTCAGGTTGTTATCAACTAGATGCTGTTAGACTGCATCAGATAAAGCACCAATTAGCAATTTGAAAGTTGTTGATAAGCAGATAATTGGTATCCTGCAACATCCACTATCCCTGTTAATCTTTCATTCAGGAGTTACTCCCTCTTCCTGCCCCCCCTTGCCCCATTACAATCTTATAAAACCAATAATTGATCAAAAGCTTTCCATGGGTGAGTCAGGATTTGAACCTGGGTCTCCTGTAGCCTGCCTAATACCTTCACCAGTACATTACATTGGCTGTATAGATTAAAAGAAACATCTTAAAATATGAAAATGTGCCTTTCTCCCAGTTCCAGTCCTCGCCATTTCAAGATCTGCAGCTCTGAAAAGCTGGTAGTGATAATAGAGAGGTTAAGTTCTAGCCTTGGCTAATCCAATCTTCTTGGATTTTTAAATTTTAATTTTTAATATTATTGGAAATGGATGGTTCAGCGGTTAAAGACACTGAGCTTGTCAGCTGGAAAGATGACCAGCCAGGTTCAAGACCCAAGCATTGAGTGGTGGAGTCACCACTCCCATCACTTGGCCCAATTCCTCCCCACTTAGCAGTTCAAAAGCATGCAAAATGTGACTAAATAGACACTACTTTAGTGGGAAGGTAACAGCTTTCTGTGCACCTAGACATTTAGTTGTGCTAGTTATATGACTATGGAAATGTCAACGCTGGCTCCCGCAGCCAAGAAACGAGACATGAGCATCATCCCTTAGAGTTGGGACTCAACTGGACAAGATAAACCTTTACCTTTATGTATACGGAACACTCCTAAGCCTTTTGCCAGTTTTACAGGCCCAAATGTTGAATACCCCACATTTTTCTTCTTAAAATTGTGGACCATTGATTTGGGACTACTACATTCAGAATTCCCAACCAGTTTGCGGGGGGGGGGGGTTGTGAGAGCTATAATCCAAGTTCATCAAGAGCCACAGTCACCAAACTTTCTGGCTTCACAGATCTGCAGCAGCAATGGAGGTGACAGTGGTAGTTTTGTGCGCACAACCTAGGTTCCACACAGGCACGAATGAAGCCTTGCACACCCACTCACTGTTTGTACAGACTAATTCCCCGTGGGCTGTGTATAGGTACTAGTCCACAGACCACAAGCTGGGGGTCTCTGATCTGAGGAAGTGCTATCCCATCGCAATGCTAAATCCACAACTTGATGGGCCAATGCCCAAAATTGAACACACCAAGATGTGTTCAAACTTTATGTAGCAGAAAAAGTGACACAGTAGTAAAGGTTCACTTAAATCTGTGTAACCTTGGTGCAGTGGTGGGTTCCTATGGATTCGGACCGGTTCGGCTGAACCGGTAGTGGTTTGGTGGCGTGGCATGGGTCACTGGAAACCAGGCCTGCCACACCCCTGAACTGGTCCCCCGGGTGGTGCTGGCAGTGGTGCCAACATGTTTTTCAGTTCTTTGTAGGCGCAAAACAATTTTAATTGCGCAAAGTTAATGTTTTTTTTCATATTTTTATCATTTTTTGCATGCGCAGATCTATTTATGGGCAACTGTGCACGCATAAGGAGCACGTGTTAGCCTTCCGCGATTGCTTTGCTCACGTGTGGAAAATTCCTCGTGCATTGAACCGGTGGTAATAGCAACGCACCTCTGCCTTGGTGCCATGTGCCATGGTGGATTTTACACAGCAATTTATATCAGGTGTATGTCATGAGGTCACAAGTTGATGTTATACAGCAATTACTGCCACCTTTGCACTTATCTTTATCATATTAAGCACAAATGCAGCAGACACGTTCTGAACTTTTATTTGATGCCTTAACATTTTCATTAAATTCTCTTTAGCTCTTCATTTGGGATCTGGCCTTCCAATAGCCTGAGGCTGCACTGTTGTGCAAATGGCCTTGTTCCCTAGAATGCTCTATTCTTGCTCTGGGAATCTCAGCCTCTTTTACCAGAACAACAGAACTGGAGAAGACCGGACTGCACCTTATAGTTTCTGGCTGAGAAGGAAAAGGCATGGGTGCTCAGACAGAACGGGTTGCTTGAGTCAATATGAAGAACTATGGGAAGACTTGAAGGGCAAAGCAGGCTGCATGCAGTTGCCAACAGTGTGAAGGTCTCTACGGCGGAAATTAATTGCCAGCTGTTCCTGGAAGCTCCCAATCACCTTTGTAACCTTCACGGTGTTCACCTCTTATTTTCTCCACCGTTCCTCGCTCTTGCTAGACATTTTCTTGGACATTGGCTGGAAGCAGCTTTGTGAACAAGCAAATATTTTACAGCACAGCAAGTAGGTGTCAGAGTTACAGCTCACCTCAACATGCCTGTCTTGAGCTGTAGAGTTTTCAGTCTTGTGTTGCCTTTAATTTATTAGAGAGGCTGACTTTTACCTTGTAGTGGGATAAAACTATGGTTCCTGAAGACAACAACTTCCTTAATCAAGAGAGATCCTAGGGCTGTGATGGTGAACCTATGGCATGCATGCCACAGGTGGCAAGCAGAGCCCTCTCTGCAGGCATGCGAACTGTCACCCCAGCTCAGCTGCACTGTGCATGCATGCATGCCTCCTACTGGCTAGCTGATTTTCAGGTCTCTGCCATGCATGTGTCAGGGCACGCCCCCCCCCCCAGCCATGGCCCGTGTTTGGTCCCAGGAAGCTGCAGGGAGACTGTCTATAGGCCCAAAACAGGGTGCACACATGTGTGGTGGAGCATGGGGAGGTTGCGCACCCATGCACAGGGGTGTGGGGTGGTACGCACATTGCATTATGGCTGTGGGCACGTGACAACAAAAAGGTTACCCATCACTGTCCTAGAGTAAGAGACCTGTTCTGCACCTGTTAGAGTAATCTATTGCCCCCCACAAAAAAAGTTGGTATAGAATACTTCCCCCAAACCAGTACTGAAGTCAGACTCAGCTGACAGTCCAGTTGGACTATGAAAGATAAGTGGGGGCCATTTTGATCTTGCCATGGCGGAGGGAAATGACTTGAAAAGAAAACTTTTCTACTAAGGGCACTAACCCGCTTGTATTCGGCAGGGCCTTAACGATTTCCAGAAAAGCAGCTGGATGGCAGAAACACATTTTGCTTCTCAGAACAATAATGATGAGGTTCCAAAATCATCTACTAGTAAGAAATTCAGAAATAAAAGTGGGATGAAAGATACAAAACTCTCTTAAAATGTGGTGAACAATTTTAAAACAGTAAACCTAACAAGCACTTAAATATTTATAAGAATAGCAAGAGTATTTAGATCTAAAATAAAATGAAAAATAGGCTGGTGCATCCAGGCCTGTATGCAAACATAAAGACACACACACACACACACACACACACAGAGAGAGAGAGAGAGACAGTATTCCATAATGATGGAACACCACAGAAAAGGCCCTTTGCCATTGATACCTGCAGTACATTAAGAGTGTGACAAAATGTCCCATGTGTGATATATATATATATATATATATATATATATATATATATATATATATATATATATATATATATATATATATATATATATATATATATATATATATATATATATATATATATATATATATATATGCGCCCTTATATATTTTTAAGTCTTAAGAATTGCCATATTTGCATCATAATTGATAATCTGCTCCTTTTTATAGAAACTCTTGCATCCACAAACCCAACAGACATGAACAAGTCTACAAGATATTGCCAGGCCTAAATCCAAGAAAGACATATTCCTCTAATTCTTCCAAGCAGAATTCTTTATTGTTTCACCTGATAGACAAAATCTTGCCAGACTGAGCACTCTATTATATACAATATGTGAAGTAGTAGGGAGGTTATGTCTGAAACCTGTTTCCCTCACACATAATATCTGGACTGAGTTCTCTCTTCTTCCTCTGGAATGCATTCTGAATAACCCACCTCACTATATTCTATCACAGTTATTCTCCATAGAAGTAAATGTACTGTGATAGCTTTACTCTCAAAGATACTTAATTGGAACAATTAGTTTATTTTGGGAACATCCTAAGTCCCGATCTTATGTTGTCCTTAGCTAACTTCATGAGGTCCATCACATTGTGGAAACATGGCTTACCTAGTTCCCAAAGGAAAAGAATTAGAGGAAAAACAAGTATTGAAATGCCAGTCTTTTCTTTCTTTCTTTTTTTCTTCCTTCCTTTCTTCCTTCTTTCCTTCCATCCTTTCTTTCCTTCCTTCTTTCTCTTTCTTTCTTTTCTTCATTTCCTTCCTTCTTTCTTTCTTTTCTTCCTTCCTTTCCTTCCTTCTTTCTCTTTCTTTCCTTCCTTTCCTTCCTTCTTTCCTTCTTTCTCTTTCTTTCTTTCTTTCTTTCTTTCCTTCCTTCTTTCTCTTTCTTTCTTTAAATTTCTTTTTGCCAGTCATCTCACGGCAAGGCAACTCTTGGCAGCTAATAATATTATATAACAAGACTTCCATTCACCAATTGACCAAGTCATGCTTCCTGCTGTTATGAATGTAATGAACGTTGTAATATAATGTAATGAAGCACTGCCAGTACTTTCATGGTTCAAACCGCAAAAATTACTTTAAGTCAAGATTCTATATCCCATACCTGGTGACCTCTGACCCATAGATTACAATTGTATGCTGCTGGAACCACTATTCTGAAAATCTCATTGGGTTAGTGGTTGATTAAGTTAATCATGCTGCAGAAATAGGACTAATTCCAAGTATACTGAAGTACGGGTAGTCCTCGACTTATGACCATTTGTTGCATGAATATTCAAGATTATGCCAGTCTTAAAAAAGTGATTTACAACCAGTCCTTCCAGTTTACGATCATTGCAGCATTCCTGAAGGAATAGCAGCAATATTTTCAGGTCACACAATTGCCATTTGTTAAGTTTCAACCAGCTCTGAAAAACAAAGTCAATGAGGCAAGCTGGATTTGCTTACTAACCACATGATTCACTTAACAATAGCAGTGATTTGCTTAACAATAAAAAAAAGTCATAAATCAGGTATCGCTCTCTTAATGACCACCTCCTGCTTCGATTGTAGTTATAAGTTGAGGATCACCTGTATGCAAGCTGACTTAAAAGTCATGATTCATAGGGGCATTCACAAGGCACTTAAAAATTCAAGATGGTGTCCGAGACCATCAAAACAACACAAATAAAAAGGGAGGCAGAATTTCAATGACATAGCCAACAATTTTTTTTCTTTCCTTCAGTGGATGCCTCCAATCATGAATGCAAATTCAGTTTAAATTTTGATGATGTTACCAGTGGTAGGATTCAATTTTTTTACTACCAGTTCTGTGGGCATGGCATGGCATGGCTTGGTGGGCGTGGCTTGGTGGGCGTGGCAGGGAAAAGATATTGCAAAATCCCACTAACCTGCTTTCCAGTTCCATTCTCTTGTGCAGGGCAACAGAAGAAGACCCAGCTGAGCAGCTGGGACATGGGAGGCAGCAAATATATGGGGGCAGAGCCAGCCAGAGGTGGTATTTGCCAGTTCTCCAAACTACTCAACATTTCTGCTACAAGTTCTCCAGAATCTGTCAGAACTGTCTGAATACCACCTCTGGATGTTACCTAGTTAGGGTAATGAAATGTCTGCAAGAGAAACAAGCAAGCTCAGAGACCACCAAGGACCCCTCAGTTTAAAGGAGGATGTAACACTGATCCATAAAAGAAACCATTTCAAGATATGAAGTTTTTGCTTTGCCAGGAGATGCAAACAGGATATCCAGCAACCAAAGGCCCACATTAAACAGCAAAGAGTTTACATTTAACCCAGTTTAACAAACCAATGCCCACCATGATAAAACTGCTTCAAACAATCACACAATAGTGTATTTATGGAATACACTAAGCAACCAAGTGAAATCAATATATCTTGCAATTGCTAATCCCTGTATAGCAATAGAAATAACACTTATATACCATTTCACAGTGCTTTCCAAGCACAGGTGGCGCAGTGGTTAAATGCAGCACTGCAGGCTACTGCTAGATCAGCAGGTCAGCGGTTCAAATCTCACCAGCTCAGGGTTGACTCAGCCTTCCATCCTTCCGAGGTGGGTAAAATGAGGACCCAGATTGTTGGGGGCAATATGCTGACTCTCTGTAAACCGCTTAGAGAGGCCTGAAAGGCCTATGAAGCGGTATATAAGTCTACTGCTATTGCTATTGCTATTGCTATTGCTTTCCAGCCCTCTCTAAACAGTTTACAAGGTCAGCATATTGCCCCCAACAATCTGGGTCCTCATGGCAGCCCTTTCCTCTGCATGTTCAGCTTAAGACATTTCTCACCCTTGCTGGACACTAACAACAGGAACCAAAAACTACCTCCATGCTATGGAAATGCAAATGCTCCGTTGGATATCAGGCATCTCCCTTCTTGACCACCTCACAAGTGACACCATTTGACAACATTTTGGTGTGGCACCAATTATAGAGAAGATGAGAGAAGGCCGGCTCTGCTGGAATGGACATGTCCTAAGAGCAACACCTCTCATCGTTGCCAAGACTGCCTACCAATTAGAAGTCAATGGCTGATGACTTGTGGGCGCCCAAAATAGAGATGGCAAGATACCATCAACAAAGATATGTAAGCCACAGGCCTGTACCTTGGAGACGCAGCTGATCGTGCAAAGTGGTGTTCAATGATCCGAAAAGTGGACCCTGCACTTGCAGGAATACACTAGGAAGGAGGAAGAGGAGGAGGAGGAGAAGGAGGAGGAGGAGGAGGAGGAGGAAGAGGAGGAGGAGGAAGAGGAAGAGGAAGAGGAAGAGGAAGAGGAGAGAAAGAAGGAGGAGGAGGAGGAGGAGGAGGAGGAGGAGGAGGAGGAAGAGGAAGAGGAAGAGGAGAGAAAGAAGGAGGAGGAGGAGGAGAGAAAGAAGGAGGAGGAGGAGGAGGAGGAGGAGGAGGAGGAGGAGGAGGAGAAGAAGAAGAAGAAGAAGAAGAAGAAGAAGAAGAAGAAGAAGAAGAAGAAGAAGAAGAAGAAGAAGACGACGACTACCCAACCAAGTGAAATCAGTCTATCTCACAGCCTGCTGACCCCTGCTTGGCAACCATTTGCTCCGCTCATTCAGTTTCAGACATTTCTCACCCTTCACACAAATTGAAAGCATCCTTCTAAAACCTACATATCTTGCTTTTCTCCCTTTAATTGAAATCAAGCCATACATCCATCTGGTTTACTTCTGAGAACACTTCTAGGTGGGGATTGCTAAGGCTGTTTTGCAGCCATTTTTTTTGTGCCTTAGATAGCCAGATGAAAGCCACTGGGTGAAAAAGTATAATTTCTAAAATCCTTTGACACCACATCATTGCCTCTTCAGGAGAATAGCCTGTTTTGCTTTGTTTTTTAGCTTTTCTGTACATTTGCTCTTAATTGAAGCTTGGCGTTCTGAGACTTGGTCTTGTGTCATGGTCCAATTACTCACGGAAAGAATTAAACGGGAGGTGGCAGAAGATGGATGATAAAAACTATTCCCTGGGAATCCTTTGGTTTTTATTAAAGCTTCCTTTATTGCTTGCATTATTGTGTTTGCCCAAACCACTCCTCAAGATGTCATTAACCCCAATTTACAAATGCTAGGCAATAAAATAGGATTAGAGGCCTGAGTTTAAAAACCACAATCTTCTTCCGAGATTTTCCAGATCATTTCTAGATGCAAATAGTTAGGATTAAACATATAATCATTTGTCAAATGTCAGTTTGTTTTTCAAGCACAAATTTATGTAGAGGCTTCTTCGGGACAGCAGGCATTTAGCTGGTGAAAATCAACAATCATCAAATATAGAAATGGTAGCTTAGATAAATAGAAAAGCAGTGAATATTTCTGCCTACGACAGAAGCAACTAACCTGCACCTACATTCCTGTGTGGGTTCCAGATTCCGTTGCAACCAGTACAGTGCAAAGCGCCCGGTGTCACCAACACTGTTCCCTCTAAGGTGCGTGGCTGCGTGGCCGCGCACGTGACAAGAAAACCCCTCGCAGCAGTTTCTATCTGCCACGCAGAGATTTCTGTAAAGCAAACGTGGGAAAGTCATTTGCAGGCAGCTAGAACTGGCTGCTTGCAAAGGACCTCCCCAGGCTTGTTTTGAAGAGCACGGCTCTTCAAGTCCATGTTCGGGGGATCCCTTGGAGAGGGGATTCCTTCCTGCGAGACCCCATCCAGAAAATGCGGGGAGCGGCAACGGAGACCCGGGGCTGCTTCTGTTGCGACCGCTGGACTGTGGGGCTGGGAAGGGGGCGGGAAGAGCGGCGGGGCTGGTGGTGGCCGGTGGTGGCAGGCTGGTTGGCTGCCTTTCCACCGCCGCCCCCTCTGTGCGGCGGCTTTCGACCTGCTCCCCCCTCCCTCCGCCGCACCCCTAACTTGAACCTGGTCCGCAGAGGGGCGAGCGGGCATGGGGGGGTCTGGCACCTGCGTTCCGGTGCAGCCCAGCAGACGGGGCGCTACGCGAGGGGGCGGGCGAGGAGAGGAGAGGCAGGGCGCCCTTCTTCAGGAAAAATTTCAGATTCCAACTGTTTATCAAGCAACAGTAAGAAATCATTCTCCTATATCTGCTGCTGCCTCCTCCTCCTCCAACAGCACTGCCAGATTTCCACCCAATGCTGTGGGGGCGCCAGCGGGAGCTTTGGCAGCTTCACCTCAGCCGCAGCGCTGGGCAGCAAATGTGTTGGTGCTGTTGGAGGAGGAGGAGGAGGCAGCAGCAATAGCACCTGAGGACAGGACAAGAAGCAATGGAAACTTGTCAGAAGGAGACTCAAGCTGGAAATAAGGAGAAATCTGACAGTAAGAACAATTAAAATCAATGGAATCTTAATTCATTTGCTACAGGTTTTCAAAAGACTGGACGGCCATTTGTCTCAGATGATATAAAGACTCCTGCCTTGGACAAGGGGCTGGACTAGAAGACCTCCAGTATCCCTTCTGATTCTATGATTTTAAAAACCACAAGCTTTTTACAGCTCGCTTGCAACTTTACCAAATTTAATTCAGCCATTTCCTTTTGTTATTAAATGGGTATTGCTAGTTCAATGCACATGCGCTCCACTTTTAAGATGCTGATAAAATCCCCATGACCTGCAACAAAATTCATTCTTCCACTAACTATCTTGCCCTAACTTCTGATAGGTTCCTGAAATATAGATCTATAAAATTTAGTGAAAATATTTCTATCTATTTTAATACAGACTCGTAAAACAGATTGGGACAAATGACATTAGTGCTCTGGGATAATAGCAGGTTTACTCTATTTGGATTTTCAGATAAAAGGTATCTTTTATGCTAAGTTCTAACAATGTAGTTCTCTAATGTAACTATGAAACAGTCCAAATATATAATTCCCCTCAGGGAGGAATTCTGGGAGTTGAAGTCCACAAGTCTTAAAGCTGTCACGTTTGAAGACCCCTGGGGTTTTTTTCCCCTAAAGGGTTAGGGGTGCAAGGGTCTTGTAACAACAGCTTTAAGACTTGTGTGCTTCAAATGCCAGCCTTTCCGAGCCAACATTTTGGTTGCTAAGCAGGAGCATTGTTAAGTGATACTGATATTATATAACACTTTTAATTAAGCGGGTACCTTAAATAAACATAACTTTGAGTTTCAAATAATACTGATTTCGTTGTTGTCTTAGGTGACATCTGTGAAAAAAATTCAGGTGCTCAGGCATGAAAATATGCCGCTCAAACACTATACTTTTCTGCTATACTTTTCTGCTATACTATACTTTTCTGCTATACTATACTTTTCTGCTATACTATACTTTTCTGAAAAAAAATTAGAGGGAACATTGGTCACCAACATGCACGGGCGCAGCATGCACACACACATGTACAGTGTACGCATGCGCTCTTACCTCCTGTGACGCCTCCACGATGCTTTAGCTGCTCGGCGGAGCATCGTACAGGCACCGTACATTCCATGTGCGGAAGCACTGAAGAGCTCAAATACAGGTAAGGAGCTCAGGCAGGGGGGCCCTCCAGAGCATCATACCGGAAAAGTACCTGGTGGTCCCGGCAGGAGCATACCATCTGCAACCCACCACTGCTACATCCCCTATATTTGACAAACTTTACATTTTTGGGGACACTTCCATTTTTTTAACTTTGCAGAGAATAGAAAGGTGGACTGAGTACTTCAAACCTGGTGAATGTTTTAGAAATCCAATAGGCTGCTTAAAAATGTCAACTTCTAATAAATTGGGTTGAACATTTCCTTTGGAGGTTAAAGGACAACATTCCACTGAAAAGCCTTTAAACCTTCCAATTTAAAAACTTGGAAGGAGAACACCAACTATTTTGTTTCACCAACTTTGGGGGACGTGAATTTAGTGGCCATCTCAGAGGAATTCACACAAGTAGTCCTCAACTTAACAACCATTCAAAGTTACAACAGCTTTGGAAAAAAAATTTGTGACCAGTTCTTAGACTTATGTCCACTGCAGCATCAGCATAATCATGTGATCAAAATTCGGGCAGTTGGCAAGTGGCATGTATTTAGTTTAGTTTACTTTATTGTCATTGCCCACGGTACAACGAAATTAAATGCTGTCTTCAGTGTACATTTACAATTATAAAAATACAAACATACATCCTTTAATTGAAATTGAAAACCCAAAAATTGCACTATACCATAGAATTCAATATGGTTATTGCCCTGGGATAGAAGCTGTTTTTCAGCCTATTTGCCCTTGTTTTTATTATCCTGTACCGTCTGCCAGATGGTAATAGTTCAAAAAAAATGGTTCCCAGGACCTTTGAGAATGTTTTGAACTTTCTTAAAGCAGCAGGAGTTATAAAGTTCTTCCAAAGAGTGGAGAGGGCAACCAATGGGCAATGATGTTTACAATGGTTGCAGTGCCCCAGAGTCAGAGGTGGGATTCTACCAGTTCAGACCAGTTCAAGTGAACTGGTAGCTCTGACTATCAGCTGGGAGTGAACCATTTCGCTTTCATCTGAGCTCGCCTGCCCACCTCTACGCTATACTTACTTATATTCCTTTTCTGAATCCCAGCTGATAGCTGCAGCAGAGTGGATTGCTGCACCTCGGCTGTTTTCCTCCCTAGCGGTAATGCCAAAGGTGATTTCTCTGTGAAGTGTGCATGCGCATGTAAGATCCTGTCCCTGCCCAAGGTCATGTGAGGAACCTTTCTAGCCAACTTCTGACCAACAAAATCAATGTGAGAAGTTAAATTTGCTTAAGGATCTTGTAAGTGACTTAAGAACCGCAGCGATTTGCTTAACAACTGAGACAATAAAAGTTTGTAAAATCAGACACAACTTACTTTCCAACTGGCTTGCTTTGCAGTGAAAATTTTACTCCCAACTGCAGTTTCAAATAGAGAACTACCTGTGAAAGGAATGATAGCTTTGGTTGGCTATATGGTTGCCATTTTTCAGCTTTGCAATTTGAAGTAGGACTGTGTATAAGTTTACTCCAACAACCAGATAAGCATTTCAGGGTCTGAGGTCCAAAATCTAGGCAATCCCGGTTTTTTTCCCCAGCTAATTTCATTTATTGCTCCACTTTTTCCCTTTCGGTAGGTCTTTAGACAGTTTTGCTTGAATGAAATCTTAGAAAAAGTCAGCCTCATTCCTCTTAAGATTTCATGAAGGCTTATTTTTATGTCAACCATCTGCCCTGACCGAGCAAATAAATTTTCTTCTCATGCCTGAAAGGTACAAAAATCCCAAACTGGCTCATTTTATCCTATTAGTCAGATAATATATATATTTTTAAAAGAACACATACAGCCATCCAGAGTTTTCTTTTTAGATTCCTTCTACATCCTGCCCTGCCCTCTTGTGGAAAGTATAGCCATGAACGTATTTTCCTGCGTTTTAAACAAAAAACGTGGGGGGGGGGGGGAGTTGGCTCTAGGTTTATTTTTTTCTGGTTTTGACACACACAAAAAATAAAAAATAAAATGTTTGACAGCAAAACATGCCTGCAGTTCAAAACAAATGGTAACCCTTTGTCGACATTGGCTAGTCTTGAAGAAAGAAAGGAAAAAAAACCAAGCAACTTCATATCAAATTAATACTTCAAAAGTAGAGCCAAGGAAATCTCAATTTTATAGAGACACAGAAGGGGACAATATCATTTCTTTTCCGTACAAAAAAGTTACATGAAGTTTGACTGAGCCACCCAGTTAAGTCAAGATCTCAACATAAAACGTAAGAGCCGTGGAGGTGCAGTGGTTAGAATGCAGTATTGCAGGCTAATTCTGCTGACTTGCCAGCAGTTCGATTCTTACCAGGGTCAAGACTGACTCAGCCTTTCATCCTTCTGAAGTAGGTAAAATGAGGATCCAGATTGTTGGGGGCAATATGCTGAGTCTGTAAAACCACTTAGAGAGGGCTGTAAAGCACTATGAAGCGGTGTACAAGTCTAAGTGCTATTGCTATTGCTATGAAGAAATCAATCATTTCCAGCAGGGAATGGTAAGATGGGCGGCCAATAAATATTATAAACAAACAAACACACTTGAGAGTAATGGAAACATTTTAGACATGACAATATAGTGGAGAGGTATGCATACAATGATGGCAGCAGAAGAGTAAACAGATGTGTTCATATAGGTACGTATAGGTAAATGTACATATAAACCTAATCACCCTATACAGGTAGTTCTCGACTTATGACAATTGAGCCCAAAAATTTATGTTGCTAAGTGGGACATTTGTTAAGTGAGTATTTCCCCATTTTAAAATCTTTCTTGCCAGAGTTGTTAAGTGAATTGTTCTAATTGTTAAGTTAGTATCATAGTTGTTAAGTGAGTTTGGCTTACACATTGACTTTGCTTGTCAGAAGGTCATAAAAAGGGACCACATGACACACACACACACACCCCAGGACACTGCAAAGATTGTGAGGTGTCTGGATTTTCATCCCCTGACAATGGGGATGCTGCAACAGTGTGAAAAGGGGTCATAGGTCACTTTTTTTCATTGATGCTGTAACTTGGAACAGTCACTAAATGAACTATTATAAATCAACGACTATCTTAACTTATAGGGATTATCAGGGATTTCACCTAGGACAGAGGTCGGCAACCTGAGGCTCTGGAGCCGCATGTGGCTCTTTCATCCCTTTGCTGTCGCTCCCTGGTCAGCTCCACAATTGATAGGGCTTTCAGTTAGCACAGGTAGAGGAAAAAGGACTCTGTGCTAGGAGGAGACTCTATGGTGGGGGGACCTGACTTCCCATCAGCAGAGGGAAAAAGGATGTCACGCTAAGAGAAGACTCTATGATTGGAGAACTGAACTTCCAGAATTGGCTCCAGAATTGAACAGGGGGCTTCCGGTTAGGACCTTTTTGGCTCTTTGAGTGTTTAAGGTTGCCGACCCCTAACCTAGGAGGACAGGGCAGGCGGGAGCCCCAGAGATTTAAATAATAAAGTTCATTTAAATCAATAAAAAGACAGCAGACGGAAGTCCAAAAGCTGTTATTTTACATTTTATATTTTTTTGAAATTTAGTACAGATAGTCCTCGACTTACAACCATTCACTTAGTGACTGTCTGAAGTTACAACAGCACTGAAAAAAGTGACTTGTTACTGTTTTCACATGACCTTTGCAGCATCAGCAGTCACGTGATCAAAATTCGGATGCTTGGCAACTGTTCTTATTTACGACCGATTTATGACAAGCAAACTCAATGAGGAAGACAGATTGACTTAATAAACATGTTTATCCACTTATCAATTGCAGTGATTCCCTTAACAATTGCGACAAGAAAGTTCATAAAATGGAGCAAAACTCACTTAACAACTCTCCCACTTAGCAACAGGAATTTTGGTCTCAATTGTGGTCATAAGTCAAAGACTACAAATTTTAATTTTAATATTTTAAAAAGGCTAATCACTTTCACTGCTCCAATGCTCAGACTTAAAAAAAAAAACAAGACAACCCTTACATGCAGAGAGAGAGAAAGAGGGAGTGGGAGAGGAAGGGGGAGAAAGAGGGAGAGGGGTGGGTGGGAGAGAGAGGAAGTAATTTAGATCACTTGCTTTTCTCCAGAGTTTCAACCTATGAAGCTTTTCACTAGATCCATCTTACCCAACTTGGCATTCTCCAGAAGTTTGAAACGGCAACTCGCACAGTTGCTAATCAACATGGCATTAGGCAAAGGACTATGAAAGGTGAAATTCATATTCGGGAAAGTGATGGATACGTGGTTCGAAATATGGCAAGGAAGTCCACAGAGAATGTGTAATAAAAATGTCAAGATAGCAGCTACGATGGTGTGATTGAAGTTCGTCTTGTTTCTATGTGTGTTGAACATGAACCCCATTGAGATCTGGGCTTTATTTCCACCTTTAATTCAATCTCACGCTGTAAATGTATACATCATCAGCCTGTCGGTGCTGTTGGTTTTGTCATAGAAATAGATGCTCTGATAGTAATTTATAACATATTACAAGGGACTTCATGGGCTCTATGATCAAATGTCTTTGCAGAAATAAAACATGCCTTAGAATTAACTGGAGGGAGATGGCTGCTAGTAGAGCAACCAGTTCTATGATGGGGTGAGGTTCCATCTCCAGCGTTTGCAATTTGCTCCAGAGGGGTTCAATTGCATTTCCAAGGATGAATTTGTTGAAGAGAAACACAGAAAAAACACTCGGGACTGATGGTTGACTGATTCCATAGGCAAGCACAGCACGGACAGATGTTGTGTCAACTTTCCGCATAGACCCGCCAACGGATTTGTTGTTCCAGAGGGGAATTGAGCAGCCATGGTAGATTTCCCATGGTTTCATGATATGAACAGGTGGCATAAGCAAGAGATGGTTCTCCTAATTCATCCCACTGTGATGGAAATCAGATTCAGAATTAGAGGATGGTAGCTAAGATTCATTTTAAATTCTTCTGTGGCCTTATAATAGTTCTGTTTTCTGTTTAGGGTCAAAAAAGTAGTAATAAAGCCAGGGAGTGTATGGGCTTCTTAAAATGGGCTGTGAATAGAGTTGCACAAGTTTAAAAAAAATCCAATTTGCAACCTCTTGTAAATCACATAACCCAGCAACATCTAACCTTTCTGGCTCAATGGACCGGCGGAAGTGGTAGAAGAGGTTTTGCGCATGTGTGTCTTTGACAAATGCAACTTCATATATGCTCGTCCACCACTTCTGCACCCCAGTTCCAAACAGATATGGCACCGGGTGGCAACCTGCAATTGGGGACCCCTGACATAAACAATACTAACCTACATTGCAAACATCTGTATGGCTGAGACTATGAATTATGTTAAGTCACGTGATTCTATGGTATGATTCCAGGGCATCTGAGGAACTACCTTACTCAATGGGGACCAACCCATCTTACTCATCCTAGTGAAAAGGGCCCCATTTCAGACCCAGTTGGAATTTCAGATGGCAGAATCCAGAAGAGCTTTTTCTGCTGTGGCCCCCACTCTGGAATATTTTCCCGTCAGAGGTGAGATCCACCCCAATATTTCTGGCCTTGTGAGTCTTCATGGTTCTACCACCTGATCTGGGGCTCTGACTAAGGGCCACTACATTGGTGGTAGATGACTGGATAAAATTCTGTCTCCCGGGCTGCCCACATCTTGTTTTTAATTTTTAACTTTTAATTCTATTTTTAATAGTGTTCATTATATTGTAAATTGCCCTGAGTCACTATATTAATGAAAATGGGTAGCACAAAAATCCAATAAATAAATAATGATTCGGTGATTGACATGATGTAACTGAATGTTATATACATTCAGTTAGTAGTAAATTTGTGAATATGTGAATCTCTCCAACTGTAGTTAAGTCAATAAATCGTGGTTGACAAGTAAGCACAATTCTATGTATTCCTCAGAAAGCATAAGACAATGTGTAATGATTCTTACCTTCCCTACAGTTCTTTCTGGAAATAAGAATGTTGGTTTAGATAGGCTGTAAATTAAGAATGTTATGGAGATGTTTCACTATGTGCTTGCCTTCCAAAAAGGACCTAGAGGTGGCACAGTGGTTAAAGATCAGTACTGCACGCAAATTCTGCCTACAGCCTGGAGCTTGATCCTGATGGGCTCAAGGTTGACTCAGCCTTCCATCCTTCTAAGGTCAGTAAAATGAGGGCCCAGATTGTTGGGGGCAAGATGCTGACATTGTAAACCAACCAGATGGTACTGTAAACTGCTATGGGGCAGCATATAAGCCTAATTGCTGCTATTGCTATCTAGAATTTAGACTTTACAGAATAAGATACTGGAAGCAATAGCAATAGCACTTAGATTTATATGCCACTTCACAGTGTTTTACAGCCCTCTCTAAGCGGTTTACAAAGTCAGCATATTGCCCCCAACAATCTGGGTCCTCATTAAACCAACCTTAGAAAATGGAAGGCTGAATCAACCTTGAGCCAATGAGAATCGAACTGCCAAACTCCAGCCTCCTGGGAGCAAAAAACAGGCCATGAGGGGGGAGCACACCGCACCTTCTCGCACGCCCTGTTTTGGGCTTACTAGGCCTCCCTGTGGCCTCCTGGAAGCAAAAACAGGCTGCGGGGAGGCTGCTTCCCCTGCCCCACACACATGTGCATGCTACACAGTACACATGACCCCATGTACGCGCCCTGCCCTACGCGCATGTATGGGAAAAACCTGAAAATCAGCTGGCCAGAGGAGCTGAACTGGGCCGATGGCTCGCATGCCCGCAGATAGGGCTCTGCATGCCACCTGTGGCACACGTGCCATATGTTGACCATCACAGTTCTACTCAGCTCAGAAGTCACTCCTGTAGCTAACTAGAATCGGGACCACAAGAGGATCAGGACTGCTCCCTATCCCCGCTCCAGACAGAGGCCAGCATTGGTGTAAGATGGATGGTGGGGTGGATCATCCAGGAATAACCAAGAGGAGCAGTGAAAAGAAGGAAAGGTCTGGGACAGAAGGATGGAATATCTCCCACTCTGTATTTTGGGATTCTGGCTTTGGGACATTTTGCCAGTGGTGGGGAGCCAGGGGTTTTGTTTCATGTGTCCTGCATGTCTAAGACTGCCCATTCTTCAGAGTGTATGTAAGAGAGGAAAAACTACTACACTTCCAATAAAATGCAGGGCAGACATATTCTATTAGCTCAAGTTGAGAATCATTCTTCTTGTACCTGGGGGATGCTGTTTCCTTATCTCTGCAGTGGTTGTTTCTTTAATGACTATAGTAATTAATTGTTAACAATTAGAGGTCGGATGCCTAATAATTTCTTATCAGCCATCAAGGAGGAGAAAGTGTTCTGACCTAGGCTTCCCTAGCAGCACAAAGCCAAGTCCTCGTCCAGATAAACCCCTCTTATTTAATTTACAGTGAATTCCTCTCCAGCAAAGTCCCAGCCCACAGTCTTTCAAGATTACCAGTTCACAATTACCAGATTTACCACATTTATCAGGCTTGGAGAGTGGCCTAGGCTGATATCTTTCAGACAACGCAATACTTGGTAAGAATGCAGGAATGAACTAATTGTCTCCTGCAAACACCCCCCCTCTTCCGCTCCCCTTTTATTCCCTATGGAAGGGGCCATTCACTGTACACTTGTGGAAACAGCTGTTCCTCTGCCTCACTGACTCTGAAGGCAACTAATAACTGTCAGATGTCCTAGCCCCATCTCTGCCTCTGAAGCAGAGCCCTAATCAGAGCCTTCCAGACTCCAGGACTGGCCCATGTTCCTCCCCAACCTTCTCACTGTCTGAATCTGCTGTCAGCTCCAATGGCCGCTGGCAGACTACAACAGAAAGACCATTCTCTTAGAACGTCACCCATGGGAATTAGGCCTGAGGTTCTATTGAAAGTGTCTAGCATATTCTATCCAAGGTCTATAAATATTGTGTGTGTGTGTGTGTGTGTGTGTGTGTGTGTGTGTGTGTGTGTGTGTGTGTGTGTATGCAGGTCTTGGCATATTTGGATCTTTTCCCGTGTAAGATTGACAGTATCTTGGCGACGTTTCGACGAGGTCACACTTGTCATCTTCAGGATGGTGCCTTTGGCTTTGGGCTTGTGCGAGCAAAGCGTGATCAGAGCTGCCGTTTTTCTACAAATATAGGTGGTGGAATGTTGGTTTTGTTGCTTTAAATGGATTGGTTAGCTGTGTTGTCACATCTTGATTGCATGAAGCCAAAGGCACCAGCCTGAAGATGACAAGTGTGACCTTGTTGAAACGTCACCAAGATACTGTCAATCTTACACAGGAAAAGACCTGAATGCAACAAGACCAATGGTCTGGAAGGATCTTGTTAGGCGGCCTCAGAGGAGCCAATTCCCTGGACCCAGGGCAATCTCTGCCAGACCCAAGCCCAGGAACAAGACAACAAGTTCCAGTGGATTCCTATCCTTCATTTACTTACACCTAATGAACAGAAGCTTGCCAAACTAAAGTTATAATCCTTTAAACTACTGGATATATCCTGACAGATTCTAGAGTATGGCTGCCCTGAATCTCTTCCCACTAACCATACCCCTGGCTTAGGATTGTAGTGTTTCTTTTTCTGGGAAAGCTCTGTGATTCGAAACTCTTCCCCACCGCTCCCACAGGTGTACATTCAGAGGTGGTATTCAGCCCATTCGGACTGGTTTGGGCCAATCAGTAGTGGAAATTTAGAATAGTTTGGAGAACCAGCAAATACCACCTCTGGCTGGCCCCGCCCTCCTGCCCCCATCATTCCCTGTCCTATATTGCCTTGTCTTTTAGCTCAGCTGATTCGTGCAGCAGAGCAGATTGCCGCATCACAGCTGAGCTAAAAAAGCAGTTCAGCTCATCAACGCTGACACTAAGGGTAGTGTTTGAATGCTGTGGGTGCATGCAAAATGCGCATTAGGTATGCACCCAAAGCGCGCAACCATTAGAACCGGTAGGAAAAGATTTGGAATCCCTGTGCACATTCCATTACAGTCTTTGCTTTAAAAAAGAGAGTCACTTATCTGAGAAGAAATGGGCTTCCTTGCCCCTGGTTTATTGGGATTATTAAGGAAATAAAATTAGCAGAAGCTCTGCTGAGGTGCTGGAATCATCACCAATGAGAGGAGACATTGATGGACACGATCACGGGTGTCAAACTCACAGTGTCACGTTGCCATCATGTGACGTTTCATGATGGTTTTTTTTTTTTTCATTTTCAGAGCTGAGATGGGCATCAGAGGTGGATTCCTACCAGTTTGGAGTGGTTCAGCTGAGTAGGTAGTAACTCGGCCGGCCATGCCCCCAAACCGGTTCTCTCGGCGGCCATAGGCACCACCATCTCGTTTTTTGCTTCTGCACATATGCAAAAGCATTTTTAGTATTGTGCATGTGCACGCACAGCACGTCTCTGAGAGAACCAGCAGTAGCAGGCAGCCGGAACCCACCCCTGGTGGGCGTGGCCTGTGCATGACACATCCAGCCCGTGTGGCGTGTGCATGACGCATTGACACCCCCGGTAGAAGAACAAGCATTCTGCAACTGCCTTTTCAGACATTGTGTTAAAACTGTAGCTTATAATCATAAAACACAATGGCTGAGTCCCTGCATCATGCAAAGCCAAAGCCAAACAAACCATGTTACTGTATAGGGCAATGAGAAAACCAGATTATGTAAAGCAGATGCAACTGTTGCCCTTTCTTTGATTTATGCAACTTGGGAATTATGGGATTAGCTTTAAATAACCATCTGTGATTTCCTTGAAAAGAAGATTCTAGCTAATGTTTTTTCCCCATGTTTATCCTGATGAGATATCTTTAATCCAGACTTTGCTGTTTATAAATAAGGAAGAAGCATGCGCCTTATATTTAAATTACTTTTAATAGCATTTCATTCATTGTTTATAGGGAACTATTGGAAAGTTAGGGGAACAAACTACTGTATGGTTGGTTAAGAGATTCTTCTACAAAAGAAGGCAAATCCAACAGCTAAAATGGCATAAAGATATTGTAAGTAGGTATCTGCATCAAAGAGATGCCAAATTGCCCTCATTCATAGGATTTTAGGAGGTGGGGTGAGGAGGGTGAGAACAAGACCCAGGTGGAGACCTTCCATCTGTAAGCTTTCCATGACTTCCCATCCCTTTAACCAGTACTTCTTTTCCAATACAATATTATGGGGTTTTTTGGAAACGTCAGAAGCTCTAACTTCTCAATGGGAGATAATATCATCATTTATCAGGATATAGATTGTGGTTGCATCAGTAGTGACTGAGATGAGCACAATTTTGCACTGCTTTAGAATGGCAGATGAAGCAAAATCTGAATGGATTTAAAACAAGGAATTCCACTTCATATAGTCAAATTAGTTTGGGCGAAGAAGGTCAGGATTTTGTAAAGAAGAGGGGCCCCTGCAAACTTCAAAATGTATTTGAAGACATAGAAATAAGTCACTAACCTGCAATGTATGAAGAATAAATCTTGAAAGATGCCAGAAGAGTAAATCTTGAAAGATGCCAGACAGCAAACCTTCTTATGCCATAAAACTATTACAAAAGGAATTATTGGATAACGCATTTAACCAAGCATAGCTTGTATGCAAATATGGTTGACCCAATTCTGAAATTTTTGATCTCTGTAGATCTTGCAACACCAAAGGACTGAAAGCTAGAAAAAGCACCTCCAGAACAGGTAAAAGAAAGATTAAAATGTTGCAATAGTGAGATTGTGCTTATCTTATATAGTATACAAGTATACTATATAGCAACTGGACAAAGGTATAATTCGTAGTATAGCCTCTATTGTCATTGTACATCATGTATACAATGAAATTGGTTTTAGCCTCACTGATGTAATCCATGACAAAAAAAAATACAAACAACATAAATAGTATAAAGAATAATCCCCATGCAAGTAATTAGGGGAAAATAAAAAAGAAAAGAAAAACTAGTCACATATTTCCGTGTGTGTGTGGAGTGATTGGGGTTGTGTTTAAAAGTCCGACAGCATAAGGATAGAAACTATTTTTAAACCTATTTGTTCAGCTGGCTATGCTTCAATGTCTTCTGCCCAATGGTAGAAGTGCGAAGAGACACTGACCAGGGTGTGAATCATCTCTAAGTATCTTCCGTATTCTGCTAAAGCAGCGAGACCTGGAGATGTCATCCAGTGGTGTTAGAGGGCAACCAATGGTTTCTTGTACCGAATCAATCACTCTCTGTAGTGCCTTCCTATCTGCCGCAGTTAAACCTGCGTACCATATTGTAATGCAGTATGTGAGAACACTTTCTATCATGGACCTATAGAAAGAGGTCATCACCCGTTGTTCCACCTGATTTTTTCGCAGGACTCTAAGGAAATGAAGTCTCTGTAGGGCCTTGCCAATCACCAGGGATGTGTTGTTTTTCCAGGTGAGATCTTGACTAATAGGCACTCCCAAGAATTTAAAAGAGGAAACCTTCTCCACACAGCCCCGCTCAATATACAGTGGGGGAGATTCCTCTCTGTGCTTCCAGAAATCTAGCATCATCTCCTTTGGCTTACTAGTATTTAGATGTAAGTTGTTTTTTGAGCACCATGCGGATACCTCCTGGACTTCTTCCCTGTATGCTGATTCGTCCCCTCCAGTTATGAGACCCAGCACTTAATTCGGAGTAATGAACCAATGTTCTACTTAAATCTGATGCTCAGACCTGACTCTAACATGCTAAAGAAAGAATAGAAATACTTTTTG
Organism: Thamnophis sirtalis; assembly: GCF_051295495.1. Classification (NCBI taxonomy): domain Eukaryota; kingdom Metazoa; phylum Chordata; class Lepidosauria; order Squamata; family Natricidae; genus Thamnophis; species Thamnophis sirtalis. The sequence goes on along the minus strand of NW_028261384.1, from coordinate 14,541,120 downwards.
GGGTTTTCTTGTCATTTATGTAATTGGATTATACATAGAAGTTATATTAAGGCCACTCTGCTATTACTGTACATGCAGAAGACTTCAGCATGGCGAGATGTGTTTCTCCATGATCATTGTTGCTATGGAAGTCTTTTCCAACACTCTCCAGATGTATTTGTATTACAGATCCCATCATCCACATCTGGCACGGCTAAAAGTCTCCTGTTGTTAGTTGCAAAGCCGTGTCTGACCCATCGCAACCCCATGTCTTCCTATCCTCTACCATTCTCTGGAGTCCATTTAAGCTCACGCCTACTGCTTTGGTGACTCCATCCAGCCACCTCATTCTCTGTCATCCCCTTCTTCTTTTGCCCACAATCTTTCCCAGCTTTAGGCTCTTCTCCAGTGAGTCTTTCCTTCTCATTAGGTGGTCAAAATATTTGAGTTTCATCTTCAGGATCTGGCCTTCTAAAGAGCAGTCAAACCTGATCTCCTCTAGGACTGACCGGTTTGATTGCCTTGCAGTCCAAGGGACTTGCAGGAGTCTTCTTCAGCACCAGAGTTCAAAGGCCTCAATTCTTTGCTACTCAGCCTTTCTTATGGTCCAACCTTCACAGCCATACATTGCAACTGGGAAACCCATAGCCTTGACTATACTCACTTTTGTTGGCAGAGTGATGTCTCTGCTTTTCAGTATGCTGTGTAGATTTGCCATAGCTTTCCTCCCTCTTTTAATTTCTTGGCTGCAGTCCCCATCTGTGAACTTGGAGCCCCTACCTCACTTTAATTCCCTGGATTTGTTGAAAATGAGACAATTCTGAATTGAAATATAGACACTCATAAAGATGGAGAGAGAAAAATCATATCGAAAAATCAGTTTAATGGGTTTCTATTTTGGAGGGTATTGTCGACAAGAGGAATGGCTGTGTTTATTGTTTAATGTTATATGGCCCCGGTTATGCACAGTATATATGTGACTGTACGAAAATGAAATGGAAAATAAAAACACATTTACAACAACAACAAAAAAATCAGTTTAAGTTAGAGGTGGGTTCTTACCAGTTCACACCTATTCAGTAGAACCGGTTCGTCAAATCTACCGAACCGGTTAGAAGAGGTTCCACCAGTGGACCCGGAAAGCAGGCCACACCTACAGAAGAAGTTCCAAAAAATTTTGAAACCCACCATTGGTCCTTGGATATGATTATTCTACACTATCATGCTCATATTTATAAAACTCAGTGCCTCTGTGAAAGGTAAGGATGACTACTGCGTTAGTGGTGCAATCAGAACATTGCGTGTGTTGAAGTTGTTTTAACGCAAACCAAAGATGCCTTTTAAAAAACAAGTTTACATCATATTCTTATGCATGCCAGTGCTGTGTGTGAGATAATTTAAGGTGGTTCTGACAAGTGTCATCGGCATCTTCATATCCGGTCACATGGGTGGCAAGCCACTCCCATCCGGTCACATGGGTGGCAAGCCACTCCCACAAAGGAGGCCACACCCACAGAGTAGGTTTGAACAGTTTTTGAAACCCACCACTGGTTTAAGTACTCAACAAATCTAAGACAATGTTTCTGTTTTAAATATTTGCTTTTAAAAAGTTTTTTTTTCCCTAGTAAAACAATAAATGTAATACAACAAACCTACCAAGACCACATGAGCCTTGAGCACCAAATCTTACTTTCTGATCTTTGTGCTTCATTCAAAACGCAAAAATCAATTCTGCATGCCTTGATAAATAATTGTTGGGTTTGGACTGTCCATGTCAGGACATGCCTCAGTACTCAGTTAACCTCTGTACTGAACACTTACACACAGTAAGAGAAATTGGACTATCACTGAGCTCTCTTCTGCAAATTTCTCCTCTTCCCTGCTGCTAAATTTCTTCAGGGTATCAACAGACCATAATATTCCCATCCATGAAAGAATCTTGCAGCTCCCTTAAAACAAATAGAATTCTACCTTCTGGCCTTCTAACCACCCTGGATGGCTTCTCATCTTTGGGATTCTGACTTCATTGGAACTCGCTTTCCCAAAACCCAAATTGGGTTACTGTCCATTAATTTCAGCATATTCCATAATATATAATGTTTTGGCCCTATACCTGCAACAGATAAGTAAGGTATATTTTTTCAGCAGCAATTTGGTGGAAACCCAACCCAACCAGCCTACAAGTGTGATTACACACAAACAGAACTTGAAAGGAGTGACCCTACAGTATGTAAAATTTTCACAAGCCTTTTCTCTTGAGGAAAATAAATTCTTTGAGGAGTGATAGCACTTTAGCAAGATAGAAACATAGACTGAGTGTCTGCTAATTGGAGCTATATTGAAGTTCTTATTTCTCAATACACTTTGTCAAAACTTCCATAGCAACTGATGTTATTTTTATTAAGACAGTAACTCATTCTTGAAGACATAAAGAATAGAAGGGCAGGGATGTAATTATGAATAACTATGTGTACATCACCTATTAATGTATATTCTTTTTTCCTTCTTCCCTGAAATATGTAAATTTGAATGCATCTTGTCTTTAGGAATCCTTCCTGTTGTTTTCTGAAACGAATTTCTTCCGTGTGAATGAATAAATACTGCATTGATTCTTGATTATTGTTTTTTAGATTCCATTTGATTCCAATATTTGTTAGACTAAAAATTGTATAGTATTGGATCTTTGAGCTTAGAACCATTACAATTCTTTCATTTTCTTGGGCTTGGATAAATAGTAAACTGAAGGAGCGGATAGCATTTAAATAAAACTTGTAAGATATTAAAATTTCCGTAGGACAAAATGCACCATGTTATTGGGAATGTATGTTACTTTTTCATTGAAGACCTACCTATTGATTTCACATATCCCATATCCAAACAGCACCATTATGAATATTCCATATTAAAATGTAAATTTGTAGTTTAAAATGTTATTTTTAGCATCCGGCTAAAATACGCAAATAGTGTGTATTTGGATAAATTTATGCTGGTTTGGCCCCTCATGAAATACTATGTAGGAGGAGAACCGTGTTAGTCTACAGTAACAAAAAATCAGGAATCCAATAGACACCTTTCCCAACTAACACATTTTATTTGAAGGCATATGCTTTTTAAGCTGCAAAAAGCAATCGAAGGAGTGTTGCTTTCATATAAAAATGAAGAGTTAGGATTGCTATGGAAACCTACTGCATATGGCAAAGGAGCCATAGAAAGCTCCTGCCATCTAATAAAATGTGTTAGTTAGAAAAGGTGCTACAAGATTTGTCCTCATTTTCATATTTTTCTAGAAATCGTGGCAGCCAGTCCTGTATGCAAGTCTTTTCACTGTGACAAATAGAAGTAAACGCTTTTTCACAATTAAGTAGAAGTCTTAAATAGAAGCAGAGAGGAACAATATGGTGTCATTTGTTCAGTTTCCAGCCACATTTTTCTACTGGCAAGAATTTCACTGAAATGTTCAGTTCAAGTAACTTGTTATGCCAAACCTCACTTGTGCTGCTTGAAAAACCCAAAGCATAAGGCCTCCAATATGTTACTGATGACAATTGTAACCCCTTTCCCCCTCCCCCCCAAAAAAATCTCCACAAAAGGATGTTTATGCAATATGTTTCCATAGCAATCCTAACATTTCATTTTTACATGAATGCGATAACGTTTGGATCAGTTGTCAGTCCTGGCTTTGGTTCATTGTAAGCGATATCCGTAATTTAAGTGTTTCGTGATACTCTAAGGACTGTTGTATCAAAATAAATTGCACTGAATCTATGCTTTGACGCATTTCTTTACGTAAGAAAAATCAATTTCATGTAACACAGGGGAAACAAACCACATGGAAGATGTTCATAACCTGTGTAGCAAGATGCAATTAAAGATTTGTTTGCACAGAATATAGAGAGAAATGGAAGCGTACAGAAATACTTGTCAAAGGCAATTTTAAACGTTTTACACCCCAGAGTACAAGGAAGAGTTTGCAACGTAGAGAAGAGCACTTTCAATAGCTAGGTTGGCCTCTTTTCCTGCTGAAGCCGTAATCCAATGTTAAACAGAACTAGGTTTCCAAACACGGCATTCAATTACAAGTAAGACATCCCCTTATGACCAGTCACTTAGCAAAAATTTAAAGTTAGAATGGACTTCCTTGGGAGTAATTACAACCCAGATCCAAAGTTCCAACAACCACCGTGACTCGCATGATCATGTGATTGCATTTCGGGTGCTTAGGAACATTTTACAATCTCCCACGGTTGTATTTTATGACAATTTTGCCAAAACCAGGCATTTACTTGATTTTCGACAAAAAAAAAAAAAGCCGGAAATGAACCACTGGTTTACTTAACGTCCATGATTTTTGCTTAATGATAGCTGGGGAAAAAAAGTCCTAAGATCATGTCAGTCATGTAGGTGACCAATTTCCACCCCTCACAAGTTACAATCATGCTTGAGGACTACAGCTAGCCCTCGACTTATAACAGCTCACTTGGTGATTCAAAGTTACAACAGCACTGAAAAAAAAGTGACTGATGACCAGGGAATGACCTGACCAGAGGCCAGGAATGCTGCAGGTCCCATCCCTGAGGGAGATACACCTGGTGGGACCCAGAAGAAGGGCCTTCTCCATGGTGGCTTGACAGCTGGTTCATATTTATGACAACTGCAGTTGGAATATTTGACTTTGAAATAAATTTGAAAGAACAAATTTTCAAGGGAAAGATGGGGAGAAAGACTTATTTTCCATATTGTTGACATTGCCAGATAAGTATCTTATAATAGCATTCAGAGATATTGTTGAGGAATAGCAACAGGACTCAGAATCAACAATGTCAGCTATATTGTGTATTTTTATGAATACCCTGTTTTCAGAAGCAGTTACACCAGAAAATGTTTTTACAGAAAAAACAAATCAAACAAAATCCATCTGGCATGATTATGAAGAATAACATTAACAAGAATGTATTATCGGCTATAGAAAGAAGTCAGATAGGGTTTTAAAAAGTAAGAAGGAAAGAAAAATACCAATTCAAGAGAGTAATTGGAAACATTTCCTCCTACTCGACTTATAAAAGACTTGTTAAATTCTGAAGAAATTCAAGACAAGTATGATCATCCAAATGGAATTAAACAGCAAGATTGTTTAATGTAAAATGAAGGAACATGAAGTTGGCTTATTTGCTCAGAGTTAAAATGGGATGTGTTATTTGAGGCAGGCGCTTTCTGACAATTGAAAAAAATGTGTACTGGATTTGCTTAGAGTTAAGAATTGAGATAGGGTGAAACTTTAATTTGTTAAAGAATGTGATTATATTAGGGATCTGTTTGGACTTCTTGCTGACCTCTGAACTAAAAAAGATGTTATTTATTGGACTTGCCTGGGTTTTAAATTTGATAATTAAGAGGAGGTGAAGAGATAGTGAAAATGTTTAGCCTTGTGATGAGATATAAAGTTGTTTTCTGTATTTTTTTTCTTTTTAATACATTCTATTACCTATTTCTATTTTTTAGTATGTCTTTTTAGCTTTAGTTTGAATTGTCTTTTATTTTTGTAATTAAACATTTGAATGAAAAATACTATATTAAAATACATGTAGAAATATGAGTGTTTTTCCAGTCTTGAACCACAAGCCAATTAGCGAAGCAAACCTTGTCAAAATCAGGCTGATGACGCTATGTATTTCATAGTCACAGGTGTTAGAACATAGAAGGAATAACAATACCCATGGCTATTGCTTTCTGTAATATTTCTGTCACTCTTTACAATCTAGTTTTTCTCTTTAATAGCAGAAGAAATTCCAGTAAGATTTAAATAAATAGAGAAATCTCTTTTAAGACAGAATATTGAGAGAGCAGAACAGAACTTTTGTAAATCATGTCATTTGGAGCTTTTTAAAAATGCAAATTCAAAAACTGCTGAATATTTTAATGGCATTTCAGATTGCAACAAGGACAAACACTGAACATCTGAAAAACACAATCACCAAATATCAGTAAACAAATATAAACAAAAAACACACACAGTGGTTCTACATTGAAATACATTGTAAGATATTTTCCTCAGAGAAGCTGGTTTTCAAAATCTTAAGCATCAAAATAAGATTCTTTAGATTCTGAAAATTACATTTTTTATCTTCAAAAAATAATGTGCACTCTTTAAAGAACATGTATACATAGAGAAAAAGACAGACAAACATTGCATTTTGTGATTTGCCCAGTATACAGCCATCTTCTCTAAAATGAGGTCTCCAAATTAAAAATATGCAACAATTACTTCTCCTCCTAGTAAAATATATGACATAATTAAAATACCCTCACACAACAGTTGCTAAAAACATTCGAGGTGGAGATCATAAAATATGAAATGTATGACCATTAGCCATGTTTGTCAGTAATGCTTCAGCCCTTGGCGGCTCTTTTACTTCCATTACAATCTTGAGATATTGCAGCAGCTGAGCAACTAGCTTGCTCCACACAAACTAGCCATGTTATGGCTTATGAAAGAACAAGCTTTCTCCACTGTGAAAAATTGGTCTTTAGCCAATAGCAGCTAGTGATAATTTCATGCACCTCTATTTTATTTTAAAACCTTAAAAAGCATGTGCCTAGTCCATGCCAATAAAATCCATTCTTACCTTCCAAACCCACCCACAAATTAAATAAAATCATGCATTAGCTAAGGGCTGTAAGGAGTATGAGTACATATCATTTTTAAATGGAGTTATCACGCAGAACTTTCTGGCTTGGCGGACTAGCAGAGGGGAGAGAGGGGATGACGCCGTACAAGTGGCGGGCACACCGCCACTCACACAAATGGAGCTTTGCGTGCCATGCATAGGTTTTTAGAAAACTAAGTCATTAAGAATATTGGTGTGAACTGACCTCCAAATAATAAAAATGTAAGGAAGGTTTCCTTGTTCACCCAGCCATCAATAAACTCTATGTAATATGTAACAATTCTGATATATGACTACTATTTGTTTGTGTTTCTTCAAATTGGCGATCAGTTGTTTGCTGAATTTCCAATGCTGAATTTTACAAATTTTATGAAGCCAAGGAAATGAGCCATCGATAAACAAATTTGGTGGAGGAATGAAGAAGTGCAAATAGCTGTGAAGGAGAAGAGGCTATTAAAAGTGTGGTTGCAGTCCCACACAGATAAAAATCTCTGGCATGACAAGGTGCAAAAATCAGCTGCCAAGAGTGCAATAGCAACAGTCAAGGCTGATTATTTTGATTACATATATGATAAAAGTTGTACATGCCCAAAGGAGAAAATAAAATCTACCGCTTGGCCAATGCACGTCATCAAGCCACTAAGGGCATTGGCCAAGTCAAGTACATAAAGGATGAGGACCATCAACTCTTTCGAGACCCACCTGCCATCCTCCACCAATAGAGCGATTGCTTCTCCAAAATTAGGAATGCGGAATTTGACCACCCTTCAATCCAAAGTGCCAATCTGGTCTCTGGACCTGCGCTATTACCATCAGGGAAGTCAAAGATGCAATGAAGAGGAAGAATGGGGAGGAAACCAGCCCCCACGACATTCCAGCTGGAGTGTGGAAGACCCTTAGCCACCAAGGTGCCTTGAATCTACCAAGTCATCAATGAGGGACAGCTGTGGGAGCTTGGGCAACTAGTACTACAGTGCCAATTTGGAAGGGCAAGGTTGATGAGAACAAATGCTCGAATTATTGGCCGTTCCAGCTTCTGTGTCACACCATGAATATATTTTAATTGAACTAATTATCAATGCCAGGTTCTGTATTCTCCATTACTTGAAACCAATGTCGTTATGTGAAAGGGAGTGGAACAATGGATGTCATTTTCAGTGCTTGGTGAGAACACCAAGCCCATTCACATGGCATTCCTTGACCTGGGATGGGGGTGCACCTGCATCTGGACTAGGACAGGACATATATCTCATGATGAAGATGTTTCTGGGGGTGATCTGGGATCTACAGCTTGTTTTTTCAGTTTACCAGGGATGGTGATGACACTATCAGAGAGTTTGCACATTGAATTACATACGTCTCAAATTAAGATAATCTTATTAAAGGATGCACATGTGGCAGGGAGTATATCTGCCTTTTATCTATTGATAAAAGGTGATGATTGTGAAGATGATGGAGCTAGGATACCATGTGCTCAGCTTGTCAATCAAGATTTTCTGCACCAATCAAAAGAACCTCCGGAGATGGCATAATAGCAGCATAGTCAACAGCTATCAATCAACAACCCCTCTGCCCCAATCGATACAGACAAGCATTTCTGGACCAGGCAATAAGATGTTACAGCATTTCTGGAGGGAATGCAGATGTGACATAACTGGGTAGGCAGGGTTATAACTCTATTTTAAAAAATGGTATGTACTCATACTATAGCGCTTTGTGATGTCATGCTGGCCACATGACTACAGAAATATCTTCGGACAGCGCTGACTCAATGGCTTTGAAACAGAGATGAGCTCCACCTCCTATAGTCAGCAACAACTAGTAGAGTAAAATCCGCAGGGATTCCTTTCCTTTTTAAAAATGTTTTTAAAGCTTTACTGCCCTACTCACACTACTGCCACACAATAAAAACAGATTTCCCTAATGGAATTCCACAAGATCAAGTAACTAAGGGAACTTGCTCTCAAAGTATATATGAGTTCAAGAAGCCATTGTCAACATAACCCCATATGTATGTTTTGTTGTGGTGGTTTGTCCTAACATCAGTGCAAAAGTCAAAAACAGTCAAGATATGGTTGCTTCTCTCACTGCAGGTTTCCACTCCAGACACTCCATCTGGCAAGACTGAGATTGCATTGCAAACACTGTAAAATAGTACTATTACTACTACTAACAAAATGCACAACAAAGCTATTCATAGCTCATATAAGTCTTGCTCTTGTACATCATTTTATTTGCTTAACAATCTATATTTGATAATCATCATATACCTCAATTATTAGCCCCTTACCTGTAATGTTAAAATTCTATATATTTCATAATTAAACCCTCTTCCAAGATCGCCATAACCACACAGATATTCTATCATTTTATTTCTAGGATTTCAGTTACCTCATAAATTGTGTCTCATCGTATTTGTTTTCTAGGTAGATCTGTCTCTGACATTCATACTTTGCAGAACTACTGGGAAATAATATTGGCCAAAGAAAAATGGGATAATTGAAGCAATAACAACTCACTATGCTCTACCACAGGACTTGAAATTGAGAGCCACATCTAGATTAAGGTAGCATATCAAAGCCAACTTTTAAAAAATGGGTGAGGCCTGCAACTTGTATGGGTAAAGGTAAAAGTTCCCCTCGCACATATGTGCTAGCCGTTCCAGACTCTAGAGGGCAGTGCTCATCTCCGTTTCAAAACCGAAGAGCCAGCGCTATCCAAAGATGTCTGTGGTCATGTGGCCAGCATGACTCAATGACAAAAACGCACGGAACGCTGTTACCTTCCCACCAAAGGTGGTTCCTATTTTTCTACTTGCATTTTTTATATGCTTTCGAACTGCTAGGTTGGCAGAAGCTGGGACAAGTAACGGGAGCTCACTCCGTTACACGGTACTAGGGGTTTGAACGACCAAACTGTTAACCTTTCTGATCGACAAGCTTAGTGTCTTAGCCACTGAGCCACCGCGTCCCCTAAAGCTTGTCTGGGAGGTAGTCACAAAGCTTAAAGAAATGGAATAAGTGTTTTCAAACATCTCCAAGGATTAAGATACCATTTTCTAATTAAAACACCATCAAATGGCACAATTCTTCTACCATTTACTCAAAAAAGAATTCTGTTGGGTCACAAAGCAGATCTTGGCAAGCTATATGAAGTCGTCCACCCCACCCAAGCTATACTTTCTACACTTCTTATTTATAAAAATTAATTTTAAACTCTTTGTTAAGCAATTTGCATGCCACTCTGGAGACAATAATGGACAGTAAAGAGAATTTTCTGCATTCATCTGTGAAAGAATTTTGAAAGTACAACTTTCAGACTTTTCTTTCAACTGGTGGCTACCAAATGCCCTTGTAAATATGAATTAAATATGCAAATCTGGCAGCACAATTTAAGTAGGATAATGCCCACTTAGCATGTACTGGTGTGAAATTTAAGGAGGGGCTAGAGGATTGTGTTGAACAGGGACTATATTTTTCTTAAGCTGACTTTTTCAGCCTGGTAAAGTTTTATTAAACTTGCTTCAATTTTAGTTTAAAATTCAGTTTAAAATTAGATAATCTTTAGTAATTTAGTTTAAAATTCAGTTTAAAATTGGTAATGCAAGCAACCTATCCCATAAAATTATTCTTTCCAAGAATGGCCATTAAGTGAGAGAGGGAAGGGAGAGAAGCAACGCCCTTTGTGTGGCAGAATGCTTGGACACGGCCTTGTGTTGTCCTTGGCTCAAAGAGAATTATGTCAATCTACATTAAAACATCGGTGTATTTTAAAAAAAAATAAAAACAAGTAAAATAACAAGATTTACTCACCAGCTTTAAAATATTCACAAAAAACTAGTAAGGAAAATCCTTCTTAGATACAAGTCTCACATTCTTCAGGAAATGTAACTGGACATTTGGGGTTTATATCTAAACTAAAGTGCTTTAAGAACTTATTCAGATTTGCATGATTGTAAAATATTGTCATTTGCCTTATGTGAGAATCTGACAGAGTGGTTCCTCAGACCAGGAGTGTAATAATTTAAATAGGTCTTGAAACGTACAGGAGTATTCATTCCCAATATGGCAATCCAACATTTTATATCTGTTATATAAAGATATTTATAGTTTTCTTCCCTGACCCTTGTTTTTAATTCAGTAACTAAGATATACTAGGAGTTGAAATTAATACTATATTTGAGTCTTCAGATCACACTATATATAGATGCAAGAAAAGCTCAGCTACACATTGTAGCAATCTGCTCCCTCCTTCATCTTAAAGAGTAACTTTATATTCTCTTTTATCCACAGGGCAAATGTGTAATGTGATGGGAGAAAGGTGAACTATATATTTTTCATGGGAAGTACACAGAATTCATATTTAAGCTGAACTTAATGCCCTAACGTTCAACTAGAATGAGTAAACTGCAAACATATATGCTCCATAGGAAAGCTAAGTGTCCTTCTAGACACCAGTGGATATCAAGATAAAAAAAAGTTCATACACAAGAACCTAATTCAATGTTTCTTAACCTTGGCTACTTTAAAATATGTGGACTTCAATTCCCAGAATTCCCAGGCTAGCTATGCTGGCTGGGGAATTCTGAGAATTCAAATTCATACACTTTAATGTTGCCACAGTTCAGAAACATTGGCCTAACTTCTTTGAAAAGGTCACATTTTTTTTATGTACATTTCATGCAACTGTGCACAATGCAGTAACAATATTTGCAATTCCACCCACCGCCCTTTTCAAAGTGCGCCTTTTATACTGACTGCAGCTTACAGGAAAGTCTGCACAAAGTCTGTGGCAATAAAACTGGGGAAACATGAGGAGAACTTCTCATTTTTCCTGAAGCAAAGCAGGGATGTTGATGTTCCATCCAATAGCCTGACGATCAAATCCACAAGTGAAGAGGTTGCATATTGGATGATCTTCACTCCATGCTGAGCAGCAAACCATTCTTCTATGACCCTGTGACAACAAACAGAACAATATTAGACTTTGCTTGGATCTTTTTTCTCCCTCTCTTGTTAGGCCACACAGATAGTTCTTTAGCAACAATAGGAAGCACTGGGGGAAAAAATGACCTGCAACTGGTACCCCACAGTCATATAATAACAAAATTTGAGCATTTGGGAACTGGCATGTGTTTACAAGGGCTCCAGGATCATGGAATCTCGGTTTGGAAATCTGAGTAGAAATAGTCCCTATAAGCCAGATTCACTTAACAACCATATCACTAATTTAACAACCTCAGTGATCCATTTAACAACTATGGCAAAAAACGGGGCAAAATTCATTTAACAACTACACGTATCTCGCTTTGCAACAGAAATTTTGGGCTCAATGGTGGTTGTAAGTCGAGGATTACCTGTATGTTGAAATAAACTTTAAAGATCTTGTTTAAAAATTTCGCCTGAACTCTATGCCTATAGAATGTCCATCGCATAATTAAAAATGCACAGCATCCTTCCGTAGCCAAGTATATCGTAACAGCAGTTCTCAAAATGAACTCTGTGGGTCAGAATTAATATACTGTGCTTTTTAGATGTAAGAGCACATGAAGTAGTGATACATTCAAAACCTATATATATTTTTTTACAAACCACAAGTTAAATTCCAACATACTATGTTAAAGAAAAAAGTCCTTTTGTGAGAGTTTGGCTACTACAATGACTTCACTCAACTGACTAACTTAGTCCAAATTCAATGTTTTAACAGTTTTATACAATGGCAAGCAATATAAACAACTGAAATGTTAGACTAAGACTAAGGAGAACCAGGTTCTCAACTTCTCGGGAAGATTTTGGACCTTTCAGGTGCAATCTATCTCATAGGGTTGTGGTGAGAATAAAAATATAGGTGACCTCATATAAACCACCTAAGTTTCTGCACAAAGCTGAATATAAACATAAAAAAATAAGCAAACATCATATAAACAACCTCATAAACTTGCAAGCCTAACAAAAACAGAATCAAAGCTTATTTTTATTTTTAAATAATGGCACAAAGTAGGTTTTTCACAATTTACAAAGCATTTCAAGTACCGTATTTTTTGGAGTATAAGATGAACTTTTTCCCTCAAAAAAGAGGCTGAAAATCTGGGTGCGTCTTACACACTGAATACAGCATTTTTTGCCTCCTGAAACCCCGCCCCTTCACCAAAATGGCTGTGCATAGCCTTTAGGAGCCTTGTAGAGTCCTCCTGGGGCTGGGGAGAGCAGAAATGAGCAAAAAAAGACCGTTTTTTGCTCAATTTTGCCTCCCCTCAGCCCCAGGAGCACTCTATAAGCCTTCTATGCATGCCCCTTTTTTTAAATAAAAAATGGGCCTGTTTTCGTGAAAAATGGTCTGTTTTTGTTCGTTTTTGAGGGGGGGCAGGAGCTGTAGCGTTAAAAGCCTCCTAAAGGCTATTCATGCCCTTTTATTTTGAAAAAAAATGGGCTCATTTTTGCGAAAAACGGGTCGTTTTGGGAGGTCTGCAGAGTGCAAAAACTTTTTTTTTTAATTTGCCTCTTCAAAACCTTGGTGCGTCTTATACGCCAAAAATATATTGGTTACTGCATCATTTAAGATCTCAGTACATTAAAAATAGGAACTGGGGAAAAAAGTAACAGGACAATAGCAGTCTCTATTGCACCTGAGAAACTTATTAAATAAAAACAGCTTCACCTGGCTTTGGAAGAAATCAGATTTACTTTCAGCTGCATCTCTGTAATGAGATAGTTCCAACCTGTTCTATCACCAGGAGCATCATTCTGATGATGATGGCAGAGGAAACATATCAAAAAGCTTCACTAAAGAGGACTCAGGTAGCTGGTCTATTACTTGTCATCTGGGACAAGGAATTTGTCATATAGCGATCCTTACTGGTATGGATAGCTGAGGAAATGGCTGGTTGAGGAATTCTGGGAAATGAAGTTCGCACCTCTTATATTGCTAAGTTTGAGAAACACTGTTTTAGAGCTTACAATATGAATGAGCAATCTCTGGATCCTATTTCCTTACTCTAAGTTCTCTAATTGACTACTACTACTGCATAGCCATAGCACAAATTCCAACCCTTTAGAGGCAAGGAATAGCCAACAGGCTGAAGCTTAAGTCCATAGTGTCCATACTTTAAACCATGCCAATCAAAGTTAAAGAAAACCTTCACAAGCTTTCAGGAGAAAAACAAAAATCTCAACCTTGTCCATGTATATGACACAGTCTTGTCCACTTTACATCATTGTTCACTGCAATCTTTAGGCTCCTAAAAATATTAACTGGCCACCAAGAGGCTCACCACCATTGCTTTAAAAGGTGAGGTCATTTAGAATTAAGTCCAAACTGAGTCTAAACCCAATAATTTTTAATTTGCAAGATACCAATTAATAGTCCTTGATATGTAACCAATTGCCTAAAACCCCCTTGGGCTATCACATGATCACATTTTGGGCACCTATCAGCCTTTACTACCATTTGCAGGGTCCTGCAGTCACGTGACTAAACAATTTGCAATTTTTTTGTGTGTTCCCATGTTTACTTCCAGCTTCTGGCAAAATCATAAAATCGCTCACCGGGGAAAATAGATTCACTTAAATCCAGTATTTGCTTAATGACTTAATTCACTTAATGACTATTGTAAAAAAATGGTTGTAACTGATGCCTCAACTTATGATGGCAATAACGTCAACAATAATTCTGGGCTCAATTAGGGCTGTAAGACAAGGTCTATCTATCTGTAGGTGTATTAAGTGTTTTAGTTTAATGGCAACTGGATGATTTACTGCAACAACATGCTATGTTTCAACTAAATAATATATATTTTGTAACATGCAGAAAAACAACTAAATGGGAGAATGAGAGAGATGTTAAAGAAATAACTAAAGTTCTGCTACCTGTCTGTTGCTGCGAGGAAGACGTGCTAATCGCACTCCAGACATGTCAAATAATCTAACCTGTCGGTTGTCATGTGGAAGGGCAATGATTTTTTGGCCGACACAAACATTAATCCTGTGCAGAGGAGATAAAAAAAAATTAGATAGCCTGCCAGGGATTGACAGTAGTTCAAGGCCACTGAAAGTGATTTAATTGGAATTTCATGCTACACACAGTTCCCACAAATATAATTTTATTTTCTACCCAAAAAAAAAAAGAGGTTTGTTTCTGGCACTGATGGTATCATAGACATTCACAAAGACATTACCAGATGCACCCCCATAATATTTTGTAAAGACAAAAAAAAAAAACCACTCTGAAGCTCATACTTATACAGAGAAAGTCCATCCTGATTCCTTCAGGAAAGAAAACCCACTCTGGAGTTAATACTTAATGGAATGAGCACCTGGGGTCTCTACCAAAACCACGAATAGAAAAGTGGCATCAATTCATCTGAAGTACTTCAGCTGCGTAGGCCAGGATTTCTCAACCTTGGCAACTTTAAGATGAGTGAATTTCAACTTTCAGAATCCATCCATCTTAAAGATTCAGAAAACACAAAGAAAAATAGATCCTTTGCATTTAAATTCTTCAAATCCACAAAATGTGAGGGATCCTAAGGTGATTGATGAACATGCAGATCACAAACATTCCACTCTCAAATACTAAATTTTTTTTTTTTAAAGTAATCAATTTGCATTAATTTAAGAGCCTGGTCTGTTTTTACTGCAAAAAAAAATGGCTGTAAGCCTTTTGTTCTAATGGACAAAGTTTCGTTGCCATGTTTTTTTTTCAGGCTGTTTTGAAGAAAGATGGGATATCAATTCAAAAACAGCCTTTCAAACCGCAAATCCATATTACCTTCCCTTCTCAACTTTACATTATTCGTACTCTTCATCATTCATCATTCTCTTATACAGAAGAGGCTAGAACAGCAGCCATAGTTACAAAATACAACAACTGATTAGACAAAGGCAGTCCTTAGCTGCCATGCTAGAATGCTATTTTTCAAACAATAATGCCAAAGACATGGCACCTCAACAATGCATTTCAGGAAGGAATTAAGAAAAATGGGCATTTCAAAGCAGTAGCTGTTTTCTACTATTTTCTACTAAATCTTAAATTATGCTGTGATCTGAGCATCACTTTTTGTTAAACAAATGCCTACCGGATTAAATGAAGTTTGGCTTACCTATTTACTGCAGAGTCTGTGCGAATAGTGGCAATGGGTGATCTCATATTTTTCAAGTCCCAAACTTTCACAGTACGATCATCACTACCTGAAACCACATTGTCTCCCACAGTGAAAACAGCTGAGGTCACAGTGCTTGAAAGGAAGAAGTTAGAACCACAGTTAACCAAGTTACTGAGAATTCAGTGATAATTTTAAATCTATAGTACCATCCTTACTATTTTGAGAAACTGCAAGAAAGATTATCGACATGGAAGCACAATAGCTAGCTGCTGGACTCTGGGTTCAATTACGAACCCTTACCAGGTACGCAGTTTAATACTTTTAACATAGTAAGACATGCCAAAATAATAGCTTCTTTCACACAAAAGAAAGGATATAATTTTGTAACTGCATGCCAAATCACATACACATATTATGTATAGTCTTATATACAGAAAGGCAACAGGACATTCAATTCTTGTTGTGATACTGAACTATTTAAAAATAAAACATGAAAGAAAATATCTGCCACATCTAAATTACAGGAAATAAAAAATGTTTAATTTCAGTAACCAGAAATGTATTAATCATTGCATCTGAAAACTTAATAACTGGGGTTTTAAGTTATTTCTTTCATCCTTTTGCTCTAATGGGCAAAGCATGATTGCCATGATTTTTCAGGCTGTTTTGAAGAAACATGGGAAACCTCCATTCATCAAGTTACTTCTTTTACTGCAAAGCTTCTTGCTTGCTCCCACCTACACAGCCTGCTAACAAAGCACTTTGGTTTCCTTCCCTGGTTCATTACAGTCTGCTTCTCAGCTCAATTTCTATGGACTGCATTTAATGACCTATCCTGTTATAGCTTGGGGGTCACACACATCAATTGCTTGGAATTTAGTAATTTTAATTTAAAGTGTCAAGTTGCTCCTGTCACTTCTATTGTACTGTGAGAATCTGACTTCATGTTGTATTCAGTCTACTGATTGAGATTAGTATTACCCAAGTCACAATGGGCTAGTATGTGCAAGGCCTCTTAATTTAAATTGACATCAAATTAAAGTCTAATTAGATCCAAATACCATTGTGTCAGTGGTATGAAGTTTTTAAATGCTGCATCAGAGTGCTACTGAACGGGTCAGGGTAATTATGTGGCATGAACTAGAGGCCTTCAGAGCCCAATTATATAAGCCTTTGTGTCTGAACTGGCGTGGGGGCATAAGCAATTACAAATGGCCCCTGGTACCAAGGAAGATCTCCAAAATTACTATACATTCAGAGCAAGGAGAATACTGAATCTCCCAAAATATATGCATTAGGTACTGATATATTCATGCTAGCAGAGGGTGCCGCTCTTTGGCATGGCGACAATTGATTTGATTCCTTCATCATGCATTACAATTATTCATCTAGTTAAGTTCTTAAAAGCTTGTTACTTTCAAGCAACCATTCAAATATTTTTTGAATTTGTGCCTTAAAATGTGAATGATTTTATTCCTTCCACTTTTTTGCATTTATATCCTAATCTACACCACAAAGTTGCAGTGTCGGTTGCATTAAAAGATATATATGGGAAATCAACTTTTTACAAAACTGAGCGGCTCTAAGTGTTCACTGGAGCAGAAAAATAACAATAAAAGAGAATACTTGAAGCTCAGAGTTGAACTACAAAGAGCCCCAAGGGGTCCCTGGCTTTCTCCAAACATAGTTGCTTTTTCCGCAGGAATTTCATTACCCAATAACAGTAAACAATACCTCAGTCAAGGAACTAGCAACTCAGAGAACCAATCAAACCAATCAAGGTACCACCAAGAACACTTCATCAACAGGACAGGCCACTTATATATAAACAGCACTGCATCATCAAGCACTGATGAGGTTATGTATTTGGGTAATGAAACATCGGCAAGAAAACAACTAAACTCTGAAAACACTACAAGCCCCCCACAGAGAATAGAAGATCCAACACAGCGTAAGATACCTTCACTGCCAAAGCAGGGCTGTGGTCATATAAAAGGGACTGGAACAGCCCTGGTGTTTTTCTTTTCCGAGGTAACCTCCAAGCAGATTTCCCAGCTCTGCTTTGAAAGATCCTGAAGACTTCTGGTGTTGGGGACTGACCAGAGACCGTACGTAGATGTACCTTCTCTGTAAGTGACTTACTTCCACCACTTACTGGGGATTTTTAAAAGGTTTGGTCAGCAATACCACTATTTGTACACAATAACTCATGATTAAAAAGCCAACTAGTTCTACAAAATTAAACCCAACCACTTTGTTCTTTTAAATCTTCTCTTCCAATCAGTATCTGCAATTTTCTAACTGTTCTTCCCCTCAACCCCAATGTGGTCCTTTGTACCTAGGTAAACCTAGGTAAACATGCAAATCCCTCCTAGACTTTGCAAACAAAAAAGTTTTATGTTGATGTCACAATGCAATGATTATAGCTAATATTATGCTCCTTTTTGGAAAGGTGGTCTTAAAAGCATTGGGAGACTACCATGTGCCTATGCATGGAGGAAGCAAACTATCTTGACCCCTTCCAGTCCGGCTTCAGACCAGGTTACAGCACAGAAACCGCTTTGGTCGCATTGACCGATGATCTCTGGAGAGCTAGGGATGGAGGCTTTGCGTCCATCCTAGTTCTCCTTGACCTCTCAGCGGCTTTCGATACCATCGACCATGGTATCCTTCTGCGACGACTGCGGGAGGTGGGAGTGGGCGGCACTGTCTTGCAGTGGTTCTCCTCCTACCTCTCGGACAGGTCGCAGTCGGTGTTGGTGGGTGGGCAGAGATCGTCCCCGAGGCCCCTAACATATGGGGTGCCACAGGGGTCGGTCTTGTCCCCCCTCCTATTTAACATATACATGAAACCGCTGGGCGAGATCATTCGGAGGCACGGGATAAAGTATCACCAATATGCGGACGATACACAACTGTATCTGTCCGCCCCGTGCCAACTCAATGAAGCGGTGGACGTGATGAACCAGGGTCTGGAAGCTGTTAAAGACTGGATGAGGGCGAACAAACTGGTGCTCAACCCAGACAAGACCGAGTGGCTGTTGTGTTTTCCTCCCAATAATTTGACTACCGTACCATCAATCAGGCTGGGGGGACAAAACTTATACCCCTCAGATAGGGTCCGCAACTTGGGAGTCCTCCTGGATCCACAGCTGAGTTTTGAACACCACCTATCAGCTGTGACCAGGGGGGCATTTGCCCAGGTTCGCCTGGTGCGCCAGTTGCGGCCCTACCTGAATCGGGAGGCCCTCACGACAGTCACTCGAGCCCTTGTGATCTCTAAGCTGGAATACTGCAACGTGCTCTACATGGGGCTGCCCTTGAAGAGCACCCGGAGACTTCAGCTAGTACAGAACGCGGCCGCGCGAGTGATTGTGGGCGCACCTCGGTTCGCCCACATAACACCTATCCTCCGCGAGCTGCGCTGGCTACCTGTAGATCTCCGGGTGCAATTCAAGGTCTTACTTACCACCCATAAAGCGCTCCATGGTAGTGGATCTGACTATCTGAGAGACCGCCTCCTGCCAATAATCTCCCTGCGTCCCATCAGATCGCATAGAGCGGGCCTCCTCCGTATTCCATCCACCAGTCAGTGCCGACTGGCGACCACCCGGAGGAGAGCCTTCTCAGTTGCTGCTCCGACGCTATGGAACAATCTCCCCGTGGAGATCCGTACCCTGACCACAGTCCAGGCCTTCCGCACAGCCCTCAAGACCTGGCTAGCCCGTCAGGCCTGGGGATAAATTTTCTTGCCCCTCCCGAATGCTGAGTGAATGTTGTGTTTTAGCACTTTTTGTTATTTCACTTTTCTTTTTGTCGTATTTTGTCTTTCACTCCCCTCCCCTCATTATTGTAAGCCGCCCTGAGTCCCCTCAGGGAAAAGGGCGGCCTATAAATGTTAAATAAAATACGAAATACGAAAAAAATGTACATGTGCCTATGGTTATTCATATTTTATTTTATTTTTACAATATTCATTTATTGATTTAAGCTACTTATATGGCTGACCATTTCAAAGCAATGACATTAAGTTTCCATACATTACATTACACACAACAGCTTTTACACTCTTACTGTACGCCATTTAAATTTTCCATACATCCTTATGAAAGTCATTTTGTCCTTTATAAAACAGATAAAATCCTGTCAATAATCACTTCTCATTTTGTTTTATAAGTTGGTGAATGTTATTGGAGACTTCTCAAGCAGGGAAAAAGAATAAACCTTATCCAATTATTTTTTTCTCAAGCAAGATTATCCAGATATTTCCAATGATAAGCAATTAGAGGCTCTGCTGCTAAAAACAGGAAAATAATATGGTTCTTGTTTTGAAACCTTTCGTATCTTTCATTAAGCACAAATAATATGGATAAATTTGGTGTGAATGCAACTATTTGTTTGGTTATTGCTCTCATTTTATTAAAGGAAATTACTGTTCCATTCCACAAAATGTGAATTCCATCTCATGCTGTTTTTAACATAGAATGAAATTGTTCTTCAAGCTTTGGAATGAAATGTATGGGTATTTAATGGCATTTCAAGGCTACTCCAAACACCAAAGGATTCCGGGTAGCTGACAAACAATAATGCAGCTAAAATAAGCAACTAATCCAAGAAAATTTCTATTAAAAACCCCCAAACATTAATATGTATATTACATTTGACTCACATCTGCAGATCCAAGAGAGGTAGTAAACTTTACAAATTATGAACAAGTATGGAGAAATAAACTAAAATTCAACCCAAATAAATGATTTTAAGAGACAATTTGAAGGTGGCCCTGGATCTACCAATTTCCTCAGATGCTAAGGGGATATCTTATGATTACCAATTACGGCCTTTCCCAGAGATCTAGTCTAAGTTATCTCTGCATCCATTGAACTTTAGCAATTATCTTGCTTTGGGAGTATATTTGGAAAAGTTAAATGAACAAAATAAGGATTATTTTCCTCCAGTCGTGTACAGCAGGTGCACAATCAGCCAATTAATATTTTGGCTCTGTTTAAAATTCTAAGTTCAGCCTTTGAAGCCCTAAATGAGTTGAAGCCAAACCTTCAAAAACAGAGAAGGAACCTGAAGGATAATGTGAACTTTAAAAAATACATATTCAAAATGGAAATTAAACATATGACCAAATGGCGGAAATGGAAAATAGAAATGGCAAAATGTTACCAATATTAAGAAACACTAAAATAGGAAGCAAATTGAACTATTTCAGTATTTCTTGAAAGAAAACGCAAACAGTGGCAAAGGAAAAACTGACATGGGGCAGATGACAGAGAGACTGTACAAGGAAAATTAACTACTAAGCCCTCCGACTGAGATCAATACAAAGCATTAAACCAACCGAAACTGCAATTAGATAGCATTTAATTTAACAGCATGTGGCACTAAATAGTCTTTATTTTTTTATTATACACATAGTGACGTACCCCCACATAGAGGCTATTAATTCTCCATCATGAACAATCCACCATTGAGGATTACAGACTGTACTCTATCATGAGGTCCAGTGAGGTTGGTAGACCATTATTCCCCCAATGAGAGTGGAATTAGCCCAAAGTCATCTAACTGACCTCGTACCCAAGTGAGAAATTAGGACTTGGGTCTCTCATCCCCAGTCCAGCACCTTAACTATTACTTTACACTAGCTGTAATCAACAATTATAGTTATAGACCCTGGCCCTGATAAAAAATATACATAGAAATTTTTTTAAAAATCAGATAAAAATAAAAATTTGTTCATACAAGACAAAGCTCTGAAAAATACTGGCAGAATATAGAGCAGCCGTGAATTACATTTTTCAGAGAGTGATGCTCTTTCTGAAGGGCTGAATTCAACATAGTTTAAAGATAAAACATGTTGGAAGAAAGAAAGAAAACAGGAATCTGCAAGGGGACCATCAACCATGATAACAAAGCAGGAGATCAAACAGATAAAACCAGCAACAGTCTTTCTGATAACTTGGTGGCATGCATCATATCTCAATTTAAATTTATTATATTGATATAAATATACATAGAAACCTGCTTATGCCAATGCTATGCAAATAAAATAAAATTGCATTACAGAATGCTCTTTGCCTTTTGCAAAAGATTTTAAATGTTTATTTATGTTCTGCCTTTATTATTTTTATAACTAATTAAAGGTGACAAACATACCCAATAATTAGGAGATTATGCATTCCATATTTTTTCTGGCAATCTACGAAAGGATATGGCTACACCAAAATTATTTCTAAAAAACTGAAATTAACAGTCATATTTGATATCTATCATAAATATTGGCTCACAATGCTCTTATTTTAAATGTTGGTGAATTGTCATTTACAAATATTTCCGCTGGGGAGGGAGAGATTAAAACCTAAAGTCATTTTTCAAAATATTTTTCATAAATATTTTCATCAAAATCCCCAGCTCATGAAAGAAAGATCTTTAAAAAAAAACAAATAAAAGAATAGTTTATTAATCTATTGCAAGAAGCCAAGACATCTTAAAGATTACTTCCAATCTAACAACAGATGTGACACAAGTTCTTCTGACAGGAATTGAGACCAAGATTGATTTGTTGTTGTTGTTGTTGTTGTTGTTTATAATTTAGACTATACATACACTTATGTATCATATGTTCAGGAACAAGGAGAAACTGATTCTCCATACATCTCATTGCTGCCCACAACTGAGATTGTTTAAAAATATTGTCAATAACCAGAACTTCATATTATTACAAATGTGATTTGCATTGTGCGGTTATCACACTATTTCACTAATATCTTCAATATTCTCCAATTCATACATCAAATGAAGTAGGCATCTGCCTACAGAAGCTTACCCTAAAACATACTTGCTTATTTTTAAAGTTTTGCTATCTTCCCACTTTGATAAGTAGATTGATAAACAGATAAAGGGGGTCATACAATTTTATAAATAAGTGCATTTATTTCACAAAGCATGAAAAATTCTCATGGATCATTTACCAACTACATAAACGCATCTGAAACAATCCCTTAATGACCACATTTAATTAAGCAAAGCCTGCGAATTTAAATCCTCCAGAAATGATACTTCACAGTACAGCATTAAGAGAGCCTGGTATTAATTTTTAAAAAAATGTATTGTGGGTTTTTTGTTCCAATTTAATGCAACTTTCAACTACTATAATTTGCGGCTTTGACATTAGGCTATTACATAATTGCTCCAGTGACAAACAATACAGGAGTGAGGCCAGCACTTTTAACTTATCCACCAAATTGAGGTGTAAACACCAAGTTAATGGAAAGCAGGAGGTTAAATAGAGTATTCAGTTAATGCATTTGCCACTTCTTTGGAGCTTTAATGATGAAAAATACTGTTCAAAGTGCACTTGAATCTGAAAAGTTTAACGAAGTATGGAAGCGAAGGTTGTTCAACGTTTCCCCTCTATTTTTCTCTCAATGGATGCTGGATTTCTTATGCAGCTGTAGCCAACTTAAAAGTGTGGTTAACATCTCTTCAACTAAATTAATGAAAAATGTCAACAAGAGATCATTAGGCTCTATGTTAATGGAACGCTAAAAGGCATTAGGCTTTTAATAACTCAACAATGGATGACAGGTATCTTTGGGCATAAAAAAAAGTTGGCAAAGAGATATTATTCATAAGACACCCTGATATGGTGGGTTCCCCAAAGGGAGTTTGGTGTGCTACTACCATTCCGGAAAAACTTCAGACTCTGCCAAACCCCAGCAAAACTCATTTATCTTGTCGTAGGAAGCACCAGAGCATGTACTTCCAGCTGACAGAGTGGCATTCTCTCACCACACACCACTGCCTGAACTGGAATATCCTGCTCCCTCTGTGGGTCTCAATCAACAGAAAGACTGTAATGCTAGCACTCCTCATTAGGACTAACAGCTGTCTCCCCAGTCACACAGAGACACAAAACTGTTTTGCATAACAATCTGCTGAAATTTCACACTGGGGCTGGTTAGGAGGAGGTGGGGGCAGAAAATATGAGGCAGAAAATGCTGGACCATGAAATGGTGATGCAGAGTGCGGCTTGGAACAGCTTTGGGGGAAAAATTAACACTGTGGTGTCCATTTCACTCACACAGCATGACATTTTAGACAGAGTTAAGAGCTTTTTTTAAACACACATACACATATACCTTTTTTTTAAAATATAAAAGGGCCAACTTCCAGGAAGCAGTGAAAAATAAATGTTCTAAATTGTATATTTTATCTATTTATTTATCCAATTTGGAACCTGCCCATCTTCCTTTAAGTGGTGTACAATTAAAACATAAAAACCATATAAATATTATATTCCAGTTGGATGAAGTTAAAACAAGAATAAAATATTTAAAGTTAAAAAGGGGGAGATTGGGGGGGGGGAACCTTGATTCATTTAATCATTCATTCCAATACATACTTGCATAGTATCAGAAGCCATGAATGCTTGGATTTTCCAGTCAACAATATAATTATCTTTAAAATGTTATGGGGTTTTTACATGGTGCAACATTTGCAGATGACAAACACTAAAAATGTGTTACTCGGATATATGTAATATTTATTTCTAAGAACTACATTATGCAGCAATAGTACTACTGTTTTCAACACTTTCAAGATTCATTAGGAATATTTATAACACTTACATGTCATACAAAGAACACAAGTATCCTTTATACGAAGTTAACTATTGGTGTGGCTTTAAGTGGGGATAAAAAGCAAAACTACCACCAATGAAATTGAAGCTTTCTTCTATACACTACTAATTCAAGATATTAGAGCAAAAAAGTCAGTATTTTTAAACAATTTTTAAAAATATGAATCAACATTGATACTGATGCTGAGATATTTAGAAAAACTGGGAGCTTGCTAACATATGACAATATTCAGTATAGGAGAAAGGTTTACTATCTTTTCAGCAAAGAAATTAACTCCAATTATCCCTTCGTTTTTTGATTAGTATCTATCATTTTAAGGTAACTGTTTCTTTCTCTCATCTGGAAGTCTTCATTAATTTGAGGTTATATAATATAGACCTTTTTCAAAAAGAAGATTGAAGCCAGTCAAGTCATTATTTTTGCAAATTTAATTTCAGTTACTTAAAAGTTGCAATTCAGTTCTCTGAAATAAAAATAGAAAATGAGGACACCGGTCTCATATCTTTGGATTAGAAATGAGTTTGGAAATACTTCCTTCCATTTACATATGAAATTCCCTATTCACAAGCATCAATGTGTGATTTCTACAAGTCCTGCCTCAGAAAAAAGTCTTTTTCTGAAATTATGATGATATGCCACCTTTAATATATAATGATCTGCAATGTAACAAACACTGAATTATCCTTAGATTCACTGATAATAACCACAATGCATTCAAACCATTTTAAATAATCATAAAAAGGAAAAATAAAATCCTGTGCCAGATAATTTTTTTTTTTTTTTTTTTTTTTTAGCAATTTTATATGCCGCCCTTTTCCCTGAGGGGACTCAGGGCGGCTTACAACAATAAAGGGAAGGGGGTGCAAGACAAAACTTAAAAAGAAAAGAAACGTGATTAAAGGAAATTGGTCATAAAAACACAACATTCACTCAACATTCGGGCGGGGTGAGAGTAATCCTATCCCCAGGCCTGACGGGACAGCCAGTTCTTGAGGGCTGTGCGGAAGGCCTGGACTGTGGTGAGGGTACGGATCTCCACGGGGAGGTTGTTCCATAATGTCGGAGCTGCAACTGAGAAGGCTCTCCTCCGCGTAGTCGCCAGTCGGCACTGACTGGCGGATGGAATTCGGAGGAGGCCTACTCTGTGCGATCTGATGGGACGCAGGGAGGTAATTGGCAGGAGGCGGTCTCTCAAATAGTCAGATCCACTACCATGGAGCGCTTTATAGGTGGTGAGTAAGACCTTGAAGTGCACCCGACGATCAACAGGTAGCCAGCGCAGCTCACGGAGGATTGGTGTTATATGGGCGAACCGTGGTGCGCCCATGATCACTCGCGCGGCCGCGTTCTGGACTAGCTGAAGTCGCCGGATGCTCTTCAAGGGCAGCCCCATGTAGAGCACATTGCAGTATTCCAGCCTAGAGATCACAAGGGCTCGAGTGACTGTTGTGAGAGCCTCCCGGTTCAGGTAGGGCCGCAACTGGCGCACCAGGCGGACGAAAATGAAACTGAAAAAACAAACAGAGCCTGAGTTTAATCCTTGAGACATTCAAAGTCGGCAGTAGTGGAATTTGAAGCAATTATAATAGTTAAAATGGATATTGGATAGACTGATGAAAAATAGGGCTACTAGTAGTTACCAATTATTATAACCATAAATTCCACAATATCAGTTGCTGGAAACATCAGTGGGGCAGCATTACTCAACCCATGTCCTGATAGTGGTACAATCCCTACCGATTAGTTTCT
Source organism: Thamnophis sirtalis (assembly GCF_051295495.1). Lineage (NCBI taxonomy): Eukaryota > Metazoa > Chordata > Lepidosauria > Squamata > Natricidae > Thamnophis > Thamnophis sirtalis. The sequence continues at coordinate 14,514,979 of NW_028261384.1, read as the reverse complement.
AAGAAAAAAGGAACTGAGTTGGATAGATTTTTGGTTTCTTTCCCCATAGTTCTAATATTTTTGCACATAACTTGCCTTAATCTTCATACAAAATCCTGTGACCTATTCAAGTCTCACTTTTCTGCCCCACTGATCAGGTGCCTTCCTCTTCTCCAAAATGCTTGTTGAAAATAATAACTGAAAAATTGATACTGAATTACAGATAGTCCTCCACTTACAACCATTCATTTATAATATAGCCTTTATTATCATTGTACAAAATAAATACAACGAAATTGGTTTTAACCCAATGGGGCAATTTATGACCACAAATACAAACAACATAAATAGTATAAAGAATAATCCCTATGCAAGTAATTAGGGGAAAAGAAAAAAGAAAAGAAAAGAAAAGAAAAACTAGTCACGTTTCCGTGTGTGTTTGGAATGATTGGGGTTGTGTTTAAGAGTCTGACAGCCTAAGGATAGAAACTATTTTTAAACCTATTTGTTTGGCTGGCTATGCTTCAATGTCTTCTGCCCAATGGTAGAAGTGCGAAGAGACACTGACCAGGGTGTGAATCATCTCTATGTATCTTCCTTACTCTGCTAAAGCAGCGAGACCTGGAGATGTCATCCAGTGGTGTTAGAGGGCAACCAATGGTTTCTTGTACCGAGTCAATCACTCTCTGTAGTGCCTTCCTATCCACCGCAGTTAAACCAGTGTACCATACTATAATGCAGTATGTGAGGACGCTTTCTATCATGGACCTATAGAAAGAGGTCATCAGCCATTATTCCACCTGATTTTTCTGCAGGACTCTAAGGAAATGAAGTCTCTGTTGGGACTTTCCAATCACCAGGGATGTGTTGTTCTTCCATGTGAGATCTTGACTAATAAACACTCCCAAGAATTTAAAGGAGGAAACCCTCTCCACACAGTCCCTTTCGATATACAGTTCCTCTCTGTGCTTCTAGCACCATCTCCTTTGTCTTACTAGTATTTAGATGCAAGTTGTTTTTTGAGCACCACCCAGATACCTTCTAGACTTCTTCCCTGTATGCTGATTTGTCCCCTCCAGTTATGACACCCAGCACCGTTGTGTCGTCTGCAAACTGTATTATGATGTTGGATGGGTCAGAGGATATGCAGTCATGTGTATACACCGAGTACAGGTTTAGTGACCATTTCAAGTTCCAACAGCATTTTAAAAAGTTACTTACAACCAATCTCTGCATTTACAACTGTCATGGCATCTCTGGGGTCAATGTGATCAAAACTCGGGCACTTGGCACTCGGCGTGTATTTATGACCATTGCCATGTGCCAGGGTCATATGATCACCATTTGCAACCTTCCCAACTGGCGTCTAATAAGCAAAGTCAATGGGAGAGATCCCAATTTGCTTAACTACCTCATGATTCACTTAACAATTGCAGTGTAATTCACTTTACAACTGTGGCAAAAAAGATTACAATAGGTATATGACTTACTTAACAACCATCTTTCTTTGCAACAGAAATTCTGGCCCAAATTGTAGTTGTAAATCGAGGACTATCTCTAGGCCAAGGACACTGACTGTAGTCACTGGCTGTGGTGCATTTTTTCCAAGCTCCCTAATGATGCTACAATCGAAGCTGACACCTCTGGTTGCAAAGCAACACTGTATCATTAAGCCTACACAACAGCTTTATTAGAGCAAATTAATTCTGAGCATTATGTATATTCAATTAATATCACATGAAAGTTCATTACCATCACCATCTGATATAAAGTCACCACATCCCACAGAAGAAAATGTGCTTATTTCTCATTGCTGGGTTTTTTTTTTCTTTTCCTCGAAGACATAACTTTAAATCAATGCACTCCTACTGAAATATGCTCATAAAACTTTAAAAACAAAACTCAACAAAGTCAATGATTAAGCATGGCATTCCTCACAGAAACTATAAAGGATTGAACATAGAAAGAAGAATTTCTCATTTTGAGTTTCAAAACAGGATTAAGGTGCCATCTGCTGGAGGGGAAAAATCAATGCCCAAAAAATTGTTTGTGGGTTTTACTACATTTCAGCTTTAAATTTACATCTTGTGATTTAAAAATGTGCTGACCACTTGTCCAAGGAAAGAACAAGCCATTCTATTTTTTTACAGAACAAAAAAATCTAGAAAGATTTGATTTTTTCCCTTTTCATGAGAATAATAGAGAACCAGCTATACAATGTCTTCCACATGTATCAAAGGGTACATCTTAATCCAGCCTTTTTAGATACACATTCTCTACAAATAAAACCAGTAGATTAATATGATATTCTCTAGGTCTTTCAAATCAATAAGCATTCTTTGCCATTTAAAAGTTAAGTTCCCAAATTTTAAAAGAAATTGTTTTATAAAATCAATGAAACTAACTATAATCAGACAATGCCGATTTCAATGCAGTGTTAGAGACATTAAAAAGAGAAATCTATGTTCTTTGTCACATTTTAATGCCAATAACAAAGCTATTACTTGACCTTGAATTCTTTCCATAAAGAAACTGAGAATACTCCCCCAGACTTCCTATAAAAAAATTAATAACTGAATAGGTGCTTCTGCATTTTCTTCAAGACAAGAACTCCTTGAACAAGAAACATGACATTAGGAAAAGTAACCATTCACATGTTTGGCTTCATGGCACTGCCAAAGATAACAAAACTGACATCAACTCTTCATGATTTATATCAATAGAAAGCAGCATACAAATAGATCATTATAGTAAAAATGAAAGATTCTTGATCTTTTTGACACAAAATTGATTTAAGTATTGAAGTATTAATTACATTAATTAGTGTAATTGGTATTTTATCTATAAAAGTAAATTGTTAAGATGTACAAAGGCAAACAGGTAAACAAACAAATGCCCATGAATCAAGGGAAATAAAAATATATCAAAATATACAATAAAAAGATTACTGAATAACTAAAAGGAGCTCCACATACCAAAAAGAATGTTGGAACAGTCATAAGCGGTATATTCCATGATAAAACACAAAGCAACATTTAATCTGGATTCCTGTTTATTTAATTCTATCCTCATTTTTCTGTTTTATTTGCTGATCAAAGTCTAATAAAATTGATCTATATGGAGACATAATATTTTAAGAGGAAATACCTGAAAATGTATGCAACCTTTCATGATTGAACTGGATGTAACTTACTTCTCCTCAGCATTTATTAAAGCTTTAATTAGGCCACCAAACAGGAAAAAGAAGACTTAGACTAATTACAATTACAATTCCCATTTTAAAAAAAATTCTAGGACAAAGCTGTCACTTACTCTGTATGGCCTTGAAAGACATTCACGGAGTGAATCGAAGGGTCTCTGAAATCCCATAGACGGAAGGTTGTGTCACGCGATGAAGTTACCACAAGGCGCTGGGTGGGATGAGTGCAACAGTGTGTAAGTTCTTGGTCATGTCCTAAAACCACAAAACAAAACATTATGAACTTTGAAAAGGCCGGACCTGCCTACAAAAAATGGGAATGAAGAATATCAGAGAAACAATTATGTTCCGATGGTTACCAAAATGTTCTTGGCAAAACAAGTTTGCCCAAGACAGATTAAAATTCTGTCGCAATCTTACTTGTTTCCTATTGGAACAATGTGAATGGAATTCCACATTTCATCTAAATACAGACATTTTTAAAAAATGTAAGGGAACAAACTTCTGTCACTCTTGTACTGATGTGACTTATGAACATGATGGATATTCGGGGGGGGGGGGGAATTGAGTACCTATCTGAAAATCGCTTCTTGTATGTTTTCAGAAACACATAATGCAGCCTGCTATCATAAGATATTAAATACTGTATCTGTGACAATAGCAAAAGCATTTTTGCATATTAGATCAGCTACCAAATTTGCCTCTATAAAGAAAGTTTCAGACACTAATATTAAACAACTTTTGAGTTCTATGAAGTTTAATTTGGGGTTGTTAAAACTACTGCTTATAAAGTTATAGTTATAGTGACATATAATTATATAACTTATAGCAAATCTAAAGTACAGCAATTAGTCCTTGTTTTATTTTAGGATTACAAAATCATAATGTTGCAACATTTGTGTGTCAACTAATTTTTCTTTTAGGATATCCAGTTGCAATCATATGATCTACCAATAAACTATCAGAAAATGATAAACTTGTCACCAGTAGAAACACACTAGCTCTATCTATCATGTCAAGGTTTGAAAACAAGGAATAGTTTAAGATTATAGCTATGGCTATGAAGTCTTCAAATATCTTAATGGGCATATACACTTTTTTTCCTGGTGTCTAGATTTTTCCTAACTCATTTTTATGGTATAAAAATTGGTAGTGCAGTCTCCATCAGTTTGAGCCAGAGTGCTGGAAAGCAGGAATATTTGGCTCTAGAAAAGGTTAGTTTGCATTTTTTTCCAAAAAGAAATTAACTTCCTGACCCTGAAATTCTGTTCTACAAGTTGCATTAATACCTTATCTAGCACATACAGTACCTCCAGATTAAGTGTAATTGGTAGACCGAAAAGTTACCAATATCTATTCTAGATGATAGAGTTGAACTTCCAGCAACTGAGGAAGCATAGTTAATAGTAAAAGATGCTAGAAATTGTAATTTAGGCACATCATTTTTTCCATTCCTGGTTTAGGAAAGCTATCTACAGTAGAAGAATACTTGGGAAACCATATAATCTGAACAAGAAAACTACCTAGAAAACTACCAACACTTCAAGCAGCAAAAGTAACCCTAAAAACTCCATACCATCACCAATCCACAGAAAATCAATTGCTAAGATAGATATTGCTAAAACCTGTACAATCATTTTTGAAACTGCTTGATTTAGAGCATGAATCAAAAACATCCAACTTCTCTACAAACATAAATGTTGGCATCAATTGTGCTTTACTTCATTAATCATAAAACAAATGAGCTGCAATTTCACTGTATTCTTTTATTGAACCAAATTTTAACAAGGACAATTACGCAGAATCTTTTTTTAATCAGGCAGATATTTTTGCACTTTTACATCTAGTGAAGAGAAAAATTAGATTGCTCCCTGCAATGATAAAGCCAGTGTCACTAAAATTATGTATCAACTATAGAGGAATAACTATATAATTATAAGGATTGGAAATAACAACACTACCCCATATTAATGCCAATTTTTATTCCTGCTTTGTAAGAAAAATCCACTCAAAAATTTATATAAATTTACAATATATATAAATAAAACAGTGAAGTTACCATTGCTATTTCATGTAGCCTCACATAATACATAGGTGTACACACACACACACACACACACACACACACACACATTGAAAGTTTATATTCTTAGGATTTCCTGGTGGTGGTCCATACAAGTGACAACCAGATCTAACCCTGCTTAGCTTTCCCTCTGCAACAAAAGGCAGTCCAATGCTACCACCTGCTGAGACTGTACAAGGGAAGTTATTAAAACTTGAAGAAAAGAAATACCTAATAAATATGTAAAGCCTTGAAAATGTAGTATTTTTCTCTTTGAAGTTTTCTTGTTCAGATTATATGGTTTCCCAAGTATCCAAGATAAGAAGAATGACTGACTTCAAAGAAGCGGCAAAATGACATATAACATCTTGGAAGTTCACAATTGTCATAAATGTTGGGATTCAGCCTTCCTTGCTATCAAAGAAAAGTTTGCACTACAGAAAAGTAGAGGATCAACAATCAGCCAATAGGGGGGGGGGGGAGAGATGGAGATAAAACTCCCCCCAAAAAAAGATACCTGTCAGAGAGTGCACAAGTTCAGATGTCTCTACATCATACAAGTTGGCTGTCCTGTCCCATGAAGCGGTCACTGCTTGCTTTCCTCCAACCAGCCAATCAGCTGCTATGACAACACCCTGATGGCTTTTTAGGGAAGTCAAAGGAACTCGGATGGTGGGACAATCACTTGAGCCATCTCCATCTCCATCGGGTTCATCTTTATCAGAGAACTCAACTTCATCTTCACCGGACATTTGCTGTTAATTTTGAAAATATTTAATTTGCATGAAATTTGCCACAATAGATGGGTTGAGAAGAACTTAAAAGTGCTTGGGATAATATGAGACACGGAAAGACAAACTGTTGAAGACTCTAAAGAGACATAAGTTTAATAGAGAATACTGTGTATAAATACTTGGGAACAGAAAACACAGAAAGGAATATTTATTATTGGATGAATTTTGCAAACAAAATGCTATTTCATTTACCTATTATTTGCTATCAGGATGCTATTCTTCCGATTCTAAACTATTTTGGTCCTTTGGGACATCTGAAGTACATGGATAAAAGCACTTTTTCTAAATAATCCCAAGGAGATTTCCTTTAAAGCATTTATAAAGGTCCTGCCCCTGGCCTTCACAATGCAACGGTCACTGCCTTATGGACGTTGACATTTATGAAGATTAAGTCTAAGTCTTAAGTTGGTTCAACAAGCCACCCTATAGTCATGCTCTACATTTGAATGGCAATTGGCAAATCTACCAGTGTTTCAAGAAAATTGATGAGGTCAGCTCTCCCAAGAAACAATATAATTGCTATAAATACTAAAAGTATGATTTCATAATTTTATGAAGTGTCACATATTAATTTCCACTGATGCTACGTTTGTCATGATTTCAGAATGTTATGCCCGTATGTTGCCAGACCACTATTTGTTAAATAAGGCATTCAACAACGCACCAATTACCGTATTTTTTAGAGTATAAGAGGCACCTTTTTCCCTCAAAAAAGAGGCTGAAAATTTGGGTGCATCTTATACATTGAATACAGCATTTTTTGCCTCCCGAAGCCCCGCCCCCTTCACCAAAATGGCTGTGCATACCCTTAGGAAGGCTTTCAGACAGCTTCTGGGGACTGGGGAGGGCAGAAATGAGCAAAAAATGGGCCATTTCTGCCCCCGCCAACCCCCAACAGCACTCTATAAGCCTCCATAAGACTATGCATGCATTTTTTTGGCAAAACAGGCTGTATTTTGCTTGTTTTTGCCCCCCCAAGAGCATTTTGCAAGTTCCCCCAAGGCTATTCTTCTTTTTTTTAAAAACGGGCCCGTTTTTGCGAAAAACGGGTCATTTTTGGGAGGTTTGCAGAGTGCAAAAACTTTTTTTTAACTTATTGATGAGAATTACATTGATCAAGTACTATGCCAGCAGAAACAAAGTCTTAGGTCAGCAGTCCTCAACCTGTGGGTCGCGACCCCTTTTGAGGTAGAACAACCTTTTCACAGGGGTCGCCGAGGAGCCTCACACGGAGAGGCTGGCGAGAAGCCAGCTCGAAGGGAAGAGAGGCTCGGGTTCTCCACGCGGCGGAAGGAGAGGTGTGTGTGGGAGGGGGGGAGTAGGAGCGGGAATGGAGGCGAGGAGGGGGAAAAGAGTCACTTGTGCAGCACAGAGGACGCTGGGAAAGCAGCTTGCTCAGAGTGATGGAAGTTGATGAGCAGAGCTACGGAAGCCAAGAGATACCATTTCTGAGGCGTAAAACAAGGCGGGGAAAATAAAATAAAATAAAGGAACATGGGATGCGCGTATGCTGAGATTTCCTATTAAGACTGTTACCCATGCTTAGCTGTCCTGCGACTCCCTGCTGACCCAATCGCGCAATCTGCTCTCCGCCCCAAGAAGGCACGAGCCTCTCACCTGATTTTGCGATTCCGCGTCCTTTGTAGGCAACTCAATGTCAGGAAGAGCTCCAGTCCTTTTCTTGTGTTTATCTCTTGCGTGCGCGGACGTAAGCAAAATACCCTCCTGGGCCAGGATCAAGGAGGAGGGGACAATGACTCTCCTCCCGCTGTCGCCACTGTGCAATGAGGTGAGTAACTGGGTATGCAGCGCAGGAGACTCCTCAGCGCCAGACTCAGGTAAGCGTGAGCCATGGTCCCCTTCGTGTTGGCTCAGGAAGGAGGAGAATGGGGAGGAGCAGCTGGTTGAGTGCAGGGAGGGAAGAGCTCCAATTCTCCTGTCCTGCACAGGGCTCTCCTTGCGCAGGGCTCTGGAACTCTTCCCTCTCTACATCCAGAGACGGCTGCTCCGGCTCTTTCCTGAGTCAACACGAAAGGGACCAACTTGAGTCTGGCGCTGAGGAGTCTCCTGCGCAGCGCAGCCAGCTACTCACTTCTGAGTGGCGGCAACGAAAGGAGTTGCTGTCCCTGCCGCCGTGATCCTGGCCCAGGAGGGTATTTTGCTTGCATGCGCAAGAGATGAAAGAGAAAAGGTGAGAAAGATATAAATAGATAGATAGATAGATAGATAGATAGATAGATAGATAGATAGATAGATAGATAGATAGATAGATAGAATAAATGTGAGAGAGGGAAGAGGGGGAAACAAATCGGGGGAAAGAAAGGGGAAAAAAAGAAAGAAACAAACTAACTTTCTCAGACCTATGATGAAAGCAATGGCAAGCTAGATCTCTTGCCAAGAAAACTGTAGTTTGCCAGAGGCACAAATTGGAAGCCAAGGCTGATTTTTTTAAAAAAGAAAATAGCAGAGATGGCAAAAAAATGCATCTGAAAATAAGATTATTTATAATTTTGGATAACATATTATATTGTCAAACTCAAAAGAAATCAAAATATATATCCTATTGCTGTTGGTACAAGCTTGCCAGCTTCTATCAATTTAGAGTTCACTATGAAAAGATTACAGAGAAGCAATTTCCTACAATTAATAGCTTTATTTTGGATTTGCTATTGTATTCAATGAGAAAGAAAGAAAATGAAAGAGGGAAAGGGAAGGAAAGAAAGGAAGGAAGGAAGAAGAGAAAGGGAGAGGAAAAATTGAGAGAAACAGAAATGAGAGGGAGGGGGAGAGAAGAGAGAGGGACCCTATTCCCACAGAAAACACTGAGCCATGAAACCTTGGTAGGCATGTCTGGGGGGGGATGTCATGTGACTGGATGGGAGTGATGTTGAGTTGGTCACACCCACCCAGGTTTTGTGGCTCCTGGTGTTACATAGTAGCAACGAAAATAATTTTATGGTTGGGGGTCACAACAACATGAGGAACTGTATTAAAGGGTCACGGCATTAGGAAGGTTGAGAACCACTGTCTTAGGTGCTGCAGATTGTCAGCAATTTCCTTCTCCAACACTTTGATAAATACACCTGGAAACATCTACCTACCTACCTACTCTCTCTCTCCCTACCTACCTACTGTATTTCTTTATTTTTTCTTTCTCTCTATTTCTCTCCCTCTCTAGCCCTTTATCTACATACCTACCTACTCTTTCTCTCCCTACCTACCTACTGTACTTCTCTATCTCTCTCTCTCTCTATTTCTGTCTCTCTCTGTATCCCTTTATCTACCTACCTACCTACCTATTCTCTCTCTCTCCCTACCTACCTACTGTATTTCTCTCTCTTTCTCTCCCTCTCTATCCCTCTATCTACCTACCTACTTTTTTAAAAAAATTGCCTCTTCAAAACCTTGGTGCGTCTTATACTCCAGTGCGTCTTATACTCTGAAAAATACGGTATATAAATCAGGGATGTCAAACTCGCGGTGTCATGTTGTTGTCATTTAATGTATCATAACTTTTTCCCCTCCGCTAAACTGGGGGTGGGCATAACCAGCGCATGTCACATCCAGCCTATGGGCCACAAGTTTTACATCCCTGATATGAATGAAATTGGGGGGAGAGGGGGGAGTGCATTTTTCTCTAAAACTAATTTCCATCTGCAGAGATAAACACTACATTAAAAACCCCAAAAGTCACACTAGAAATCATAACTTACATTGCAATCTGTGGTAGGTTGAGGAGTGGGCAACTGCACCATATATCTCCAAATATGAGCTGTCTGATCTCCTGAAGCTGTAGAACAAAATTAACACTCTCTGAACAGCTATTTTGATTTTAATTCTCCGAAGCAGGAGAGGAGTGGAAGCAAGCAATATGTATAAGTGATCTTTCCTCTTTCCTAATTGCTTTCTTTTCTAATATATAAGCCCTCTTAAATTATTACAATGTACACACAGGCTAGTCTTTAAAGCCGTCCTGCAGGCTTTTCCAATCTGGAAATATAAATATTGAACAGAAAGAATGAACATCTCTCGTTCATTGAAAGAAACTTGAATGGATTTTCCACAATACCAAAATCCCAGGTGCACTATAAACCTATTCCCACTTAATCTGAAATAAATTAGGAGGTACATTTTTTTCTCAAGTATCGAGTGAACATAATTTATCACCATTTACATACCTGTAAGAGACACCTGTTCTGTTGGATGAAACTTTATGGAATTTACTGCATTAAAGAAAAAATAAACATACGTTAGAAGAACAAATTTAGAAGAATATCTAATTTTCCTGTTTGAAATTCATCTCTCTACTTATCCTTATTATACAGGAAAAGCTAGGTTTAAAGAAAATCAAGAATGAAGCTATTTTTGAAAGAGGGAATAACAAAATAGAAACATAACAACTGAGAGAAAAACCAACTTCATATGGCACCACTGGACAAAATCTCTCAACAGAAGGAATAGTTTACCCGATCCATGAAGAGCTAAGGTTCCTGAGGGAATGATTCCATGCATAAGAACATCGGACAAGAACTTGCTGTGGAATTGAGTACATTATGGAATCATCATTGCACAATCTCTATCAATAAGCTTTTAACAAATATTTTAAAAACTATTATTTGCCCTTCTATTTGGAACAATAAGGTTTTTACATGAATATTTTAAAAATTGGTATTCCTCTTTCTGTCTGAAATGATACATGGCAGAATTCTACTATTTAGTTTTGTAATGTAATAATGATTTTTTTAAAAGATAGAACTTATCTTATTAATAACTCTCATGTCCAAAAGGTAGCAAACTACTTACTTTTCATGCTTACTGAAATGGGACACCCAAAGGGCACACAGAATGGATAAGGTCCTGCACAAAAATGTTCTTAAACTCTCTACTTAAACTCCTACTGTACACAAATTCCAAGAAGAGTCACTTACTCAATACATATGCAATTATAACAGATAATTTCCCCTCATGGTTCTTATTCACCAACAGTTATTTATTCTTACCTGATCCAGCATGTCCAACATATTTGACAAGACACTTTCCTGTCTCTATGCTCCACAGCAAAGCAGTATGATCTGTGAGAATTTTAAAAAAGAATTGAGGAATTAAAATAATGGATGGATGGATGGATGGATGGATGTGGATGGATGGATGGATGGATGGATGGATGGATGGATGGATAGATAATCAGGAAATGAAGACTAGACTATGATCTGTTCTAATCTAATCATTAGAAATGCAAAATACAATCTGTGGCTGAAACAATAGATAGGATTATTACCAGCTGATGCTGTCCCAAGCACCACAGGTTGCGTTTTTGTGACACTGACATCCCAAATGCCATCTCGATGACCAATATACTCTTTCACTAGCTGACATATTGCCCTGGATGTTGTTGTTTTGAAACTGGAGACTATCTAAGGAGACAAAAGGCAGGTATCTGATAAGTAGAGAAATTACCCCCAAACTCTTGCAACACATAAAGTAAGAACCATTGAAGCACTACTGTAGCCAAATCAACGGATGCATAAGCTTTAGCATATTCTCTGGAACCAAATTTGTCCTGAATAAAGCTAGGATGCCGTTCTATGTAGGTACAACAGACGAATTTGGCCAGATTGAATCTTTTTCGGATATAATAAAAGCATACAACTTCCGATATGTTTTTTCATATCTTATGATAATACAAGTAAGTATAATCTGCAGAGCACTTCTCTTTTTCTTCTATAATATGTTGTATGCACCATACAAGCCAACTTATTAAACGCAGCTAGCTCAAAGGAGTTAGGAGGGAAGAATGAAAAAGATGCGTAAAAATTCAAAGCTCAGAGCCATATGAAGTTGTATTCATATTAACTTGGAAGTTCAGACCAATTCCTTTTGTGTGACATGAAATGTTTTTTTCAAGAAGCAGCACAGAAATAATACAATCAAAATTTTAAAATAATAAGAGAAACATGAAAGCAAGAATGATTTATTTTACTATCTTTAGATAAATAAATGTATCGGGTGGATAGAAGAAAACACTTTCAAGTTGGAACTGCTATATTGGAAAAAAAATCAGCATGGAGAAGCAAGCAGCAGTTCACACTCTTAAGTGACACAGCCTGTGTGCAAGGATTAGCAGTGCAGGACTATCAGTTTACTGGATTAGATAAATGCTGGGTCACTGGACTGGAAGAAGTAAATCAGTAATACTTCTTGGCTGGAGCAAACTAATCTAATACAAGCTACACTAATGTGGCCATCCAAAGTGTTTTTGTGCAATAATTGCATTGTCTGATGGGTAGAAAGGGGATTCCATGAGTGATGCAGTAGCATAATAAGCAGGAATGAAGAACCCCCAGTCAGTAGGGCCTCAAGCAAGGTCTTGCCCTCAGGTTCCTCACTGTTCTCAAGAACCCTATCTGGCCTACCACGAGTCACTGCCAAAATGGTTTGAGAAAGAACAAGATACTCAGAACACCTTACATCAGAGGTATGGCCACCCCTGGAGGACATGAAATGGTTTCTCATTTCAATCATTCAACTTCCCTTATCAGAAAAAGATGGGTGGAGAAAACTAGTTCTACTCTTGGTCTTTCAATGGCTGCCTTTGTCTTTGCATGTTAACAAGCAACAGCATCAGTTTTATTCCATGCAAAATGTTTTCTTCATTTTGATCCTGATGTGTAATGTTCTCCAGTCCACATAAGCAAGACTGGGAATACAGCTAACCTTTATATTACATATACATCTTCATCATTTAAGTGTTTGGACGGAAATCATATAAGAACTTTACTATGTCATTAATATGATTTATGCTAAAATCTGCAGCATCTCAACCACATTTACTCAAGCTGCTAGACCAAATTCTGGATCAGCTGCAACCCAGTAATGTACTATTAGTAGGTACTCTCTATATGTTAAATAATACCATCTGTTTGGAGCTATTTGTGTAGGCATCAAGAAATCACTATGAAAATTGTTACTTATGTTATAATTGGGAAGAATGGCTAGATGAGATTAATCAGTGAAGACTCGCTGAACCGGGACAGGCAGTGTAGATTGCTGTTCCAGGACTACAAAAAGCTGTGTTAGTTATGAAATATGAAATAGTGCGCCCTCTGAAAATCCATGCCACAACATGTGTGCTAAATTGTATCACTATCCCCATTGTATCATATCTTGGAATATCCATTCAAAGTTCTGGAAGAGGAATATATTTCTATTCACTCATAATTTATGACAAATTTTGCTACCATACAGTGTTACAGTTAATATAAAAATAAGGAGGGGGGGGGAATCCAACTGATTTCTTCAAAACTAAACTGTCCTGCTTTCTCAAGGCCATTGTCAAACTTTCATACTAGTTTTTTGCCATCTGAGCATGAAGCCCAAGTCTACAGTCTGAAATATAGGTAAAACTTTTTGAGACTTTTTTGCCAAACATTGGAGTAAGGAAAACCTTACTATAGATCACAAAACCTATGCATCATAACTCATTTTTGTTGTACTGATTATGTTAAATATCACTAAGCTGGATCTAGCAGACTTCATAGAAAACTGAAGTATGTGGTTGTCTAATATGACAAAATATTCATGTAATTATGAAATATAGAATTCCAAGAATATTTCAATAGCAGTGAAAGATTACAATTGGATACCTTTGCCACATGTACTGTGGCAATTTTTCTTTTAAAAAGATTTAAAAATTATAAAATCACCCTAGAAATCAGAATCAACTACATAGTTTTTTTAAAAAAATAAAAATAAAAGCCTCATTAAACCAAAATGAGATTAAATTAATAATTAAATTTTAAAAGGTATTATCTGACCATCAAACATAGTAAAACATCTATCAAATTTTGTTATTGAAAATATTCTTAGGAATGTTCAGTGATTAAAAATAAAAAATAAGGCATTGTGTGTGTGTGTGTGCGTGTGTGTGTGTGTGCGCGTGTGTGTTTTCAATTAAAATTTCAGGAGGAAAATAAATTTAAGGACTAGAAAAAGCTGCAACAATATAATTTTCAGCTTTTACCTCTTTATTTATCTTTACAATAATGAAATGAGACCTAGATGGAACTATAATTTAGTTGTTAATGAGAAGAATTGTTTCCAAGCCAGTATAAGCAATAATTACTACAGATGCACTGCAAAAGGAACAGGTTAATTCTTGCAGAACTAGGAAGGGATTAGTATTTGAACCATAGTGTAGCATTAAGCATAAAACTGTCAAGGCAGTATTAAAATTCAATTGAAATTTAATACACATCTTCAAACAAAATGGAGTTATGTAAGAGTAGTGGAACAGTAGAATATATTATCGCAACAGTTCTCACATACCTTATCAGTCTTAATAAGACATAGTGAGGAATAAAATGAATTACCAAACTGTTTTAGTTTCCTCAGGAAATCTTCTGTACCCCTGTAATTGACTGGTCTAATTTTCAGGGGCTACAGTGTTTCCCCCTCTTCCCTTAAAATATCATCTTTAATGTCATTTCATATTTTGAGTTTCCTTTTACTTTTAAAACAATAATGAACATGTCCTTTCATATATCCCAAACAGCAATAGGACAACATCAAAACTTTCTGCTCTACTTCAAAATGTGAATAAAGGGGCCAGTCACTGTTCACCAAGTTATGTTCAGCAAGCAGAGCCAGGGAATCATGCTAATATGCACACTAAACCACTACTATTAAAATTTCGATTTCAGTTCTTAGCTTATATATATAGACAAGAGTTTAGAAATGCCTCATTTTACACTAAAATGGGGAGTTTTTTACACTACAAAATGGGTATGTTTCTGCTTTGAAAAAATGTGTCTTATAAATATGTGTTCTTAAGGAAGCCTAACCATGTGATAGTAAGGTCAAGGAGATGTTGTTCAACCAGTTACACATTCTGTTGGCTAACCTCCACGAAGTAAACACATTCTAAGAGCAGTAGATATCCTACTGTGCACAGCGGAAGACAAACTAAACTGTTTCCTGACTAGCAAATGAGACAGTTCCCTCTTCAATTGCTCAAAGTTTTCAAATGCAAATTCACCGTACTTTCTTATAATAATAATCATCCTGCTCACCATTTCAATCTGGCAAATTAATGCAAGAGGAATTTGTACTGTAGACTCCTGTAACAATTACTTGGGCTTTCATTTAATGATTCATGTGTATTTTGATCACAACCATAAGACATGATACTTAAAGAAAGACAAATTTATAGTCCCAAAATGTCAAAAATCTCATTCAAGGAACTTGCAAAAAGAAGAGCAGGCAACCTCTTGGTAACTGAAGGTTGGACTTTTTCATTATCATTATTTATTTTGAGATAGTGAAATCCCCAAGAGCATAACTCAGCATGTTAAAGCCAATATTCTCAGGTTTTCTTGTTAATTTTCAATCATATTTCTCATTTCATTTTTTTTTTTAATTTAAAGAAATATGCAAATTTATGAGACATTCATCTCTGGGGTTCAGCAGCAAGATTTGGGGATCACAGAAAATAGTGTGTTCAGAAATTACATTTAACCAACCTTTACAGATGCCAATCAGTTTTAAATACAGTTTGCCATGCTGTGTTCCAGGGAAGGAATTATTGTTCCTGAAAACCTCACAAAGCACATAGAATTAGTTATGCAATTCTTGATTCCCAACCCAAATATTTTATTCTTATATTTTGTGAATTTGATTAACGTGGATGGTTTTATTATTATTAATCTTACAGCAATCAATAAATGCTACTATTACTACAAAGCATTAATTTAAACATGTTCACCATACTACAGCAAAAAATTGTTGAAATATTCCTATTTCTGAAACCTTAAAGGAAGCTCATTCTCTTTTATGAACAGTTTAGACAATTTATAGATTTATATTATGACTTGTTAAAGAAACAGACTTAAAGAGGAGCCACAAAGTTCATAATGGAAACTCTTTGCCACCATCAAAGCTTGTAATACAGACCAGGCCATTAGCAGCAAACAAATGTGAACATTTCTTCACCAAAGGACTATTATATGTACAGACACTGCATTATCTTTATTTACGAAAACTTAAGCACCCAGATAGCAAAATATATAATGTATGTATTTAAAATAAATGTTTATTTACTGAACATGTACTGGGTCTTGCAAGATTAGGAAATCTGCTCAAGACATTTCTATTTACCTTTGCTTCTGGTTAAGTCATTTATTGTCTTTTGATAGTACTGCTATTCTGCCTGCCTGCAGTTTTAGGAAGGGTTATAATTTTATTTATGTTTTCATTATTCACTGATTTATTTTTTTTAATCTATTGTTTTTAACGAAGTACTTTTATAATCAAAACTGAACTGACAGTACAGTAACCAAAAAAAGCAGACGTAATGTGCAAATACAGTGCCAAGGCATAAACTATGCCTGTCATAATAAAAACTGTAGCCTATCCAATCTCAGAGACTGATAACAATAAAAACAGTAAACAGGAAACATTCTGTTAACAATTGATATATATACGCAATATTTAAACATGAGCAGTAAAAAGACCTCCAGGTAAAGCACCAATTGATAAATATAATATCCATGAAGAAAAACTGGTTGAAATGAGATTCTGTATGTTCCACCACTCACTACTGTTTAGCTGGGCATGCAAATTGGCACACTGGGAAGCAAAGCAGTTACCCAGGAGTCGCCACCCCATATTTCCCAGCTTCCCACGTTGAATTTGCGAGGTCCACCTGATCTCCCTGGGAAAGAATTTGAGCGCTACATAGCAAGTAAGAAAAGATAGGCATTCAGCACTTGCTTTCAAAGAACAGAAAATTTACAATACACAATATGCATACTTATATATGATCTAGAAACTGAAGACTACTTTTTAATAGATTAAAAAACATTAATAGAGAAAAATGCATTTCCATTGTTTAAGTACATAATGAAAGTAATATTGCAGAAAGACAAAGGATAAATATGTTTTCTATTAAAAATAACAAATGTGTGCACAACTAATTGTCAGATAGAAACCATTTCAGTTTTTGAAAAAAAAAATACTTGCAGGAAATGTGTGATTAAACTTTGTATATTAACTTTTATATGTTTTACTCTGTTTTTATATTGTAAAGTTGCCAGGTGTAATTTATGTTGAATCTGGCAGCATAATAACACTATGTATGTATGTATGTATGTATGTATGTATGTATGTATGTATGTATGTATGTATGTATGTATGTATGTATATGTTTATTTGATCTAATGAAAACAGAAAATGTAATGATTCTACAATACTACTTCAGCACAAAGATTACCAGATTAAAAATTGATCAAAATACCCCGAATACCTTCCCCTTGCTATATTTTCCCAATATGGAGTTTTCCAGATGTATTTGGAAGCACACCTCCCAACTTCTTAGAAAATTCCAGGAATTTGAAAAACTTTATCCTACCATACTTAGTGGATACAATTTTGGATTTGTTTATACAGTTTGGATAATTTCCAAGTATGAAGGAGAATACTAGTACATAATCTTCTCTCCTGCATAAATGTAAATTACTTGCAGGTAGTTAAGTAATTTAGTAAACATTTTACAGCTGACACATGCTTGATAATTCTAAGCAAATTAATGACAGTTACAATCAGATGCAATCCAATTTTTGATAAAGGACAAATTAAAATGACTATAAACTAATGAGCAAAATGGATTTAACAACTGAAGTGTCCCATGTTATAATTAACTGCTAAGGAATTTCTCACAATAAAAATAATAACTTTGCATCTTATAAAAAAACTTTTGATGTTTTACTATAAATTTATTTTGTCACTCTATTTTCTATTTTCTTTTCTTAATTATTTATTTACTGAACTATAACCAAAGGACAAGACCATATGGCAATTCAGGGTTAATGTTGATCACACTAATCTCTGCAATATGAGATGGGACTACATCGGGATGGCATCAACTTCAAAGTTCAACCTCATGAAGACAGACAATAATAAAAAGTAAGTAAAATTAAACTGATAAGTATATTGTGGTTCCATAAAAGACTTGATATGTTTCATACCTTGCTAGTTGATGCCTTGTAAGTAGTCTTTAATTTCTGAGACAGCTGACTGGTACTATGGCTGGCTGTTGAAACAAATACATTTAAAGGAAGTTTGTTTTGAAACACATTGGATTACCTTACTTGATTGCTAACATCCTTCTAACTGGTTGTCATCCTAAATTATGAAAAACCAACTAAGAGAGGAGTATTTTTCTCAACTCTCTTCTTACCTTTTGTTTTCAGCTGCCCCTTGCTCAATTCTGCTCCATCAATGGCTTGGCCTTCAGCTGCTAAGCGTTCATTAAGTGTATCAATCTCTCTGCGTACTATCAGTAGCACAAAAATTAATGTCAATGCAAAGAAGAATCATTAATCACAATTTTTAAATTACCACATAACCCTTATCTCAAAGGCCATTATGTGCAGGATCATAATTTCATAAACTTTTGTGTTTCTTTGTGTGCCGCAATTATAAAAAATACATAATATGAAAGTAATTAACTCTCTAAATCTTGGATAAAACTCTGACAATGGATCTTAATTCTAAAAATACTGCTTCTAAGAGATTCATGTTGATGCAAATATCAATCAGTAAAACTAAATGAAAATTGAGGAAGGAAAAGTTTGGTATCTCCCTTCCGGATTCAGGAAGCCATTGCTTGCCAAATAACTTGTTTCTGTATGTAATTCCTCTCCAAACTGGAAACAATAAACACAACATATCCAGCATCCAGTCTGGATATCTGCAAACAGAAAGTTATATTAATGAACACAAGTAATGAATTAGAGCCTCTGTAGTTCCTCAACTAGAGGATTTACAAATGTACTAGGATGTTTGTACAATAGATATATTTACATAACACACACAAAAACATACACAATAGTATGATCCCCCAGGCATTCTAAGACCTAGGGAAGGGGAAATAGGCTGTACACACTGGCCCCCAAGACCCTTGGTCTCTGATCTTCACTCCCAAGCCAACAGAATACCGGAAGGGGGAAATCAATATCTGGATGAATATTGACAGGGTCTTCCCCAAGGCTGGAAATCAAATCACATAGGGTTCCTGAGAAAGTTAAAACATGAAAACAAGCTTCCCCTCCAAACTTTCTACCAATGGACAATAGCCTTAGGATGCAATTCATACGATAATACAGAGTAGAACATTCTCTTTTCCATAAGTTCCTGAAGGCAAAATGAGAATAACTTTCATGGATGACTTATTTGAGAAATAAAGTATTCCTAATTACCTTTTCTATGCTATCCCTTAACTGTAGTTGTTATAAAAGCAAAATATAGTTATTATTTAAAGCAGAGGCTCATAATCATTCTTCATTGGAATCCAAAAGTGTAGATTTTTTTTGGTAAAAATGAATTGGCATTATAGTGCTAACATAAAGCTAACATATCTGAATGATTATTCCAGTAAGCTTTGAAATAAGAAGAATCAAATGAATATGCAATTAAATCTTGTTACGGACATCAATTACAACTAAAATACTCAATGAACAGGATTATGGGAATTTTAGGCTAAATGAGCCAACGTGCACCAAACTATCTGTCCTGGGATTAATCAACATTAGTACTAGAAATCTCAACTAAGAATGTAGGCTTTTATTTCAGATAACCTAGACATTTTAACTAACCATTCAGAGTTAACATGTGATTGACTGGGAATGGAGATCCAGAATTACAGTTTTGCGTCTAGCATCTTTCATCAGCATCTTATTCCAATTTAATATTTTCCCCCAAAATTGCAAAAACATAAACTCACATTCAAGATTCTCAATGTAGAGGTTCTCAAACTCTCTTTCTATTTGACCAAAAAGTTCCAGAAGTGTATTTCTAATGGACGATGGTAGCTTTGAATCCTAGGAAAAACAAAAATATCACAGTTAAGGCAGAATTTTCCAGGAGTTTGTTCTTTTTGTGTAACTGGCCCCTTATGTAAAGCCTCCTATTTCCATTATCCCAAAGCACAGATTTCAAACCATTCTTCCATCCACTTTTCTCAAACCATACTTTTGCCACATAATGGACCTGTACAAAGTTATGATTGAAGAAAGGACAATTACATGAATAATGGGTCTATAAACAAAGCCTTATTCAGGGGACACGGACACACGGACACACACACGCAAGACTTCAGTAAACCTACAAAGGAGCAGTAATAGATTTTATATACAATGATGAAATATATCCATCTCAGACAAAAGAGAAAAATCCATATGACTCAAAAGTGGCAAATTTCTCATGTTTATATCAGTAGGTTCTACCTTTAATATCACATAATGGTTAAGTTACTGTTGGTGAACAACCGTCCCACTTGGGAGAGCGAGAAATTAATCTGGCTGTTAGTTAAACACAAGAGGGCAAGTTCTGACCTCCCAGTTTTCAATGTATTTGAGAATTAACTAGCCTTTCGCAGGTGAAAGCTGCCAGTCTGAGGAGATTCCTGTCAAATAGGCATAGAACAATAAAGTTGCTAGTTGAGCTCTACATAGAACAATAAAGTTGCTAGTTGAGCTCAGTCAAGGGACTGGTTGTTCACATCTGATAGTTTACTTCTTTTAAAACTTTGAAATTTTAAATCAATAATGGTGCACAAAGGCATTCTAACAATGATTAATCCTTGGCAATACTATTTCTCCTTCAGTTCAATAGCAATAGCATTTAGACTTGTATACCACTTCACAGTGCTTTACAGCCCTCTCTAAGTGGTTTACAGAGTCAGCATATTGCCCCCAACAATCTGGATCCTCATTTTACCCACCTCAGAAGGATGGAAAGCTGAGTCAACCTTGAGCCTGGTGAGAATTGAACTGCCAAATTGCAGACAGCCGGCAGTCAGCAGAAGTAGCCTGCAGTACTGCACTCTAACCGCTGTGCCACCATGGCTCATAATAACATACCAGATATAACAAGAGTAGCAAATCAGTATCCCTTAGTTCAATCCTACAGCAAAGATGAAATTTTACCAAGAGTTTGGTTGCATATTTGCTGTCGATTCAAAACTGAAAGATGATTTATTTTTTTAAATGATGTTTGAAATATAAATGTTCAAATAAACTTCCCTAAAGCAAACTTGCAGGAAAATGCTATGTATGCTGAAACATCATATACATTGAAGGGCAAAAAATAAAAGACTGAGATAATAGAACTCAAGCCATTTCCCAAAACAAACCAGCTCACATCTACAGAACTGAACTGAATCAGACTTCAGGATGTGTTATCTATCTTCTACAATTTGAATTCATAGTACAGTCAGAAAATGAATTACATACAGGTAATCCTCGACATACAACTGTTCATTTAGAGACTGTTTGAAGTTACAACAGCACTGAAAAAAGGGACGTGTTCTTCACATTTATGTAGGTTGCAGCATCCCCAAGGTCATGTGATCAAAATTCAAACGCTTGCGAACAGACCCATATTTATGACTAGCCTAGCAATGTCCTAGGGGTGATGTGACTCCCTTTTGCGATCTTTTGACAAGCAAAGTCAATGGGGAAGCCAGATTCACTTAACAACCATCTGACTAATTTAACAACTTCAGTGATTCACTTAACAATGAGGGGAATAAAGGTCCTAAAATAGGGCAAAATTCACTTAACAATTGTCTCAAGTGTTGTCAAAAGTCGAGGGCTACTGAAGACTACTATTGTCATGATAGTAAGTGAAGAAACCCAGGGTTATATCCAAGTGCATTTTCCCTACATTTGAACAGGAAATTTCAACCTTGCTTTGACATTGGATTTTAGGTTTGTTTTAGGACCTTGCAGAGAATGTAAAATTGGAGAATTAAGTGATTTTATCAGGATATTAATCTATTTTGATCAGACAGCAGTGAAATCAAGCTCTCTCTTTCAATCCAGTTTACCTGGCCTTCCAGCATCTCTCTCTGCAATCCTGATCTCTCTTGTTCAGAGCTGTTGGTTCTTCGTATAGAAAGACTATGAGATTTTCGTTTCTGCTTGGCTTGGCGAGCAGTGGCACAGCTTCCACTTTCTGTGGGCATTACTTCAAAACAATCACTTTCCAATAGCTGCAAAGATAAACTAAAGCCAAGTATTAAATATTATAATTTGATCTATGTAAGAAATTATTTTCTAAGTAGCAAATGTAAGGGAAACATTTAATCTTACTAAAATATACCATTGTGGTAAGATGTTACAGTAATGACCAATGAGATAGTGAAAAATCTTACTACAGACCTTTTAATATTATTTGCCAATTATTAAGCCATTCCATAAATATAAAAATCCTTTTGAATTATAACTATTTTCCAAATGCAAACCCTTTGAAAAATCAAAAGTGTTTCTAAGAAACCCATATCTATATATACTTCCACAACACAGATTTGAAGACAGGAGCCTAAGAGCATGATGCCTGAATGGCAGTAACAAGCAAATTATTTAGATTCAAAAACTGCATTGATGCCTTATTCTAAACTGCAACAATTTAGTATATATAGTCATTAATAATGTTCTATGTCAAATTTCATGACCATAAACTCTACCGCAGGGATAAACTTCCCCAAAAGTTTTCAGCTATTAATAGTACTGGTACTGTGAAATAGATTTATTAATGCTGTAATACTTTCCTCTATTAAGTCACTGTTATGCATGTTAAAATTTAATTCCATAAATGAATTTCGATTAAACTATCTAAATTACCCAACAGAACACTTCAACCTCTCTCACTCATGCATGAACAATTTGGCGCCCCTAAACCATCAAACTATGTGACATCTTTTGCAGTGTCAAATGAACTATTTGAATCCCACGCTATAGATGACCCTATTAAGCAAAGACCATTTTCCATCTCTTTACCTATCTCAAATTCAATTAGTTTTGGCTGCAATCATTAACAGCTCTTTCTTTAGTAACCTAAAAAGTAACTACCATTTATGCAGCAACTTTCCTTGATAGCTAAATTAACTTCCTTACCTCATGAAACAAGAAAAAATGAGTGTGATTTTGATGGTTAGAAAAAATGAACAGAAAAAAATGAGGATTGTTGCAATCATAATAAAAGATAATGCTGTAATACTTGTATTTGCTGCAGAAGAAATCGGAAGTTTCCTTCTATTTCTTTCTATTCTTTCTCATAGAATTTTTTCTCTTTTTTGGTTCTTTTTTTATTGGCTTGGTTAGTTTGTGTCAATTTTACACTTCTTTAAAACTTTGAATAAAATTTATTTTTTAAAAAACAATCGTTCTTTTTTTTTAAGGTAGGCCTTGCTTAATTATCTTAATCAAAACAGGAAGTTCCATCACTAAATGAAGTGATCATTTGGGAAAACATTGTGTGACTGCATCTCTTAATGACAGCAGCTATGGTTATTGTTAGACCTGGATTAGTTAGACAGTTAGACACTGTCAGATATTTGCATTTCCTTCTTTCTCTATTAACTCTGTACACACAAACCTCTGGCCTTGAGGTATGTAGTCAACTCCTATCTTACAACATTAGAACTTCCTGGGTTTTTTTAATACTTCTCTATTCCACCTCAAGCAAAAAAACCACCAGAAACCACAATATAAAATAAACCTGGGTACTGTATTAAGTCATGTTTGCATCTATCATTTTGTTACTTGTGTAATACTTAGACAGTTTGTGCTAACAGATGATCCTCAATTTAAGAGCCATGTTTAAACCTGAAATTATGTTTGTAACTTGTGCCAGTTGTTAAGTGAGTCACCATGTGACTGTAACTGATTTTATCTTTTTTTTTACCACTGGATATTAAGCAAACGTCACGATCATAAACCAAATACCATGGTTGTTAAGAGAATCCATTGCCCGCAAAGAATGTATTTTCCTGGAAACCAAACGTAAACATCAGTTTCCAGCAAGAAAGCCTTAAATTATGATCATGTGAGTATGGGATGCTAAATGGTCATAAATGCGAACCACTTGCCAAGAGCCATAACATCATCATGCAACTAGGGAAGGGGATGAACGAAACTATCGAAACTTTGAATTGAGCAATTAAGTGTCTCTGAATGGTCACTAAGCGATTGGTTGTAAGTTGAAGACTATCAATAAGCTTATAGTCAGATTTAGATAGACACTGTAAAGCTTAAATATTAAAAGAGAAACAGACCAGGCATAAGATTTTTTTTTTAAACCATCCATTTTGAGAACCCAATAAAAATTCTTTACTCAGAAATTGCTAATAGCTTAGACAGCTACACATTATCGCTTGTGTTTCACAATACTAACATCCTATCACCCATGATCATGCATCCGATGCATAAATATCAATAATATATACAAAAATCAAGAACATCACTGGATGCAACAATGTAGATTATTTCACAATTAGATTTCTTCTGATAAGCAAAGTCAATGAGGAAGCCAGATTCAGTTAACAAGCATGTTACTATCTTAAGAACTGCAATGATTCACTTAACAAGTGGCAAGGAAGGAGATAAAATTGGGCAAAATTCAATTAACAATTGTCTCACTTAGGAATAGGAATTTTAGGCTCAATTGTGGTCATCAGTTAAGCACTACCTATTTAAGGTCTATCTATTTCTTGGTGGATTGAAAACTTGCAATAAGCCTCTCTCTCAGGAAACTGTGGCCCTCCAGAATCTCAGCTTGCTCAGGCCACCTCAACATTGATGCCTGCCAAAAGACATCTGTAAGGCTATACAACTCTATATAATTGCAACATAGCATGGTTAAATCAAAAGGCCACATGAACTCATTACATATGTAAGCTCTAAAGTCACTATATTTTGACATGAATTTAGGGTAGGATATTCTAACAGGCAGAGAAGAAATACTTAGCAATAGCTTGCACAAGTTACTCAACCAGGTCATAAGACATAGGAGACATTACTGCAACCCTACCCATTTTTATGACACTGCTGCAGGCAAAGCGTGCTACAATGGCTTTTGACATAATTTCCCAAAGGCATATTTTGGTTTTTATGATTATTGAACAAATGGAAATGGGAAAGGAAAGGTGGTAAGACTATTCCTGCTAAGAAGGCTTCTCTGTTTCAGCAACCTTCCCAATATATTGTTTTCTTTTTAAAGATCTCTCTCATCTTTTCCTCAAGGGAAACATATTCTCCACTCTTTTCCTTCTATTTCACGTCCACAAAAACTATCCTATGAGATAAATTGGGCTGAGGAAGCACCTATTCCAAAAGGAGTTTATGTGGCTGAAGTAAAACCTTGATTTATCGAAAACTTCTATTCCTCTACCCCACTGGCTCTACTAGATGCAGTTGTATAAAACACTTTACTGTGAAACTTTAATCATATTTATATCTTCATTCCACAATTGCTCTCTCAAAATGTACACCATATCTGATATGGAAAAAGAGATTAAAATATTTATATTCTTTCAAATGACACTGACTAGCGCAAAGCTTTGGGTTTTTTTTTAATTACCCAATAGCACAATGCAACTTGAAGTCTTCTTTCAAGAACCCAGACTATGCTTCCCTTTGTCATCTGCAACTATTTTCCTAAAATATTACCATGGAGTAGATGCAACAAATTTGAGTATATAGAGGCAACTTCTGGATGCATGTGAACCACATCAAGAAACTTACTCCACAATAACCAGATAAATCATTTTGTGTGGAGTAATGTCTCTAGATGCCCACAAAGTCTTAATAGATAACACCCTACGCTCTTCTAAGAGTATGGCTGGTACCAGATCTGGGTCAAACAGGTGTCTTACTAACCCAGTAACTAGAGGCCTGCTAGGTCTAGATAGAACGAAAACAATGGCTTTGAGTTTATAAGCAAAATAAGTCCAATACCATCTTAAACTCTGAATACAGATGTACTCATCTGCTCAGAGATAATCGACAAATATGGGAGTCTCTTGAATGTACGGTTCCAGTTTAAAAACTAAATAGCAACTACAGCCAGGAGAGCTTTTCAGCTACATATGGAAGCCTTGCTCCAGCTACACTTGGAAGCATTGTTCAGAGTAATTAATGTTCTAGGTACCTCTTGTTTGAATTGTAATAATGCTCTCTACAGAGTGCTATCCTTAATTGTGGCATTCAGGATGGCAATGGCTGTTTCCCTTTATATTCAGGTGACAAACACCTCCACCACCACCACCATTTTGGAAGCTGCATTGGTTGCCAGTTAGGTTTTGGATGCAATTCAATAAGGTTTTAGCACTTTTGACTCTATGTCACTCTATGCCCAGGACCTGGTTATACACTCTATGCCCTGGACTTGGTTATGCACAGGACAACATTTTCTTTTCTTCATCTGGCCACCCAATCAGATTAAAAATAGTCTCAATTCCCTACTCTTTTCAAAAATGTCATCTAATTGGACCTAGGAAATGGGCCTCTTTTATCCCTGCCCTATGCTTTGGAACACCTTCTCTATCAAATTGCCAGCTGAGCTTCAGAAGAGCCATTAGGAGCTATATTTTCTATGTATCACACAAGGAAGTTATGGATATTAACATATATTAGCAAATACCTGACTTAGATTTATTTTTGTCCCTGGTAATATTGGATAGTGGTTTTTTTTCAATTTTTCTTCTTGGTTGGGTTAATTAATGTTTTTATTGTTAGGTTAATCTTTAGATTTAATTGTGTTCTTTTTTAGTTTTGTGAAGTGTTTATGAATGGCAGAATACAAATAAAGTAAATAAAATAACTTTCTAGCATTATCAGATGAGACTCCACCCCCATACCACCCCAAATGACATAGACACTCTGCTTTAGCATTACATTTCCTTGGATAATATATCAGCATATGATTCCTTAAATACTGTTAAGGTAGGCCAGGTCAAGAAATGGACATGATAGAATTTAGGAATATTAGGAATATTTTTATTATACTAAAGTAGAGTAACACAATCTTGAAGTTTCTTTGTCTTATCTTACAAAAGTGAAATTAAGGCAGAGTTTATCTTGGCTCTGGTGTAAGAACAGTATAATTTTTCTTCTACAAGTCATTTTTAATGGCTTGTTCATCTCTTTCCTATCCCCATGGTCAGCTCTACATTCCTTTACAAATACTCACAAATGCAATTAATATATATAAGAATAGATCAAGTGCATGATAGAAAATCATTCTATCAATTAATTCACATGTTGATAAATTTTACACATAAACTAGGAAAGTATTCTACACAATAACAAAATAAACAATTGATAATTATATATCATTTCTTGAAGAATGCTTTCTACATTCAAGTCAAGTTTAATCAATTGGCTTTAAATGCTCTATGAAAATTCAAGAAAGATCAAGCTTAAAGCTCTAGCAATGGTGCTCTAAGGTTTTCCTCTTAAATTACCTAACACAGAAATAGTTAGTATTCTCAAAATCTTGCTTATCAGAGGCTTAACAGTGGGAATGTGTTATGTAATGAAAAGAGGGAGGGGGAATTCCACTGGCATATCTGATCTGAAAGCTAACAGGCTATCTTCGGTTACCAGAAGTGTCAGAACACGGAAAGGATGACTAAAGCAGCCCGCTTCCTTTCTTGTTCCCTGGAAATTACATAAAAATAGGAAATGTAGTAGAGTAAATATGCAAACTGAGACAAGATTTCTATTCTTTTGTTTCAAACTGTGAATTTGGACCTAAATTTCAAACAAAATTATTATAAAATTATACTTTCAAAAGACATGCTGGAATAAAAGAATGCAATTTGCTTTTTAAAATGTTGCATCCTTAACTCAATATGAAAGATAACAAGATTTTCAGAGGGAAGCTGAGTTACTCTCTGCAGCAAAAGAGAAGACCCTTTGGAGAGGCTCTGGACCTTTAAAAAAATCAACCCCTTTTATGGTCTAAGCCAGTATTTCTCAACCTCAGAAACTTTAAGATATCTGGACTTCAACTGCCAGAATTCCTCAGCCGGCTGGTTTAAACAGTGGGAAATGTTGAATACAATTGCATACTCTGAAAAAAATGAAGCTTTGCAAATTGATCTAGATAAATTAGTTCAACAATTTGTCAAAGATTCTACAATAACATTGAATCTGGTAATCAAATAATCAGTTGTTCAGCAATATTTTCCTCTCTCCTAAATGCATTAAAAGTTATAGCGCTTCTTTTTTCAGTATGGTGCCTAAAATATTTTTGAATCCCTGAATTGCTAGCCAACATCTCATTCTGGTTTATGGCAGCCTTCGTGGGGAAAGATCCCTTTAAAAACAGTGAGCATGGTCAGCCTTTCTCAACAAAGGAAAAAGACAACAGCAAATCATTTTCCAAAATATTTTTCAAGGAAACTGGATAGACTTGTCTATATAGTCTATGTAGTGATTAAAGGTCAGTCTTGACTTAAAGGTACTATAAAAAGATGAGATCAAGATAGAACTCAAAATGATTTTGCATGAAACATGAAATGTATGAACAGTAGCTTTTTTCTGTTTAACAGTAATCAGCAATAGGAACCTCTCTAAAATATTGTAGTCCAGATACAGTTATACCATTTGATGAAAATTTGGTTCTAATTTTCACTTATTTGTAAACTACTTCCAAGTAAGGTATTTCAAAGCTACTGAAACTTTAGGCAAAACAAATATAGCACATTATAGTCAATGACACAACACTAATTCAGTTACTACCATATAAAGTTGCAAAATGCCAATCAGCACACCAAAGTGTGGCAACATTTTTTACTAAACATTTCAGATTAGTTAAGCAATGGGCTTTTTGTTTGTAAAAATTCTACTTGCTATCTAATAAATTGACTATGACTATAACTGACATTAAGTAAATGCTCAAGGAATTTTGTAATAATTTAAATAAACAATCACTAAGAAATTAGACCCTCCACATACCGTAGTTAAATTTCTGTAACAAATGAGCCACCAACTTTTACAGTAATCACAAAATGTGGGTACAATTACAATCTGGACTGCTAGGTGCAGAGTTCCAACTTAATTCCTCTCTTCTAGAAATCCGCATTCCTATCTTTCTAGGCAGGAAAAAAAAGCAAACAGTGAATTACCACAACTTTTTTTACAATGCTTTTTAACATTGACTCTATTGCCAATTTAATAATATTGGTTTATCAGCTTTATCTCGTGGAAAGGCAATTCAAGCACATTTGAAGAACACTAATGTTTATTTTACAAATGTTTATATGACATTTCATCTTTGTGTAGTTAGCAAAGTCCTTCTGTGTTTAAATAGATTTGTCATAATACAGATAAAAGATAACATTTCAAAACACTGTGCCAAAAGTGATCTCACAAATGAGTTGGCACTGTACTTAATTCACTGACAGATCAGATCCACAAGTTTATATTAAGCAAAGAAAAAATACTGGAAATAGCACTGAACATATGTTATCCATGATGTCTACTCAAGTAAGTTCTCTCTCTTCCACTTCACACACAGCTAAAAGACAAGATTGAGCCCAGATACACTTGAGTTATATTAACTGAAGAGAGTGACAACCAATGCAAAAGTGAAAGAAAAGCAAGATATATTTTAAAATGTGTTTAATAGCAAAATAGGATTTGCAGTAAGGATAGCAGTTGGTCACCAGGCTAATTTCTTTTCTCCTTTTCTGCTAACAGTGGCACTATAAAATCTGACACAATAGAACATTCATAGGAATGAAATGTCAGGACCAAAACAACAACACAACAACAAAAAGATGAAATAGCTTCACAATAAAGAACTTTAATCCAGAATGAAATCCGGTTAGCAAAGTCAAAGGAGTAACTGTTGCAGGAAACCCAAGTCACACACTGCTGATTAATATGGAGCATTGAAAGTAAGCACTATACATATTGTAGGACCACAGTCTCCCATAGAAACTAATATGGGCATTTGAGCAGCACTGTAAACAAAACGCCATTAGAACCATATGGACACAAGTTACACAAAATAAAAGCTGTACAATGTAACATAAATAAGAAATACTTTGTGATGGATCTCAGCATCAAATAAAACATCTTCTTTGGAGACCTTATAGTAGCCACATCTTTTACAAGGCTCATAGAGTTATTTGGAAGCTTCTTTCAGCTGCCTGTGCTTCCATGTCCATGCAAACTGTGGTTCTGCTAGGACTGGCAAAGGCTTTGGACAGGCTTAATGAACTGTATTTACATGTGGAGCACTCGATGTTTGCCTTCTATGAAACCAAAAAAGAAGCACACTAAAATATTTATTTTATGTATTTAATCTGCATGTCACTAATCTCACTATTCAAAATATAATAAATATAAACAATGAGAAAATAATTACAAGCAGATCATTCTTACTTCAGGATGAAAGATCTTGACCAATCAGTACAAATAATCCTAAACTTATGATCACAATTGAGCCCAAAATTTCTGTTGCTAAGTTGTTATGTGAATTTTGTTCCATTTTATGATCTTTCCTACCACTATTAAGCAAATCACTGCAGTTGTTAAATTTGTTGTTAAATGACCCTGGGGTCACTGTAATCACCTTTTGCAACCTTCTGATAAGCAAAATCAATGTGGAAGCCAGATTCATTTAACAACTGGATTATTAATTTAACAACTGCAGTGATTCACTTAACAACTATGGCAAGAAAAGCCATAAAACGGGGAAAATAACTTAACAACTGACTCACTTACCAATAAAATGTGGGGCTTAATAATGGTCGTAAGTCAAGAACTACCTGTATTATAAATTCTATGTCAACAACTAAGTCATTTTTACTGCAGTTCATACAAATGCATTTAATTAATAAATAGTATTTAAAATTACTTATTATAACTGCAGTGATTTATCTGGACAGTGTGTTTACTGTTCCATTTATTAGTCCACAAGGAGGTTCTTCATTAATTTTTTCAATATCCTGATCATCATTGGAGTTCAAAATAAAACTCTATCTGAGCAAGTAAACATAATAAGAATAACAGGTAGATAAATGTTAATATGCATTTACTTAACAATTATTATGCTAAATAATTAGTATTATGAAGTAATTATGCATCCCATTTTATCCATTACCCATTTTTATAGGAAAGACAAGAAAATTTTCTTTATTTCTTATAAGGGTATCTAACATATATATTTAACATAAACACAATCAAACAATAAACCACCAAGCTTCCTCTCATCATGCCTAATTCAAAAAAGAAGTCCAAGAATCCGAATCAAACATGTCATTGAGCAATCATAGGATTCACATTTTTTCAACTTAAATATGTATATAATCACATTATTTTTAATTTAAATGTTTACTTGGCATTTTAACATCGTTAAATCTTACCAGGAAATGCAGAAACAAAACCTGAGGCACCTGCACACAGAGCATACGTTCTATCACTGTCCCTTTATTACTATAAAGGTTTTTTTAAGCATTATTTAAACTGTATGTTTTCTTAAAGCTGGCTCCTAGCTAAAATCCAGGCTTCAATTACCTAATGAATCCTCAAATTATGAAAATATATCATTTGATTACAGAGCTTATATATTTGGTAATTTTATCAGTTCATTCAAATACCACAGGCCAGCTAAAATGACATGGCAGTGTGCCCGATACTAATTTCCTAACTTGACTCAATTATTCCTAAAGTACATGCCTTGGAGCAAGCATTTGAGTTAACACCCTTCTTTAAATAACAACATTGTGTACTTTTAAAATATTCTTCAAAAGAATGGAAGAAAGGAGACTTTCATTTAACTTTGAACAGTTAATCTGAATATATGTGTATGTATGTATGTATGTGTATGTGTGTATGTATGTATGTATGTATGTATGTATATACATACATACATACACACACACACACACACACACACAAATATGCTGGTCTTGTTGTATTCAGGTCTTTTCCAGTGTAAGATTGAGATTGTCAACATTTCGGCTAAGTCTCACTAGCCATCCAGCCGTGAAAATCTACGAAAACACACACACACACACACACGCACACACACATTCAGATTAGCTGTTCAGTTATACACACACAACATATACATAAACACATACTCACTTTAGGTTGGTTACCTTTTCCTTTTTCATTCCCTCTAAAGTTATATTATATTAATATAAGGCAAGAACGCCTGTCTTTATAAAATCTCTTCTTACAGGCATGAAGATAGTAAAGAGAAAAAGAAAATTTCGAATGAACAATCGTTTTCACATTCGTACCAAACAACTGCTCCCCAAAACCTCACTTATTTGTCCTCCCAAACCTCCCCCTCACCCAGCTAAAAGGCCATATGGTAAAAGCTACAGGTCCAATCACCCCCATCTTAAGAGGTATAAACTCCATCATCTCAGCCGTGAAGGGGGAGGGAAGGGGCCGCTGACTGGTTGGGAGCGACGGAGGGCTATAATCCAATGCATTTACAAAACCATGGGGGCGAAGAAGCTGAGACCCATGGGAGTTGTAGTCCATGGCACGGGAGAGGACCGTCACCGCTTCAGGTTGCCTCCTTCTTCCTTCCCCATCCCGAAATAGACCCAGCAGCCTCGCCTGTCAGTCTTCCCCACGCCGCGCAAGCAAAAGGGGGAGGGAAGGCAAAAAAAAAAAAAAATTCGCAGGTGTGCCCCCCTCCCCCTGGCCCTTCCCCCCTCGGGCTCACCTGAAGCCCAGCTGAGAAACGGCGGGGGCGGCTCCCAAACCCGGAGCGGGAGCCGGGAGAGGTCACCAACAGACGGAGGCAGGAATACGGCACGGGAGCGGCTGAGGGAGAAAAGGCGGCCGGCAAAAGAGGATCGATAAAGGAGGGAAATTACGAGGGAGACGACGACGATGCCGGCGGGCGAGCTGCAGATCTGGTAGTGTGGGGTGCCGCTTCTTCTCTTTTTTTTTTTTTTTTAACCCCTGAGGCGAGCTGCATCAAAACCGCTCGCTCCAGAACTCCCCTGATGTCACTTCCTGTTTCTCCGGAAGGGCTCCATAGTGCGCCACCCACCATAGAGATGAGCACCGCATTAGAGAACGGAACCGGCGAGCGCGAATGCGAAGCGTAACCATGGGATTCGAGCGGCTGAGCGCCTAGACGGGGCATGGAAGAAGAAGACGACCCTGGGATTCTGGGACGGATCCCGCTTGCGTTGCGGAAAGGCTGGTGCGGTTGGCGGGTCCTCCAGCCTCATCCTTGGGCGCCTATGTTGGGAAAGGTGATGGGGGGGGGAGAACCTCAGGGCCTCACCTAACTTCGGATGTGCAAGGCAGGCTGAATCAGAATCAGAATAGAGCTAGAAGGGACCTTGGAGATCTTCTAGTCCAGCCTTCTGCTCAAACGGGAGATTCTATATACCATTTCAGACAGGTGGCTGTCCAGTCTCTTAAAAACCTCCGATGATGGAGCATCCACAACTTTTTTTATATAAAAAGATTACATACCGTTACAAGTATAGACTCACATTGTTATTCTTATTTATCTTTATCACTTTTACATATTTATTTTTCCATATAAAAGATTAAAATATACATTCTGGATTGCTTTGGTTACCATCCCTTACACCTATTTTGTCTTATCACCACCCTATTTTTTTTTATTTTCACCCTCCCTCCCTTCTCTACTTCCTTCCTTCCCCCTCACCTTTCCTTTCCCTTCTTCCCTTGCCTCTCCCCTACTCCTCTCTTCCTCTCCCCCTCCTCTCCCCTCCTTGTATCCCTTCCACTCTTCCTCTCCTTTCCTTTTTCTTCCTTCCCTCCCCTTTCCTCTCTTCTCTCTTCCTTTCTTTTTCTCTTGTGTTTATCTCTTTTCAACTCTCAACTGATGTATTTTCGGGATGATATTCCTGTGAACCCGGTTATAATTTTATGCTTACCCTTTCATATTCTCTTTTCTTCGCTATCCTGTTCCTATTTTTTTCCTCTGTCTCATTCTTGAACATATCCTTGAAAATATCTTAATACTTTCTTTTCTAATAAGGCAACCGATTCCACTGATTAATGGTCCCCACTCATTTACTTACTTTTTTTCCTGAATTTTTCATCCATCGAACTTATATAAGTCTAACTGCTATTGCTATCCATCGAACTTAAGAATTCCTGAAAATTCTGAAGTTTGTACCCAACTTTGCAACAATTGCTATTGACCAAATAATAACTTTTTAAAAAAAGGTTTTCCAATTTAATAGCATATCACTGCATCCTTTCTTTATTCAGCCGTTAAAACCTGGCTGTTCCGACAAGCCTGGGGCTAAAGAGCTGTTGCCCCCGTCTCGAATGGTATGACTGTTGTGTGTTTTTAAATTATGTATTGTTATGTTTCGTCTTTTATTTTTTGTCTGTACCCCACTTCCCTGATTTGAATTGTGAGCCGCCCTGAGTCCCCTTCGGGGGAAAAGGGCAGCATATAAATATAATAAAATAAAATCAATCAATTCACTATCTTTTTGTGCATGCTGCTAAAAATTGTTATTCTAAGTACTGTACATTTTATTTATTTTTATCCCACCTTTATTATTTTTATAAACTCAATGTGGCAGACATACCTATTAGTATAGGAAGAATGCTCAACTAGTTTTAATTTTATTTACTGTTATAGTAAAGTTAAATGTAATTAACACAATTAATCATCAGTCGTGTATTTAATTTTAATGTTAAAACTTATGATTGGACAAGAGTTCTTGGAAGTTTCTAAGTATAGTACCCCTGGGATCTCAAATTAAATACTGTCCATCTGCCTCAGTATAATGAGTAAACATAGTATAACCATTTTTCATACTTATAATCACTGCAACATTCCCATTGTCATGCGATTTGCATTCAGATGCATGGCAACTGAGTCGTATTTATGATGGTTGCAGTGTCCCAGGGCATTATAGTCACGTTTTGCAACAAAGTCAATGGGGAAGTCAGATTCACTTAACAAATGTGTTACTAAGTTAAAAACTAGTGATTCACTTTACAAATATGGCAAGAAAATTCGTAAAATGAGGCAGAACTCACTTAACAAATTTTCTCAGCAACATAAATTTTGCACTCAATTGTGGCCGTTGGTTGAGGACTACCTGTATTGTTCTAATCTTCAGCAATGTTCAGTCCAGAATCAGGATGATAAATTTTAGGAACTGCCCTAAAAAAGGCCAATTTGTTTTGAATGACTTCACAGTCTACAGGTAGTCCTCGACTTACAATCACAATTGAAACCAGAATTTCCATTTTTAAGCATGGCAACTTTAAACCGAGTTGCACCCAATTTTACAACGGTTTTTTGCCATGGCTGTTAAGCATATCATTCTAGTTGTTAAGTGAATCATATGGACATTCAATGATTCCAGCTTCCTCCATTGACTTTGCTTGTGGGAAACTGGCTGGGCAATCACACAACTCTCAGACACTGCAATCATCATCAATACATACTAATTACCAAGACCCCCT
The DNA here is from genome assembly GCF_051295495.1 of Thamnophis sirtalis. Taxonomy (NCBI): domain Eukaryota; kingdom Metazoa; phylum Chordata; class Lepidosauria; order Squamata; family Natricidae; genus Thamnophis; species Thamnophis sirtalis. Next base: position 14,479,654 of record NW_028261384.1, on the reverse strand, counting down.
AAAATGATTAAGTGACCATGGGGATGCTGTGATTATCATTAGATGCAAGCATCTGCCATAACTCACTTTTTTCAGTGCCGTTGTAACATTGGTCACTTAACAACTGATTATAAGTCAAGATTTGCCTGCATTTTTGTAAGACAAATGGGAAAGAAGACAATTGTTTTTAATACACCGAATAACTTACATATAAAATCTAAGATACATAATACTTTTCATGTTAAAAGGTTGTCTGAGATAGATAAAAAAGCTCACAGGAAAAAAATGCACCATATGCACCATTATTTTTATCCTGCCTCCCAGATAGGAAATATTTATGGTGGTAGATAGCCTTTGAATCTTTTAAGGTAAAGGTTTCCCCTGTCCAATTATGTCTGATTCTAGGGGCTGGTGCTCATCTCCATTTCTTAGCCAAGGGAGAATGACACTGCCATACATCAAGAATATCTCAGAAACTACCAACAGACTACTGCAGCTACATGGAATCAGTGTAGTACACAAGCCAACTGAAGCCCTTCAAAACACCCTAAGCCCCTGGTGGTGAAACTGTAGCACGCATGCCAGAGTAGCACTCCGAGCCCTCTCTGTGGACATGCACACCAGTGGTGGGTTTCTATTTTTTTTACTACCATCCATGCGCACAACGCTTCTGCACATGCGCAGAAGCATCCAGGAGGGTGGGTGGAGCCTCCTGCCACCACCACTACCAGTTCACCCAATCTGGGCCGAACCTGCAGAAACCTACCCTGACACGTGCTGTCACCTCAGCACAGAGTTTGCCGAGGGGGCAATTACCTCAACCCACTGTAAACATCACCCTCCATTTCTGCAGCTCCAGTTCCGTCAGGCTCTTCTCTTCCTCCCTCCCCCTCCCTCACTTACTGCCAGGGCAAAGACCTCTCCCCCTAAGCTGCTCCGCAAGATGCCTGGTCTCACTGGGGCTGCCCCAATCCCCTTCTCGAGCACTCCACCCTGGAAGAAAATAAGCTAGGAAAGACTAACATGAAGAGCTCAGTTAGAACCGAAACCTTTCTCCACAGCGGATGGAAAGGGACGTAGCCATGCCTCCAAGCTTTTGAAGGCCAATTTATTTCCAATTTGCTGCCCATTTTTAAATATTATTATAATATTAGGAATTAAATCCCTGCTCAGTTCTTTTGGAGAGGGGGAAAGGAATGGATATTCATCCTAAAGTTTAATCAGGCCTGTCAAATAAATCTTTAAAACAAAATTCACACCCTACCCCTAATTAGAGATTCAACTGCCATTTAAATGCACAAACTATACAGAAATAATCTTGCAAAGAACAAAAAACAAGTTAAGGATCAAAGACAACAATAATACATCAGCATCTGTTATCAAAATCAGGTCTCAGAGCTTGTGAGATATGGTAACTGATTGGAGTTGGAATATTTTTTTTCAGAAATTGGATATGCAAAACTCCCTCAGAACATTGCCTTAAAATGCTTAATTAAATAGAATATTTTTTCAGTTTAAACTAAATCATGTATTAATTTGGGATATAAAGAAATTAATGGAAGGATGTTTTTTCAATTAATGGTATGCTGTGTTAAGCTTTTTTCTGAGATTCTCTACTTTCTTAATTTGGCTACTGTGGTAAAGTCACCCCCTGAATCTTGATTTAATTTGTAAATACATACAACTACAAGCCTCATCCATATAGCATTCTAAGTCATAAAGGGATTTTTTGGCTTGGCAAAGTCAAAAAAAATCACTATTTTGAGCTAATCAGTTATGCAAACTATGACATATATTACCTGAACATGACATTAAACATATTCATTGATGCAAGTTCCAGAAGGGGATCATATTTCATAATAAGGCACAATAGGATTTGTGGTAGGTTGTGTTTCTTCAGACAGGTTTGATGAAGCTGTTAACCCAACCTGCCTTGGGTCTTCTATGTGCCCAGCATGTTGTATAAACTAAGCATTTTGGTCATTGCCAAGTCAGAATATCAACAAAGTATATTAGAATCATAATGAAAAGAAGGAGATGGATGGATTACTTCAGTTATCATCAATGACTCTGTATAAGATGAATGAGAAAGCTGTGTTTGATTTTGGGGTTCAAATCCTCTGTTAATGTTGCCCAAATGTATTTGGGGACTGAGCTGCCATCAGCAAGATTTTCTCTTTGAGGGAGATGGACAGTTCAGAAATATAAAAACATAATTAAATAAAATTATGGTTGAGGTGGGCCCGAAATTGTAAATATCAAAAGTTGTTTGTATCATTGAAAGCTCTGTTGTTGTGTTTTTCTTTTAAGACAAAAAAATGTTAATGTAAGTTATTTTTTCTAAACTAAAACCTCAGTATTCTCATCAAATTGCCGTTTTGGCATTTTGCGATAAATAAGTGAGTTTGGGGTTGCAGTTTGGACAATTGGTCTCTAAAAGGTTTGCCATCAGTAAGCAAACTAAAAGACCCTGAAGAAAAAACAAGAGTCACCTACAATATACAATGTAAGGACTGCAACAACCACTATGTAGAACAAACAGGCAGAAGTCATCCATTATCACCAACTAGCAGTCAGAAGACATGATGAAAACTCTTTAATTTCACAGCACATAGACAGATTTAACCATAGTTTCATAGACCCAGCCAAGTCCCAAAACACCAGGGAATCTTAGAAGCCTGGCACTCTGACTCACCCATCCCCTCCCAGCCACTCTTTGCCTTCCCACCCAGGCTCCTTAGGCCCCCAACAGGAAGCAGTTGTTGGAGCTAAGCAGCCACCATGAGAAAGAGTTGGAAAAATGGCTGGCTTAGTTCAAATTGGATCTGACCGAGAAGGAGGCTCAGCAGAAGCACCTCACTGAGGAGTATGAGCAGAGGCTTTCAAAGCAGATGGAAGACCTGCGGGAGTGCAAGGCCAGGTACTAATGCCTGGAGGTTCAGCAGCAGAGGAGGGTTCCTACCGAACCAGTAAATGGTTTTCTGGCCAGGGTCGCTGGAACCAGCAGCAACCCAGGCCTGCCACAGCTCCAAACCGGGGCGGCAAGGTTCCCCTCCCCCCCCCTTTTTAAGGTTTTGTGCATGCACAGATCTATTTTGGGATAACTGTGCATGTGCATGCACCAAAATGGCAGCAATGCCAGTAGCAACCCACCCCTGCTGAGCAGGCTGAGATGGTCAGCCAGTTCCAGGCCATGATGCAGTCCTACTGGAATAAGCCCCTCCGGCTCTTTGCCACCAGCAACACTTCCCTCCAGCCTTCGCCCAAAGTTCCACACCAGGAGGCAGAAGCAGACCCCAAGTCAGAATTTCTTTCCCCCACTCTGACCTATTGAGAAAGACCCCAAAGGGGGAGACTCACTGCAGCAACACAAATGTTCATTACATGTATGCAACCCAGGGGCCATAGTTGATTTAGTGCAATATAAAAGATGCAAATAATTTTTCTGCGGACCACCAAAAATTTCTTGTGGACCACCAGTTGTGACCGCTGAAGTAAACCATACCCCATCAAGAAACTGCCAAAGAAGCCAACAGCAAACAGCCCAACCAAAAAATCTCTAAAATCACCCATCACCACCACTGACAGGGGAGGACTATCAGAATATAAACTGACAGCAAACTGCATTCCTCACTATCATGGATGTTACATAGTTTGGGTCTGTAAGAAAGCAAGCAAGCTCAGAGAGCATCAAGGACCCCACATACCTAATATTCCTTTCTCCTATTTTCCTCACCAAAACAATCCTGTGAGGTGGGTTGAGCTGAGAAAAAGTGACTGGCTCAAAGTCACCCAGCCAGCCTTCAAGATCTTCAGGTCTCTAGCCTGGTGCCTTAACTACTAGACCAAATGGATTTCCTGATGAGCCATTATTAACAAAATTTAACCCCACTTAGAATGGGCAAGGCTTAATTAACTGCTAAATTAGCCTAATCAGAAGGTTGACGTTGACCAGAGGAATAGAAGCAGCATGTGTCATGTGGCAAACCCCCTTTCCCCCCCCCCAAAAAAAATCCATGGACCTCACATTTTTATCCGGATTATAGAAAATTAAGGGAACCGAGACATTGAAACACTTTGATCAAAGGAAATGATATATTAGTGGTATAAAAACAGTCTATTGGAATTCTTACATGATTAAAAGAACATACCGAATGTGTAATCAGAATTCCAAAATTATATAATACAGTCATTTAATAAAACAGAACTGAGAATTGCATATTGTATGTGGATCTGATTTGAATAAAATGGTAACTGGTCGGTTTCTGCCTCGCCCCTGATGGGGTGAACCAGTAGTGGTGGCGGCAGGAGGCTCCACCCACCCGCCTGGACGCGCACACACACAAGTGAACCGGCAGTAAAATAAGTGGAAATCCACCATTGAATTGTAAGTGAGTTACAGAAACACAATTTGCTATGCCTTTTATTTTTTAATACAGGTTTTATTATTGTTCTGTTCTTTATATCTGATGCTCTGTTATGGTCCAATGCCTAATCAATAACATATTTCTATTATGACCAAAGACCTGCTTTGGACTGGACTGATTTTGAATATTTGATAATGTGACGGCCATGGTATTTCCTGCAATGTTAACATGGTTCTGGGTGTACTCAAAATTCTTCTACCACAGAATTTTGCTATAGTACCTTACAAATACATCATTGCAATTATGTCCTTGTTAGAATTTCACTTGTTACAAAATGTCTCTTGTGTTTCAAAGTTTTTTTGGGGAGGTGGGGTTTCAAAGTCTTTAAACCACCTTATTATTTAGACTGCTTATATACAGGTAGTCCTCAGCTTACGAACACAACTGAGCCCAAAATGTATGTTGTTAAAGTGAATTTGTCCCACTTTACAACTTTCTTTGTCAGATTTGTTAAGTGAATCAATGCAGTTGTTAAATTAGTAACATGGCTGTTAAATGAATCTGGATTCTCCATTGCCTTTGCTTATCAGAAGGTCGCAAAGTGACTCCTGAACACTGCAACCATCATAAATATGAGTCAGTTGTCAAGCATCTGAATGTAAATCACATGACTATTGAGATGCTGCAATGGTCATAAGTGTCGAAAACGGTCATAAGCAGTGGTAGGATTCAAATTTTTTTACTACCTGTTCTGTGGGTGTAGCTTGGTAGAAGTGGCACGGCTTGGTGGGTGTGGCTTGGTGGGTATGATAGGGGAAGGCTACTGTAAAATCTCCATTCCTTCCCCATTACAGGTGAAGGTTACTGCAAAATTCCCATTTCCTCCCGATCAGTGGGACTCGGGAGGCAGATAATAGATGGGGGCGGGGCCAGTCAGAGATGGTTCTCTGAACTACTCAAAGTTTCCGCTACTGTTCTCCAGAACTGGTCAGAACCTGCTGAATACCACCTCTATCATAAGTCACTGTTTTCAGTGCTATTGTAACTCCGAACGTTCACTAAATGAATTGTTGTAAATTGAGAACTATCTGTACTTACAGATAAAAATCTCTGCAATTTATACTTAAAAAAAAATAATCCAATGTATGTCCCAGAGGTGTTTTTTTCAAGAGGCAATTAGACTTTGTGGTTTTTCTTGGAAGACATCTAAGAAGCTTCTTTAGCTCTGACGATAGTGAGGAATGGAAATGCTTCTGAAAAAGCTTCTTGGATGAGAAGCAAAATGTCTTTCAAGAAAAACAAGAAGGTTCAGCTGCCTATTGAAAAAAAGCACCTTTGGGACAACCATGACCTGGATGACTGAGAATCTCCATAGACACATAACCCAATGTATGTTGAGTATTGTTAAGGTACTTTATAGTACTCTGTGCTCCTTCAGCAACCTTCCAGATTTATTTGAAGTGTCCCCACAACTATAGATGGGATTTACGATCATTGTAATAATCTAATTTATCTAGTTGCTTCCCATTTCCTGGCAATCTCTGTTGTCATAGTCCCAAAATTGATCAACAGGTAGATATTCTAAAGCGCCCATCTCTCGTTCACATCCTTATTCTCATTTGCTCCCGGACCTATCCATCCGCCCGTTCTTCTCACCCATTGGCTGTTTTTCAGATTGTCGCTTTCATTCTTCCTCCACCTCAATTGTCTTGCCCCCCCCCCTCTCCCCGTTAGCCCCGCCCGCTTCTGCCATCGGGCTAGACCCGTCCGCCAGTGGCGTTCCCGTCCTGATGATTGGCAGGCGCTCCGGTCGTCTCCGGGCGGTGGTGCGATCAGTCCACGCGGTGACGCGAGAAGCCGGCGACGTCACCATTGGCCGCGCGCGTTGCGGGGCGTGTTGCCTGGCGATGTGGCGCGCTACGCGCAGGTTGGCGGCGGCCGCGGCCGCGGCGGCGACGCCGTTGTCGTCGTCCATTGCGGGCGGGGGAAAGGCAGCGCCGTTCCATTTATCATCGCGAGCGGGCAGCTGTTTCTGTCAGTGGAGCCGCCGCGCACCTAGGTGGATCTCGCCTGCCTCTCTCGCGGGCCCGAAGGTGAACGGAGCGCGGTAAGGACTGACATTGGAGATCGGAGGGGTTTAACGCCTGGGGTCTGCCGGGATAAAAAGCCCAAAATCTTTTGTGAAGGCAAACAGGCCGCCCGCTTAAAACCTCGAGCCTGAGGTAGACTGCTTTTAACGAGGGAAGGTTAACAATATCCATCTCTTATATAATCCTTTGTCTTTTTCCATCAATTCCTTTAGTCTTACATATCATTGCTAAACAACTTTTTTTCCTATCTTCAACTAATTACTTTTAATTTACCTTCATTTCTGACAGAAGGCAGTCCACTCTCTTCTTGAAAGTTTCCAGTGATGAAACTCCCACAACTTCCGAAGGATCAGTTGATTGTTCTCACTGACAGAAAATTTCTGCTTATTTCTAGGTTGAATCTCTCCTTGTTCTTCTCCTTGTCTGGCCTTCAGGTGCTTTGGAAAACAGCTTGATCCCTTCTGTAGCAGCCCCTCAAATATTGGAAGGCTGCTATCATGTCTCCCCTGGTTCTTCTCTTCATTAGACTATCCATGCCCAGTTCCTGCAACCGTTCTTCATATGGAAGTACCGCTCTGGAAGTACCACTGCTCTTGCAGCCGCTGAAAAGATCCCTCTCTAGATCCGCTTTTCGTGGTTCGATTTCCCCTCGGTGTAACAAAAAACACTCTGCTGGCTGGGGAAGATGGGAGTCTGGCAGACTGGTCTGATTAGATGAGCCTGAATAAAAGGCAATAACACTAAATTATTCCTTTCTCCTCTTCTCCCTCCCTCCCAATAAGTGGGGAAATAAATAAGTGGGGAAAAGTTGAGAGCTTTTCTTGTAGGTTCTCAATATCTTCGGAAGTTGTTGGCGTTTCATCACTTGAGACTTTCAAGAAGAGATTAGACTACCATTTGTCAAAAATGGTGCAGGGTCGTCTGCTTTTGGGTGGGGGGTTGGACATAAGACCCATGAGTTCCCTTCCAACTCTGCTAATCTGTTTGTTAAATCCAGTTCATAGTTGCTCTGAAGGTGCTTTTTCCAAAAGACAAAATTGGACTTTCTTGGTATCTCCCCCCCCCCTTTGGTAATGTTTCACGTCTTATTCCTAAGAGGTCTTTAAGGGGTGCGTACTGTCCCTGTTCTAATATTCCCTTGTATTCGTATTCATTTCATGTATTGATAATCATGTTTATACTCATATCTAATTCATGCTTGATGAAATAAATAAACAATTAAAAAAAGAAGCTTCTTCAGTTCAAAACTGAATTTACGATTCTTGGATGAAAAGGAAAAACTTTCATTTAAGTAGTCATTCATTGCACTTTTGGCTTACTTTTCTGCAAGGAGCTCTGGTGGCTACATGAAATTTATTTTTGCTCTTGTTGTTGTTTTTAAAATAAATTTACTTTCTTTCCAGGTGCTGAAAAGCTTATCAAGGAAGCAGTTGTCAAAGCAGATGTTGAGGGGCTTTAAAAGAAATTGTCCTGAAGAGAAAATATGTAGAATTGATCCTGAAAACGTCAAGGATAGGGACACAGTGATTTAACATCTGCTGGAGCAGACTATACATTTTTGAAAAGTTTCAAATGCTAAAATAGAGGAATATTTGTAGAATGCAAAAAGCTTGATTTGTTTAGCATTCCTTAATGAGATACATTATGATGTTGAGGCATTCCATAATGAGATACACTAGATGTTGAGGCATTCTGAAACAAGTTTATCCTGGCTTTTAATATTGCATGTTTTATGCACATCTAAATTCAGTCGGTTCTCATGTGGAACATGAACAAACAATTGGTACTCTTTAACTCAAAATGTTTGCATTGGAATCACCTAACCGCAAATTTTGAGTGATAGGTTTTGCTTTGGTCTGAACTGCTGTTTCTCTTGTGTTTTTTTTTTTTTTAGGGAGATCAGCAACACAATCATGCCTGAGATAAATACAGATGAATTGGATGAGCAGCAAGTTCGATTGCTGGCAGAGATGTGCATCCTAATAGATGAAAATGACAACAGGATCGGTTCAGACACGAAGAAAAACTGCCACCTGAATGAAAACATTGACAAAGGTAAAATATGATTTAAAGTATATAATAGGCAAGGAGGACCTTGCTTAGTTCAACTGGGTAAAAGATTCACTGTATATACAGAGCCACATTTCTTGCCTCCAGATATTTGATCTTTAGCTATAAATCAAGATAAAGTCAGAAAAGGAAAAATGCTGTTGATCAAGTATGTTTGGATTAATACTGTTCTTCAGACATTACAAACATGTTGATATACAGAGAAGCGGAAAAGCTTCTCACAGATTACTCTTATCTCCGACATAGCCTGTCATTGCATTTAGATTTAGCATAAACATGTTTTATCAGCTGCATATGAATTCAGAAGTTCTTTCTAAGCATTAGTCTAATTCTAAGCATGAATTTGTTTGTCCTTTCTTGTCATTGCTTGCAGGCTCAAGTTAAAAGAGGGCACACGTTTTATTTTGCCTTGGCAAATGTGGGCTTGGCAAATTCATGGCCTCTAGTGGAAGAGAAATAATAAAGACTGTCTTAGTAGACGCTTTAGGAAAAATAAAAAAATGTAGAGTGACTTGCTATAAATGGACATAAGGAAGAGATTATTTAAATAAAAGGACAACCAGTAGGAATTGAAGTCACCCAAGCAATCATCTTTCTTTACAGCTGCATTGTTAGTGACCAAAATCCCAGATACGACAGTAAGTTGGGCAGTACCTAGAGCCAGGATGGCGAACCTGACTCTGCACGCGCTGGCCAGCTGAGTTCATCCTTTTTTAAAGCCTGCCCAGGCTCCAGAGGTTTTATAGGAGCCTGGGGATGGTGAAAAGAGCCTCCTTCCCCCCCCCCCCCAGGCCCTCTGGAGTGGAAAAAAACAGCCCTATGGGCAAACCGGAAGTTCGGGAATGGTTTAAGCTCTCTGGGGGCTTCAGGGAAGCCTCCTGAAGATCCCTGAAGCCTTCAGAGGGCTTAAACTGGCCCTATGAGCAAACCGGGTTTGCTTGTAAGGCTGGTTTAAGCCCTCTGGAGGCTTCAGGGAAGCCTGAAGGTCCCTGAAGCCTCTGGGGGGAGGGGGAAGCTGTTTTCACCCTCCAAGGCTCCTGTAAAGCCTCTGGAGCCTGGGGAGGCTTTAAAAAAGGCTGAACTCAGCTGGCCAGCACGTGTATGTGCGCGGGCCAGCTAATAGGGCAACGCCTTGCGTGCCCTGACAAGTGGCTCTGTGTGCCACCTGTGGGCAAAAAAGATGCTAAAAATGGGGGTAGCGCCTCTCATTCACGGATATGCACTGGGGGAGGTCACGCATTGCATTATGGGTGTGGCACACCTGCGCATGACCCTTCTGCAATCCCCCCCCCCCCTTTAGGGCAGGCAAGCCAAAAGGTTCGCCATTGCTGACTTAGAATCTTACAATTAGCGCAAATAGACATTAAATGGATTATCTTTGCAGTATAATTTGTACAGTCTTTGCCTGTCTTTCTGTACTAGGATTATTGCACCGTGCTTTCAGTGTCTTCTTGTTCAACACAGAGAATAAGCTACTGTTGCAACAGAGATCAGATGCAAAAATCACTTTTCCAGGTGTGTAATAATGAATCATTACAACAGTTTGGCAGAGATCCATCTGTAGTTTGAATACATTTTGAGCTCTATTGTCTATTAAATGTTAAAAAGATGAGATTTTCTGATAGAGCAAAGCCTTGAAAGGTTGTTTATAGTATGATTATATTTGTCAACAAGCAAATAATTGGAGAAACAATGTGAGGGCTGAAGCTGACAAAAGAATTTGAGATTAGACAAAATACTGCAAGTGTCTTCAACAGGCAGCAAAAAGTTCCCAAACGAAAGCATACATGTACCACATATATATATAATGTTGCAGGAGCCAATCTGGATTAGTCAGCAAGACAAATCTGAGCTTTCAGACTCATGCTGGAACCCTTCTTGAGGGAACATCTGTCTCATCAGACTCTGAGAGAGAATTCTGGTGAAAGAGAAGTTGCTTGAGAGAGGAGCTCCAACATGAATCCCAAAATTTGGCAGACTAGACCTTTGTGGTTGTATCTTGCAGCAAATAGTTCATTGTCACATTGGGCTTTAAAGGTATGAGAGAAAGAAGGGGGAGACCCTGGGCTTAAATCTGGAGATAAATGTGAACCTGATTTTTAGGTTCTTCAGTAATTGATTTGTCATTGTCATTAAAAGCTTATTCAGTGAAGAGGGACAAAATATTCCAAAGCAAACCGCTGTATTATCCAGAAACTTTAAACTACAGCATTTCAGATATTCTGCTATCCAAAATGCTGCAGCACATTATTAAAACTTTTCATTTCTTTTTGGAAGACTGTTTTACCAATACCTGTTGCAGTCATCCACTAAGTACCCCCCTTGAACTGGAAGAAAATAATGCCCTTGGCATTAGAAGAGCAGCGCAGAGAAGACTGAAAGCTGAGTTAGGAATTCCACTGGATCAGGTAAACACTATTCAGAGCGATGTCTTCCTTGGGGAAAAGTTGTTGCATAGCATTTAGTTATTTGGCAATCCCATTTGTCTAATTACAGATCAGACCTACATTATTTATTTGAAAACTCATGACCTGCCATATTCCCAGAAGTCTAGAATAGGGAACAATTAATGCAATGTCACATTTGTACTGTCTCCCTTTTTAAAATTAGAGTGCATAGTTAGCTCTGGTGTTTTATCTCAACATTTGTGTTTTGGAATAGGACAGAGAGCAAACCTTCCAAGCTATACCAACGTTCGTTTTCAAATTCATCCCAAACTACCACATAGTCACAATATGCATGTTACCAGACGTAGAAAAAAAGAAAATTGAGTAAAATTGTCCAGTCAAGCTATAAACCCCATAAAGAGAATCTGCAGCTAAACAATTTTGGACCTAGGACTTTTTTTCATCAGTCATTTTTCCCAAAGCAAACTCTATCTTCTATGGAAGGAAGGATTGCCAAAATGGCACAAGGATAGAATAGCTACTCAATTTTGTGTACTCTGTTTTTGTCCTGGAAATGTGCACAAAATATCTGTAATGCTTGGCCATGTACAAGGCCAGGCTGGGATCCCAGAAATCCTCATTTCCTTCTTACCAATAGATATTAGACAGGAAACTTTAGCTGTATCTCCATATCTAGAATGCTGAGTAATAAAAAAAAATTAAAATTATTAACAGGATGCATTTTCACTATTAAAACCATTTTCAGAACGTAGCTTGAATCTACGATGTTTCAGGCATAATTGCTTCATCACTATATAATGTTCAGAAAAATACAACAATTCTCAGGCATCATTTAGAGAAGATAGGTAGGGAACTAAAAAAAAAAAATCATGTTGGTTCTTTCCAGGGCTTGGTTACGTAAAGTATGATTTGAAATGCCTGAAGCCAGAGAAACGCCACTGCTTTTCCTGCAGTAGAAACCATAACTTTTATATCTGTATTGAGATGTTCTGGGAATGGGAAAGAGGGTCTGTTAAAAAAAGTAGATATGGAATCTTTTCAAACATGTTTGCTTGTAGGTCACTCCAGAAGAAATCTTCTACCTAACCCGAATTCACTACAAAGCCCAATCCAATGGAACATGGGGAGAACACGAAATAGATTACATCCTTTTTGTGCAGAAGAATGTAACGCTGGATCCAGATCACAATGAAATTAAAAGCTACTGTTATGTGACGCAAGAAGAATTGAGAGAACTGCTGGAAAAGGCTTCTCGAAATGAAATTAAGATTACTCCGTGGTTCAGACTAATTGCAGAGACTTTTCTCTTTAAGTGGTGGGATAATTTGAATAATTTGAAGAGATATGTTGATCATGATAAGATACACAGAATGTAACAAATTAGGCTGTTCTAAAATACCATACCTTAAATTTTTCATACTGAAATTGTTTGTTGATGCAGTGTATTTGTAGATTGATTGCAACCTAGGAAATTAGGAATAGGCCCCTTTAAGTGGAAGTTAGATATTTATCTCACGTTGCATAGCTGGCTTTTTCCTGGAATGAAATTTCTTTTCCTTTCATTTCATGGTATTATTGTCATTAACAAGTTTGCACTCCATGAAAAACCACTGTTAAGTCTGAATAATCACCAAGCCACAATACCATGAGAGTAATTAGGGCTTGATTACAATCTCTCCCAAAATGATGTGTTTGTACAATATGGAACGAGTCAGCTAACCAGTCCGGTTGTGCAGGTAAAATGAAGAGGTGAACTTAAACTAGTCGACTCTAAAAGCTCTTCCATATTTTTATACCACTCTTACTGAAGCATGCAGTACAGTTTTTCTATACCGTCCCCCTTCAGGTTACCTGCTTATCTTTCAAGCAATTAGTACTTTCCTATTTATACTTTACACTGTTCAGTGTTTGACTTACTTTTGAAGAACCTATTCCCTTGTAAGCTATTCTAAGCACGTAAGATATTTTCTCCATTAGAAAAGATATCTGATATTTCAAACTAGAAATGTTAAAACTTCCATGCCTGTAGATTCTAAATATGTCTTTCCTATAAGAATTAAGCTATGATCTAAAAGAAAGGAAAACTTAAATGTAAATAACTTTTTCACAGAACCTTGAAAAATACCTGAGCTATTAATAGAACCAAGAAGGGGAAGATTGTTGGGCATATCCTATTGTCTAGGGGGGAAATGGTGTTGGTGTATTCGTAAATGCAATTATGAACCATGAAAATTAAAGTTTAAAAATTGAATCTCTGGTGTGTTGAAATTTCCTATTGATGAGTTCATGTAGAGTCAAAAATAAATGGTTTTGTGTTCTTTACAATGACTTGTTAAATGTAACTGGGCTGGAGGATTGGGTAATTTTACTATTTGTACAATATGGAGGACAAAACTGGCCCATAGTCCAAACATTTTAAATGCTTGAGTAGCACTTCCAGATCCTCCAAGGAAGAGAGGAACAACTACACATTGGACATATTTCAAATGGTTTGCCATGGCCACAGTAATCTATTTTGGGGGCTCTGGGTGAAGTGCTTTTAAGGTGTCAGTTTTGTAATATAAAAAGGATTACCCAAACTTGACTTAATACATCACTTTTGCTTTTTGAAATTTCTCATTGTATAGAATTGATTCTTACAGCAAGGGTAGCCTTTTCAATTACTTATTACTAGAGGGATGTGTGTAGTGAAAATGCTTTCCATCCTTTTCCCCCCTCCCTTGATAATGTAATGGTTAAAATGAAGTCCTGATCTTCCAGCTGCTTCCATTCTCTTTCCCCCTTCCTCCTCAGCTGTTTGTTTCAGCTGTGTATCTTTGTTTCATTAGCCTCAGGAACAAACTCCCATCATGGCTATCCAACAGCCTATTCCTAACACCACAACCAGGTTTCTCAGTGCCTTTTTGTCATGCTGCTGCTACAAATATACACATACATCATGGTCAGTCCCCTTATTTGGGGTTAATACCCTTTCAAACCATTACTTTAGAACAGATGTATTTTATTTCACAACCCAGGTTAAAAGTATCATTTCCTTCCATAGCAGACCAAAATTTCAATATAAATCTAACCCAAGCAGCTGTTCTGTGCATGAATCACTTTGCATACTCATAATTTAAGTTTGAATGTTTTTTTTATCCCAGGTAGCCCATAGCCCACTGAAGGTCTGACATGGTTTGATTAGGCTCTTTGCCAAAGTATACCCCTGAACCAGAATTGTTGCTCTATAATTGCAGTTTAAGGAAACCACTTTCCTCAATATCATGATTGAATAACCCAAGATAGCAGTTTTGAAAATTAGACCTGTAACAGTTAAAGAGAACTATTTTAAAGAAAAACAAGGAGGCAGATTTCAATGCTTGCAAGTTTTATTTGTGTCAACATAGACATCTTTTATTTTATTTTTTTCTTAACAGTTGTTTTATCTTCGGGTGGTTGGGCCGGCCTTTCTCTTCCCAGAAAAGAGGTGTTTGGGTTTAAGGTCAAAGACAGTTCTATCTGCCTCACCTTTCTTGCCCAATTGATTCATCACCTTCTGAGCATTCTTCATCATAGTTTTTGCTTTCTTTACCATCTATTAAAAAACAAAACATTTGTAAGTAAAAAGGTGCACAATATGAATTTAAACATTATATGGCCACGTATTGCTCCATATGTGTTGGAACTTCAGTTTCCATTGAAAAAAAACCTATTCAAAGCTGAAAATTCACACTATAGATAACTTGGCTGATAGTGAATATATGCAATTGCATATATCTGAATAAACTGATAATTTCATAAAACTGAGACATACCCTAGCATCACGAAGGCCAGACACATCACGAGGGGTAGTAGAGCGGCTACGGCTTACTGGCATAGATGCGGGTGGTTCAGAATCTTCTCGCTTGCGTTTACGGGTGATACTGCGGGACCTTCTTCCCCCGGCTAAATAATGTACCTGAATATTTGCAGATAAAGAATCTAATCAGACACCTTAAAAAGTTAACCAGATGCCTTGCTGCATGCAACCTTGTGTCCTATTAACATAGATTCTAGTATCAGATGAGAACCTACAAAGAGTGTAACTCTAATTTTTTTAAAATTACAGGTGCAGCAATGATACAGGAGGGGGGAATAATAAGCAAAAAAGAGCATATCTTACATCAGAATTTCCAGTTACACTAAGTCCCAGATTTGTCATCTCCTGCTCAAGGGTTTTCTGTTGAACCTAAAGGCAGAAGTAAAAAAAATTCAGAGGTTATTTTCTCCATATCCAAAAGCCAGTGCCACCTTCCAAATCCCAGAGAGCAAGCAACCTTTCACACTCCCCCAAACTACCTTCAATCCAACACCGAAGTAACTTCACTCTTTCTCCACAATCAGCTCTACTACACCCAGCCTCTTTGCTGCTCTGCTTTTATAGCTGCTCTTATTGGGCAGGTGGGCTGGCTAAGGTGAGGTCTTAAAGGAGCAGGGCACCATACCCCTTTTGCTAGCTAATTTTCAGTCACTAAGGAACCTAGGGAACAGCCCTGAACTTCTCAAAAGCAAGGGAGAGCAGAGTGCAGAGCAGCACAGCTGTTTGAGATGAGAAATCAACAGCTCCAACGCTCTTTTGCTATTCCACATCTGGAAAAGACCGTTTCACTAAACAACAGTTTTGAATTTTTACCAGTTAACAGTTTGGGTACACAGGCAGCAGGCAAAAGTGGCCAAATAGCATAATGCATTCCAATGCAATAAATCTTGCAAGTTGAGAGTACATTTGGTGTAGTGGCTAAGATCACCAGGCTAGAAAATAACAGACCATCATGACTGCAGATTCTCAATCATCCAAGTCATGGTTATTCCAAAGGTGCTTTTTCAAAAGGCACTGGACATTCTTCCTTGTTTTCCCCTTGAAAACATTTTGGACAACTTTTCATCTGAAATAGTATAGGGTTTCCTGCCTGGACAAGAGGTTTAACAGTTTAACAGAGGTGGAAGGGACCTTAAGAGTTCATCCAGTCCAACCCCCTATTCATGCAGGAAACTTGTACTAGGGATTCCAACTGCCGACCATTCTGATTGATGAGCTCAGTGTCTTCGCTACTAAGCCACCAAATCAGTGTTTGGACGAGAATATCTCCAAGACCCCTTCTGTTCTTCTATACTGAAAGTTCTTCAGTGCTTTTTGTGTACATTTCCAGGACAAAAACCAAGAAAACCTAGTTTTTCCTCAAGGTTAAACTGATTAGAGATTTCAGATGGAAGTTTATCATAGGTACAAGCCTGCAAATTAGGGAAACAAATATAAACCACAATTCTTCTCTACTTCAAACATGGTTGCATAGCCTCTTTTTGAATTGTTAGCAAAATTAAGAATTCTGCTACTTAAAAAAGATAGCATATGTAGGAGGATGTTCTATTTATTCATTCACTTGTATCCCACCTTTATTATTTTTACAAACAGCTCAAGGCAGCAAACATTCAACACATTTTCCTCGCAACAACAATAGCCCCTTTGAGGTGAAGTGAGCTAACAGGGATTGATTGGCCCAAGATCACCCAGCTGCCTTTCCTAGTTAGTTAGGGCTTGAACTCATGGCCTCTTGTCACAAATATGCTTTTCCTTAAAAAAAAACCAAACCAAATGTTTTTCCCCTTAAAAATGTTTCACTTCTCATCTAAGAAGCTTCTTTAGTTCTTCTACAAGTTCAAGGCGTGACTTAGCCAGGAAAGCCAGCTAACTTTGGGCCAGTCATTCTCTCTTAGCCAACCTCATGGGTTATTGTGAGGAAAACAGGAGCAGTAAGGTAGGTTGGATTTCTTTGCTGTCTTGAGTTATTTGTAAAAATAATAAAGGTGAGATTAAAAAGAATGAATAAATAAACATAGTTTATGTTCTATTTTTGAATTATTTGCAAAATCGAGGCTTTTAATTAATAAAAAAACACAGCAAATGTAGGTTGTTCTACATTTGCTGTCTTTAATTAACAGTATTTTTAATTTTGCAAAGAATTCAAAAATAGGATGTAACCATCTTTGAAATGCAGAAGAATTTGGGTAACCATGTTTGAAGTGGGGAAGAATTGTGGTTTATGTTCAGCTTTCCGAATGTGTAGGCCTCCAGATAATGAAATCTTTAACCAGCTTTATCTTTAGGGAAAACTGGCTGAAGTAATCGTGTACTTAAACTGCTCCTATCTAATTACTTGGATGGCAGATAGTGGTCACTATAAATACTCTGGAGTTATATGGACTACAGGGAATCCTCAATTCACAACCACAATTGAGTAAAAAATTTCTGCTGCTAGGCAAGGCAGTTGTTAAGTGAACTTTATGTGACCTTACTCGTGACAGTAAAGTGAATCATTGCAATTGTTAAGTGAACTGGTCATTAAGTGAATCTGGCTTACCCCACTGACTTTGCTGGTTGGAAGCTGGCAGGGAAAAGTCATAAATGGTGATTATATGATCTCCAGGATGATGCAACTGTCATAAGTACAGGTGGTCCTTAACTTTCAATAGTTCATTGAGTGACCATTCGAAGCTACAACTGAAGTCACTGAAAAAAAGTGACTTATGATCTTTTTCCACATTTGCGACCGTTTGTAGGATCTCCATGGTCGTGTGATCAAAATTCAGGCACTTGGCAACTGGTTCATACTTATGACCGTTGCAGTGTCCTGGGGTCATGTGATCACCTTCTGCGACCGTCACACAAAGTCAATGGGGAAGCCAGATTCACTTAATAACTGCAGTGATTGGGCTTAACAACTGGGGAAAGATAGGTCATAAAATGGGGCAAACCCACTTAGCTATTGCGTGTAAACAGAAATCTTGGGCTCAATTGTAGTCATAAGTTGAGTATATGCCAGTTGACTACAGGGACAGTTAAGGTTATAATGGCTGCAAGTGCGAAAAGAGTGTCATAAGTCACTTTTTCCCTGCTGTTGTAACTTTGGTGTGATTGCCCTCCAGGTCGAAGGCTCTCCAGAATCTGCTGGGGATTATTTGCCTTCCGGGGGTGTTTTCTTTCAGCTGATATGCTCCTGCAGAGTACTGAAGGCTGCTCTGCGTCACAAGAGACCACTATTCTTGAAGCGGCTTTGGAGAATGATTCTCTACACCCTCCAGGACCTCTGAAAACCGTGTGAAGGCAGACACTCCCATTCCAGCATGATTTTCAGAGCCTTCAGAGGCCGCGCAAGAGACCACACAAGAACACGTCCCAAGCTCACCTTCCCAGTGTCCCAAAATCATGAAAGAACGCTTTCAAAGCTCATGCTTCCAAGAACAGTGTCATGAGTGGCATAAATAGGAGTGTGACAACTCTGACACAGGTCAAAGGTTCACCGCCACTGAATTAAACAGGGCCATCTCTTGGAGCTCCAGAAGTGTAGCAGTCCTGCCCTCCAGAGTAAGATTTCCCTTAGAACAGATGTGTCAAACACGCGGCTGCGGGCCGGATCCAGCCACTGAGTTGGCCCATGGGACTGTCCTGGAGACAGCGAGGGACTGGCCACACCCACCCAGTTGGCCATGATGATCAGGCCACCCCCACCCCACCCCCACCCCCCCAAGGGCAAACAAATTCCTGATGCGGCCCGCAATGGGATCCAGTTTGACACCCCTGGCCTTGAGAGCTGAATCCCCTCTGCGCTATTGTTCAGAAGAGTGCTGAAAATCTGGCTCGTCACTCAGGCTGGAGATAAGGTAAGAGCAAAAGTCTTCACTTCATTTACTTGCTATCTTATATTGATTTCATTTTCATTGGTTTTATTGTTGTGATGTGGCCAGAGTGGTTTTATTGTTTTATTGTTTTATTTATTTATTTATTTATTTATTTATTTATTTATTTATTTATTTATTTATTTATTTATTTATTTATTTATTTATGACATTTGTATGCCGCCCACTCCCTAGGGACTCTGGGCGGCTTACAGACAAAATAGGAGACATATAAAAATTAAAAATAATAATACAGTTAATTAAAAAATTCACATCATGCATACAGCTTAGTGTGGGGCTGGATACTCATCAACAGCCCCAGGCCTGCCGGAACAGCCAGGTCTTGGCAGCTTTGCGGAAGGCCGGGAGAGTAGTGAGGGTCCGGATCTCTACGGGGAGATCGTTCCACAGGGCCGGGGCAGCAACAGAGAAGGCCTTCCCCCCGAGGATTCGCCAACTGACATTCACCAGCCGATGGCACCCGGAGGAGGCCCAATCTGTGCGATCTTATCGGTCTTTGGGAGGTAAATGGCAGGAGGTGGTCTCTCAGGTAGCCAGGTCCTAAACCATGTAGGGCTTTAAAAGTAACGACTAGCACCTTGAAGCGTGTCCGGAGACCAATGGGGAGCCAGTGCAGCTCGCGGAAGATAGGTGTAACGTGGGTGTATCTAGGTACACCCCCAATCGCTCGCACGGCTGCATTCTGGACCAACTGCAGTCTTCGGATACTCTTCAAGGGCAGCCCCCTGATTTGATTTGAGTCAGGCAACAGAAAAGTTTCCTCACTTATTATACCATCATCATCATCATCATGGAAAGAGTAGCAGGGCCTTGAATGTCCCGTTTGGGTACTTACTAATTGTTAGATTGATTGTGTGATACATGGATCACTAAATGTTTTAAATGGGAATGGTAATCAATAAATATAATGACCCAATTTGATTGACACATCACTCTATACCAGGGGATCCTAAACCTTTTGCCAACCATTTGGTCTAATCTTCATGTTGCACACACTTCTTTAAAAACCCAAAAACCAAAATGAATGCAAATGAACCATGAAAGGAATACAAAGGAACTTTGGATAAGGCGGATTTATTACAACCAGACAGAAAGTCCTCGACTTATTAATGTAATTGAGCCCAAAATTGCCACAGTTAGGTAAGGCAGTTTTTTGAGTGAGTGCCCCCCACTGTACACTGACCTTCTTTAACACAGTCTTAAGTGAATTACCTCAGTTGTTAAGTGAATCATGAGGTCAATAAGCAAATCTTCCCCAATTGATTTTGCTTGTCAGAAGCTGGCTGGGAAGGTTGAAAATGGTGATCACTTGGCCCTTCAAGACAGGGCAACTATCATAAATATTGGCCTGTTGCCAAGCGCCTGAATTTTGATCACATGACTGTGATCACATGACTCGGGATGCTGTGTCAAAACCGCTCATAAGTCCATTTTTCAGTGCTGTTGAAACTGCGACAGTGGTGGGTTCCGGATCCCAGTGCAACCGGTACGGTGCAACGGGGCCAGGTGTCCACCACATGCATGTGCACAGCACGTGCATGTGTATTACCGCCCGCGATGCTCCAGTTGCTCAGCAGAGCCTCACGCAGGTGCTATATGCTCCAATTAAGCCCCGATCGACTCAAATATAGGTAAGGACGATGGGTGGGCCCTCTGGAGCACCGTATCGAACAGTACCTGGTGCTCTGAGCAGGCACCAGTACGCCTGTACCGGGGCGTACCAGTTGTATCCCACCACTGAATTGCTACCACTAGACAAATTGTTGTAAGTCAAGGACTACTTTTATCGATTTCCTTCAGCATAAGGAAATCCTTCTTTCCTTTTTTTTTTTTTACCTTGCTGCCTGTATAGGCAACCCAAGTAAATCAGTACTTTTTAAAGCAAACCACAGCTGAAAATCCCATTGAAAAATCTACTGGTTTTAATTCCTTCTACCGTAAATGACTTATACTTGATAAGAAATCTAAGACCTAAATTCAACTTTCATAACCATGTGACCAAACTTTGGAACCCAGCAACATGATCGCATTTGCAGGGTTCCATGATCATATGACTATTTTTAACTCTTCCCCCCCCCAAAAAAAACCTAGCACTTACATCCAGTTTTTCGTAAAACTGCACCATAGCGAACAATGACTTCGCTTTAGTGTTAGTCACTTAATGATCACTGCATATAAAAGGATGTAAAATCGGCAAAAGGGTCGTAACTTGAGGACTACCTGACAACTTTTAAGATACTGATAGTCCTCAACCAATTTTGAGGCCAAAATTTATGTTGTTAAGTGAAAGATTTGTTAAGTGAATTTTGTCCCATTTTAGAACTTTTCTTGCCACATTTGTTAAGTGAACCGCTGCAGTTATTAAATTAGTAACTGGTTGTTAAGCGAATGTGTGTTCTCCATTGACTTTGCTTGTCAGAAGGTCACCTAAATGGCTCCTGAACATCGCAACCATCATAAGTGTGAGTCAATTATCTAGCATCTGAATGTAAATCATGTAACTGTAATGGTCATAAGTGTGAAAAGTAGTCATATCACTATTTTCAGTACCATTGTTGTAACTTTGAATGGTCACTAAGTGAACTGTTGTAAGTCGAGGCCTATCTGTATCTACTGGAGTCCCATTTCTTTCCCAGTCTAAATTCCTCCTGTCCATGACACACGCACTCACATCCCACCAAATTCTTACCCAAAGTTTTTTTATACTTGCCTTTTTAGCTGTTCTAGGCATTCTGGGCCCGTGTATGTCCTTCTCCTTTGATTCCAGGATCTTCAGTTTCTTCTTCTCACGAATTTGTTGTGCCAACTGCCTGATTCCCATCATTTCCTCATCTTCACTTTCTGAATCACTATCATATTCTCCAGCTTTTTCCTTTAGCTCTTCTTCTTTCTCCAGTTGTTCCAATTTCTAGAAAGACGCCACATTCAATGGATTAGAAACTGATTTCTATTGTGTATTTTCTTTGTGTATATTCTATCATATCTCAAGACTTAAAATGGACGCCTAACATCAAAAACAGCATCAAAAAGGCACAACAAAGAATGTTCTTTCTGCGCCAACTCAGAAAGCTCAAACAGCCCAAAGAGTGGCTGATTCTGTACAGAGGAATTATTGAGTCTGTCATCTGCACCTCCCTATCTGACTGGTTTGGCTCTGCAACCTGCCTTCCACTGAGGACTTGTACACTGCACGAGTTAAAAAGAGGGCCGTGAAAATATTTACAGACCCCTCACATCCTGGACATAAATTGTTTCAACTGCTACCCTCAAAATGACTCTATAAAGCACTGTACACCAGAACAACTAGACACAAGGGCAGTTTTTCCCCGAATGCCATCACACTGCTTAACAACTAATTCCCACAACACTATCAATAATTTACTACCGTGTTTCCCCCAAAATACGATAGGGTCTTATTTTCTTTTGCCCCATGAAATATGGCCTTGGGCTTATTATCAGGGAGGGCTTATTGTTTTGGGGTTGCCAAGCGGCTGCTCCCTTGCAAACTGACTTCCGAAGAGCCGGGCACAGCCTCAGGGGCAAAGCAGTTATGAGGTAATCACGCTCATGAGCAGCCGCCTGGCAAATCCCCTCTCCAGCCAGGCAGAGCGCCATTCACTGACCTAGGGGGTATCACTAAGGCACCAAGCCACGTGGCGTTTTGCCCGCCTCCCAGCTCCCGCGGCTTGACACATTCGGGATACCCCCTAGGTCAGTGCATGGAGCTCTGCCTGGCTGGAGAGGGGGGTTGCGCGAATGCCTGTTCCGCCCCCAGCCTCACCAAGCCCTTGCGCAGCTCTCCCAGGACACCGTCACTGGCTGCCGCCACCGCCATGCTGCTAGCATAACTTCCAAACTCCAAAACTCAGGGCCGAGTCTTCCAGCATCGCCCGCTCTAGGAGTGCTCTCTTTGGTGAGCCGGCTGCCAGACAGAGTGTCTTCCAGCAGCCGGGCCACCATAAAGAGCACTCCTAGAGCGGCCGATGCTGGAAGACTCGGCCCCGAGTTTTGGAGCTTGGAAGTTATGCCCGGGAGCGTGGTGGTGGTGGTGGCCAGCGGCGGCGCCCTTGGAGATCTACACAAGAGCTTGGTGAGGCTGGGGGCGGAACAGGCGCTCACGCAACCCCCCCTCTCCAGCCAGGCAGAGCTCCATGTACTGACGTAGGGGGTATCCCGAATGTGCCAAGACACGGGTGCTGGTGGACAGGCAGAGTGCCACCTGACTTGGCCCCTTAGATCAGTGAATGGCGGTCTGCTCGGCTGGAGAGATTTGCCGGGCAGCTGCTCGTGAGCATGGTTGCCTCATGGCTGCTTCGCCCCTGAGGCTGTGCCCAGCTCTTCAGGAACCCGCTCACAAGGGAGCAGCCGCCTGGTAACTCCCCCCTCCGGCAAGGCAGAATACCACTCCCCAATCTAGCGGTATCCCGAAGGCAGCAAGCAATGTGAGCACCTTCCACCCCGGCTCCCGCGGCTTGGTTCCTTCAGGATACCGCTAGGTTGGTGAGTGGTGCTCTGCCTGGCTTGGGGGGGGGGGATATCCAGGGGGTTTATTTTCGGGGGTGGGCTTATATTTTTGCCCACGTAAAAAATATGGCAAGGCGTTAGTTTCGGGACAGGTTGTATTTTGGGGAAAACATGGTAAGACTGTATTATTATTATCATCATCATCACCCTTCCTAGTATCTATCTCTCACCACTTATGGCTATAACTATGTTGCTTGTATCTTTCAATTTATATTGTTTTTATGTGTTTCCTAGTACAATTTGCTAGCTTATTAGTAACCTTGTCTATCACTAAGTGTTGTATTCTTAATGAATGTATTTTATTTTCCTTATGTAGACTGAGAGCATATGCATCAAAGACAAATTCCTTGTGTTCAATCACACTTGGCCAACAAAGAATTCTATTCTATTCTATTCTATTCTATTCCATTCCAATTCTTATAGACCACCAATGCCCTTCAGACAATTCACACAAATTCTTACTTCCTCTGCCAAGCTAGAAAGCCGATGGGGTTTCATTTCACATAGTATATGGCAATAAAAACTTAAATATGATTTTGGCCTAGATTGAATTTTATAGCTGTTTCAAATTCTGATAGAGGTAGCTTTCAACATACAACCACAATTGGACCCAAAACTTATGATGCTAAGCAAAACATTTATTAAATGCACATTGCCTCATTTTATGATATTTCTTGCCACAATTGTTAAGTGAATCACTGTCGTTGTTAAGTTAGTAACACGGTTGTTAAGTGAATCAGGCTCTCTCACTAACCTTGCTTGTCAGAAGGTCGCAAAAGGTGACCACATGACTTAGAGACACTGTAACTGTCATAAATATGAGTCAGTTGTCAAGCCTCCGAATTTTGACTATATGACCATGGGGATGCTGCAAAGGTCGTAAGTGTGAGGAATGACTATAAGTCACTTTTTTCAGTGTCATCATAACTTTGAACAGTCACTATACGAACTGTTATTAAGTTGAGGATTACCTGTACTGGTTTGAGTTCACAAACGTCCCAAACTGATTATACAATGCATTTAGGAGGCTTGTAGAGTGTTCCTGGGGGCTGTGGGGGGCAAAATTAAGCAAAAAACAGCCAATTTTTCACTCATTTCTGCCTTCCCCAGACCCCAGGAGCACTCTGAAAGCCTTCTAAAAGCTATGCACGGCCATTTTGGTGAAGAGGGGCGGGGTTTGGGAGGCAAAAAATGCTATATTCAGTGTATAAGACACACCCAGATTTTCAGTCTCTTTTTTGAGGGGAAAAGATGCAACATACTCTGAAAAATATGGTATTTTTTTCCCATCTAGTACACCATCAGTAGTTTAATACTTACTTTCATGATGTCTGGGTCAATGTAATCAGCTATGTTATGACCTTCCCAAATCTCAGGTATCACATCGTATTTTTCAGATGGATTCATCAGATCCCAATATTCTTAAAGCAGAGGGAAAAAATGAAGGAGTTTTATTTGTCCAACTCTAAAATCCCTGCAATTATATTCAGTTGATAGCCTTATTAATAAGAAAACCCCATCCTAAAATAATAAATTACATGTTGGAAGTAAGTTATATATAATGGAGGTCTTAAGCTTGTTTGTCTCAACCAACAATATTCCTTAAATAGATTTGAAATATATGCTTGAACTATATATGGTCTAAAAAGCTTATAGAATAGAATTCTCCACTAGTCGGGAGTAATTCCTGCCTATAACTTGGTACCATTCTTAATAGAACATGAAAAAGGGAATGGATCCTACCAATACAATTAGAATTATTTATTTGTCAGTGCACAACATATGTACAATGAGATTGATTGCGCTTCCTCAGTCCACCACCACCTCCAACTCAATACAAGGGGATAATGTAGGCCTAGAACTTATGAGAGTTATCATAACCTGTGTGGTTTTTTATTTATTTATTTCTGCTTTAGCTGTTTACAAAAAAGGAATAATATGATAGTGACCTACTGTGTAAAACTGTTGCATTTCTAAACAGAAAGATAACTTGAGACTTACTCTTAAGATCCAATATATATTCATCCCCCATTTCCATTTCCACATCTTTCTCCTGTAACAAAAATGCATCATTAAGAGTTTCTTATAAATTTCACAAAAATCACAAAAAGGTCACACACAGAGACAAACTGGTTTAGTGGTTATGGCATCAGGCTAGTAACCGGGAGATTGTGAGTTCTAGTTTCCACTTTAGGCATGAAAGCCAGCTGACTGATTTTGGGCCAATCATCAGGAGACTGTGAGCATGGAAGGCCAAGGCTGGATGACTTTGAGCCAGCGCTGTCCGAAGACGTCTCCGTGGTCATGTGGCTGGCATGACGTCTCCGTGGTCATGTGGCTGGCATAACACGGAACGCTGTTACCTTCGCACCAAAGGTGATTCCTATTTTTCTACTTGCATTTTTATGTGCTTTTGAACTGCTAGGTTGGCAGAAGCTGGGACAAGTAACAAGAGCTCCCTCCGTTAGGCAGCGCTAGGGATTCGAATCGCTGAATTGCCCACCTTTCTGATCGACAAGCTCAGCATATTAGCCACCGTGTCCCTTTATAATTTATACCCCTAAAATGTGGAATTTTTTCGTAAAATACTTACCAGTTTCTTTTTTGGGCCATCAACTTCCATGTGCTTCTTCCGCATCAAGGCTCCTTCTGGAATAAAAGGGGGCCTTTCCTAAAATGCAGGAAGGAAACCCAAAGTGAACTGAAGAAGTTCCTTTTCATATATGTACTGGATTCATGGGTCCCCAGCCTCCATGGGCATGGCCCACTGGGAACCGGGCCACCCAAGTAGCAGGCAAGCACACAAAGTCCCATTTGCGCAAGAGGTGGGCATCGTCTCCAACACCCCCGGCCCCACCGACTGCCCCTGCTAGTTTGCAGAACCGGAAAGTTTAGGGACCGCTGTACTAGGTTACTGAGCAGGACAACATCCTCCTCCTTTTCTTTCAGTCTGTAAGCTGACAAATCTTCACTGTTAATTTTTTTCCCCCACTGCAAAAAAAGATCCATACACTCTAATGCCTTTTCATATGTATTTAACTGGAAACTCTTACAGGAAAGTTTGCCAGATGTGGATACATCTTTGCAATAGAGGCAATGAGATACAATATCTCTCTTTCTCTTTCTCTCTCTCTCTCTCACACACACACACACCTTGTTGTCCCTTTTTGTTGGAAGAGCTAAATGTAGCCTGTTCAGTACATCATTCACTTTGTTTCCTTTCATTTTGGTGCCAACCCGATGGGCCAGCAACCTGTCACAAGCCTGAAAATAATAAAAAAAAATATTAATTCAAGAAATATTGAAGCCAAGAAAAGCATTAACACTGATCCAGACCTACAGACAATCCTCAACTTACAACCAGGGGCATATCAATCCTTCAGAGTTAACGGTAGGAACCCTCTGCCCAAAGCGACTTACAACCCAGTTCTAAAATTATGATCTTTGCTCTGCCTGCGGTCACATGACCTCATTCGGGACACTTGTCAACCAAACCACATTTATGGCTGTTTGAAGCATTCCACGGTCATGTAACTGATATATTTTTTTTCTTCTAAAAACTGTTTTGACTTCCGGTTTTTGGAAAAGAACACACAATACAGTGATCAACAGGCTTGCTAATGAATTGCAGCACCCGCCAAACAACTCTTGCAAAAAAAAGCTTGCAGTCAGGTCCAGTCACAAGATGACTCGCTTTTCAACTGTTACAACCTACTAAGTTGGCTGGCTTAATTGCAGTCATAAGTTGAGGTCTACTTTTAATAGATTTAAGTTATAGGGAGGCACTTGCATGCTAGAACTACGTCAGATTAGAATGCTTTCATTTGACTTTCCGTATGGAACACGGTATTGAACTTGAGGAACTAAATGGCTTCTTGTCCATGGAGATTCTCAGTCATCCAGGTCCTGGTTGTCCCAAAGGTGCTTTTTCAAGAGGCAACTGGACTTTCTGGTTTTTCTTTGGAGATGTTTCGCTTCTCATTCAAGAAGTTTCCCCACCATCCAGTCAGAGCTGAAGAAGCTTCTTGGATGAGAAGCAAAATATCTTCAAAGAAAAACAAGGAAGTCCAATTAATTGCCTCTTGAAAAAGTACATTTGGGATAAAAGGCTCTTTACAATATCACATGATTCTATGACAAGACCAATCTCTGGGGAGAAGAATTTCTCAATTTCAAGAAATGTAATTTAGTACCCGACCAGAAAAGAAATAACTGTAAGGCAAGAATTTGGAGAAGGTGTAATCACATGTACCCTTGCAACAGCCAAATCATAAGGCAAAGCTACGGGTAGTCCTCGACTTACAACAGTTCATTTAGTGACTGTTCGAAGTTACAACGGCGGTTTAAAAAGTGACAAAAGAAGAAAGATATTTTTCCTACACTGGAGCCTGATGACGAATTGCTGCAAGCGATTCCCAGGAATTGACAAATAGAGAATATCTATTTTTTTAAGTTCTCTTTTTGATTATGTACAATGATATAGGAAAGTTCAACCGCCCACATTATACAAAATCATTTTTAAAAAACAATATAGTGCCAAACAGCCATAAGCAGGGGAGAAAACTGGCATTAGCATCTGCTGCAAACACTGGAACAAGGGAAAGCAAGTAGAACCCAGCATCTAATAAACGGGAGGATTTTATGACAGTGCAAAGCAAAAATTGTTTTTGTTTTTCTAATGCAATATTTTAATGCAAGCTGCAAAATAGTCCACTGGATAAGCAGAAGTGAATTGAACCCAATGTAGATATTCAATATACACGCATTCACTCACTTCAGTTTTAACCTGAATAACACCTTCTTCTGTCATAGTGCTTGTCTCGATCACAGGAAGTCCATCAGCTTCTAATTCAGCAAATATTTTCTGAAAGATGATAGATAAATGAAAGCATTTGGCAAAATTAATTACACGCACCCTCATCCCTAAGGTATCCAAATAGTACATTTATCCACATGAAACATCATGTAAAGATTGCACTGGAATACAGAGCAACCGCAAAACTGTACACTTACTTGTATACAGGACGTTGTGTGTGTGTGTGTGTCTGTCATATAAACATACTTTTTGATTTAATTAAATTTAATTAAGTTTAATTAATATTTCCATGTTCTAGGAAAAAACCCTGGCTTTTGGCACATGTAGTCTGAAACAAACTGATCATTAGGGAAGGTCAAGAGTGGGTATTATTATTTCATATTCCACTAACATTACAAAAAAACGAATCTTTCAGTATGTGGGTAGATTTCAGGCTTGCAAGATGAACTTTGCTCATCAGCAGAGAAAAGTGCAGAATGGGAGGGGAAAATAGGAGACGGAAAACGTGTTGGATATGTTCACCACTTGAATTATTTGTAAAGTAATAAAGGCTAGGTATAAATAAACTGAAGGGGAAAATCAATCAGCTGCCACCAAAAGTGAAGATAGAAAGTAAAAAAAGTTGCAATAAAGAGACTGCTTGGCTAGAACAACAAAGGTAGATATTGAATGATTAATGCCTAGACTGCAATTGAAAATGCAAATAGAAATGATATGTTTTTTTAAAATATATATAAAGATATATTAAGAGTCCAGCATGGCAGACCACCAGATCTCTGAGATCTTGTATAGACCTCAAAGATTTGGGAGTGAGGCACTCAAGCCACCATAACGGGGGGGGGGGGGGAATGAAAGGGGAAGGAGGGAGGAGGAAGAGGCTAGTCAACCAAGACATAAGTATGCCTTTGTCTGTGTAATCACTGCTTCTGAAAACTACTCACCTGATTCTGTTCTGAAAGTTCAGAAATCCTTTTTACATCACATTTATTGGCTACAATAATTAGAGGCTAAAATAAGGAAGAGAAAGAAAACATTGAATAAGCCAGCTTGGATTTTCTAACAAAAAACACGGAAGCTTTAAAACATAAAGGGATAAAATCCCAGGCACCTTGTTGGCAAATAATGGCTTAATATTCTCAAAAAGTGCCAGCTGCTCTTCCAAGCTGTGGCCACACTGTTCTGATATATCCATGACATAGAGCACAGCAGACCGGAGATGGGCAAGTGCAGTTATGGCCTGCATCTCAATGGTGTTTCTGTCTTCCAAAGGATGGTCCAAAATACCAGGAGTATCTATGACCTGCAATGGAACAGTAGAAAATTAAGAGAGCTGGTCCAACAAACAAGAACAAGAGCAAGGTAAAATGCAAAGCCCCATCTGAGAAACCATCTCAAATGAAAGTAGGGCATTAATAATGTGATTTACAATCGTCTCCAACCACAGATTTGGGGACCGGCACTGGGTAGCGGGATGCCAGAAACTGGTTGTGCAAACAAGCGAAGCCCCATCCGCAGGATGCAGGCAGTACAATTAGATCCCACAGACTAGGCCTCCTCCAAATTCCATCAGCCGGCCAGTGTCGACTGGCGACTACCCGGAGAGCCTTCTCTGTGGCTGCTCCGACCCTCTGGAACGAACTCCCCGTGGAGATTTGTACCCTCACCACCCTCCAGGCCTTCCGCATAGCCCTTAAAACCTGGCTGTTCCGACAGGCCTGGGGCTAAAGACTCGCTGCCCCACTTCGAATGGTATGATTGTTATGCTTTTTAACTATGTATGGTTTTTTATGTTTTTGTTACTCTGTTTGTATTTCCCCTCCCTTTTGAGTTGTGAGCCGCCCTGAGTCCCTTCAGGGAAAAGGGCGGCATACAAATAAAATTAAACCTTAAACCTTAAAACCACGGCCCCCTCCAGTCCATGGAAAAACCTCTCTCCATGGAACCGGTACTGCTGATTTACAATAAAGAGCCAAGGTGGCGCAGCGGTTAGAGTGCAGTACTGCAGGCTACTTCAGCTGACTGCTAGCTGCAATTTGGCAGTTCAATTCCCCCAGGCTCAAGGTTGACTCAGTCTTCCATCCTTCTGAGGTGGGTAAAATGAGAACCCAGATTGTTGGGGGCAATAGG
The DNA here is from genome assembly GCF_051295495.1 of Thamnophis sirtalis. Classification (NCBI taxonomy): domain Eukaryota; kingdom Metazoa; phylum Chordata; class Lepidosauria; order Squamata; family Natricidae; genus Thamnophis; species Thamnophis sirtalis. The sequence goes on along the minus strand of NW_028261384.1, from coordinate 14,449,560 downwards.
CTGATTCTGTAAACCACTTAGAGGAGGCTGCAACGCACTATGAAGTGATTTATGAAGTCTAAGTGCTATTGCTAGTACAGGTAGTCCTTGACTTATAACAGTTCATTTAATGACCATTCAAAACTGCAACAGCACTAAAAAAAGTGACCCATGACTATTTTTCACACTTATGACCGTTGCAGCACCCCCATTTATATGATCAGATTTTGGATGCTTAGCAACAGGTATGAATTTATAGCAATAGCAATAGCAATAGCAGTTAGACTTATATACCACTTCATAGGGCTTTCAGCCCTCTCTAAGCGGTTTACAGAGTCAGCATATCGCCCCCAACAATCCGGGTCCTCATTTTACCCACCTCGGAAGGATGGAAGGCTGAGTCAACCCTGAGCCGGTGAGATTTGAACCGCCGAACTGCAGATAACAGTCAGCTGAAATGGCTGCAGTACAGCACTCTAACCACTGCACCACCTCGGCTCTTTGTCGCTTTATGTCAGTTGCAGCATCCTGGAGTCATGTGATCACCGTTTGCAACCTTCCGACGAGCAAAGTTAATGAGGAACTCAGATTCACTTAACAACTATAACAAGAAAGATTGTAAAATGGGGCAAAAGATTGTAAAATGGGGCAAAATTCAATTAAAAACTTTCAGAAATTTTAGACTCAATTTTGGTTGTAAGTTGAGGACTGCCTTTACAAACACAGGTAATTCTCAACTTACATCTGGTCACTTAATGACCATTTGAAGTTCCAACAGACCCCACCCCCTTCTGAAGATACTTATGGCCCTGTTTCAAATTTCCACCTGGAACATAACAAGTAAATAGTAACAATAATTTAGAGCAAAAATTAGAGCAAAAATTCCAAAACCTGAGTTTATAAGACAAAAAGAAAAAAATACATACTCCCTTAAATAGGAACAATTGACTGATTTAACTAAGAGACAGTTTTTACCTGCCAACGCAAATACTTGTAATCCATGTGTCCCACAAACAGAGATTTTGTGGTAAATGCATATGGCTGCACATCTACATCAGCTCTTGTTACCTAAAACAAAAAAGGGTGTCATTTATGAAACAACTTCTGTTCTGAATCCAACCATCAGTAAATGTGCCAACACAAAGAATAAATGTTTCTAAACTGGGGTGGCACAGAATAAAAATATTTTATTTTCTGAAGACAGGAAAATGGAAGGTGTATTTTTTTATAATCTTTTGTAAGATGTACGACTATATCTTACTATAAGGTAAGATGTGCAACTATTATTAACAAATACTAGCATGTATTTTCTCACAGTTTAGGAAACGATACATCAAGAGGACTGTTCTCAATCTAACTAAGCCTGTGATTTTAAATACAGTGCTAAGAAATTACTTGTGCTTACTCAGTGTTTATTATTATATTCTAATTTAGTGTGACTCTGACGCAAGGCATATCCACTAACCTTATTTATGAAACTTGATTTCCCAACGTTGGGGTACCCACACAACAGGAGAGTCCGTGTGTTAGGATCAATGGTTGGTAATCGTGATAAATGCTGTCGTACTGAAATTTTAAAAAAAGAACACGAAAGTATTGTTTAGATACATAATATTGTAGTTTGATTTTGCGTATCATATGAATTTAGCTATTAAGGTATTAAATATTCAGTCATTCATTATGGTTTTAAGTTATGCAGCTTGACCTGTTTAACCCACTCAAATGCATTCAGTTATCCCATTTTGTATTTGAAGGACCGCTGGGTGGTTTAAAGGATAAAACTCAAAACAAAAAGCAAATAACTCCTCAACGCCCAGCAACAACAATCGGACAAACCACTTGATGGTGTCCATATCACACTGAGGTCTCCAGGCCTGTGGGCAGTACCATGTCTTCAGAGCCTTGAGAAAGAGTATCAATGTGGAAGCTTATCTATGCAGGGATGATGTTTCACAGGGAGTAGGCCAGAAACCAGAACAAATAAAAACAGTCAGTAAATATACAATTAAAAATTCTAGAATAAAATAACAGATAAAATCTATGATAAAATCCAATCTGTCAATTATACATGGTCTCACTATATTAAAATTACAATCCATAAAGTGTGAGGCCCGTAGTCAGTTTAATACTTAAAAGGGAAAGGAATAAGCAGTACAAAGGGTTTGCCACCTTTGCTTTATAAAATAGCTTTGGTGGATTAGACACTTGTTTCCAACGAATCCCCAGTGCTGCTGCGCAGAATCTAGCTACCTGCTCTGTATTTATGGACTGTTCATCCCTAAGCAAATACTGGAGCCATTGATTGGGGATTTAAATCTGGTGGGACCATGAAAAAGGGCCTTTTTGGTGGTGGCCTCTTCTCTGTGAAACATCAATCCCCGCCAGGTGTGGCTGGGCTCTCTCACTGTTGCTTTTCCCAAAAAGCCCTTAAAAATGGTTTTGTCAGCAAGCATAGGGACCATAAATGGAGACAATCCAAGCAGTTTATTTGTGTTGTTGCTGCCATGGGGAGGATGGGATGGAATGGGATCTTGGTGAATTTTTAAATGTTGTAAGCAGCCTCGAGTCACCTATGTGGGACTTGGACAGCCATATAAATTTGTTTAGTAAATAAATAGTAATTTTCTATTCTTGACATACCTTGTTCTAAATATTCCAGGCTCTGCTTCTGTCTTTTGATTATGGTACACATCCGCCCCAAGGCTGCACGTTTCAATTGTTTGCATCGATAAAGGGAATCCCCGTATTTCATCAGACGCACATAATCTTTGGCAACACTAAGTCAAAAAACCAGGTATCAAATCTACAGTATATTTTACCAGCTAGGAGAATATTTAACTTTGATACAATTTTATTTCACTTGATAGGACACTATCAGTGGGTTAGAAGGAACAAAGAATGATAGCTAGAAAAATATAAATATTATCAGTTCATCTGTCACAGTGAATTAAAATATATTTGACTTCGATTTCATTTTTTCCCCTGAACTCAGTGTTTCTCAACCTTAGCAAATTTAGATAAACGGTAAAGGTCCCCCTCACACATATGTGCTAGTCGTTCCCAACTCTAGGTGGCGGTGCTCATCTCCTTTTCAAAGCCGAAGAGCCAGCGCTGTCCGAAGACGCCTCCGTGGTCATGTGGCCGGCATGACTAAAGGTGCACAGAGAACTGTTATCTTCCCACCAAGGTGGTCCCAATTTTTCTACTTGCATTTTTACATGCTTTCAAACTGCTAAGTTGGCAGAAGCTGGGACAAGTAATGGGAGCTCACTCTGTTATATGGCGCTAGGGATTCAAACTGCCGAACTGCCCATCTTTCTGATCGACAAGCTCAGTGTCTTAGCCACTGAGCCACCATGTCCCTAGCAACTTTAAGATATGCAAAAATTGCTAAGATAGAGAAACACTGCTTAGTTTGTAAACAAGGACTGTCTATTACTTTTTAGTCAGCAAGTCGTAGTTCAGCAAGTCATTATTTAGTATGACGTGTTGGAACTGCAAGTTGAGAGGCCAAAGTCAAAGCCTATCTCCAATTGAGTACCGAATTTACTGGGTGACTTCAGGCCAATCTTTCCCTCCCAGCTGCACACATTTATTGCTATGAAAATAAATTGGCTGGGAAATCCTCAATTGTCAATCAGGTGAGCTTCCAGAAGTAAGATAGGATATAAATGTAACACCTAATAAGTATGTACATAGTGAAATTCTCTTACTTGTCAATCAGATTTTTGGCAATATTTATTTGTCCCAAAGCTAGCTTGTAATGATCTTTATCATAGAGTACATTCATCAAATCTGCATAAAAGGGATGAATATCCTGAAATCAATAAAAAAAAGAGAATTGATCAGTAATATATTTAATAAACAATTTGTCAATAAAATATATACAGTTCCATTTAACTTTTAATTAGATTGTGTAGGTATGTATTAGCACTCTAATCCAGTAGCCCCCAATCTCTTGGGCACCAGTGACTGATTCTGTAGAGAGATTTTTCCATGGACTGGAGGGGGCATGGTTTCACCTGCTACCTGCATCCCATGGATGGGGCTTATTTGCGCGGACTAGTTTCTGTCATGCCATGGCCCAGTATCAGTCCACAGACTGGAGGTTGGGGACCCCTGTTGTAATCTGTAGAGATTTAGAGTAAAACCTTCTCCAGGATTAAAAACAATATATAAAAAATGCAAAAGAAAGAAAAGTATGTGTCGGGGTTCCAAGTAATAGTCCCATAGAAAGCAGAACCGTGAGGCTGATAGATTCCTCAATGAATAATTTTATTGGAGATATCATATTGGCGCAATCTGGGGAACACCTTGGGTTTTTTAATTAGGTTTTCACCTAATTAAAAAGTGAACGTCCCCCCCTTTCCCCAAACAGTCAGTTGGTCCAATCAACATGCTGGTTTGTTGCCTGGTTACTTTACCCCTCATTCTCCAGCCACCTGTTGAAATGGCTTTGGTTCACACAGGAAACTATTTTGTTTTAGCTATAAAACTCCCATTTAACTATTCTCCCCCCTCACTATCCTCTTTGCATTGTGGCAACCCTGAAAAATGGCCCCAGCCAGGTTCGCTTCAGAGTTAACAGTATGACAGTTATAATCAAAACGTGACAAAGGAATAAACAAACATTCCTGCACGCTTATTGTAACAATTCCCAAGCCTATTAGAACAACTAGATCTTAAGGGCTTGGTTCTGACGATTTTCAGCCAGGATTCAAAGGAATTCAAAGCTAATTCTATGAACCCATGGAAAATTTGATTCCTGTAGGGGTGTAAAAGCTCAAAAAGTAACTTATGATATGGCATGGACAGAAGCTGTTTGTTTAAAAAAAGTAGATCTATCAATCTAGATTTATCTAATAATATACACATTTCAAGAATGACTTATTATTTCTTTTGTCAGTAATAGCACAAGTATAAAATGTGATTATATTTTCAGAGAATACCAGAATCCAGCCACCAACAGTCCTTTATAAGTACAATGAAAAATTAATAGCATCCATAGAGCATTTTAACATTTCAATTGAAAAAGATCCATTGACGATTACTAAATACCAAATTGTTTATAGAAATTTTATCCCCATGGTCAAATCATAAAGTTTAAGATTCCTTCTCCTTCTCAAACCCAATTTCTAATTATTTGACAGCAATGTTTTAGCACTACCTTAGTCCGCATATTTCTAAAATTCAGGCAGTCCTCAACTTATGACAATTGAGTCAGACATTTGTTAAGTGAGGTTTGCCCCATTTTATGACCTTTCTTGCCACAGTTGTTAAATGAATTGTTGCAGTTGTTAAGTTAGTAATCTTGGTTGTTAAGTGAATCTGACTTTGCTTATCAGATTACATCAGGTGATCACATGACCCCAAGACCATGCAACCGCCATGAGTCACTTGCTAAGTGTCTGAATTTTGATCACATGGCCATAGAGATGCTACAATGGTTGTAAGTGTGAGAAATGGTCACAAGTCACTTTTTCAGTGCTGTTGTAACTTTGAACGATCATTACATGAACTGCTGTAAGCCAAGGACTACCTCTATACAAGCTTTCTCCAAGAAAGAAGATATAATTAAATTTATGTAATGAACATATGCTTTAGTTGAAATATCACTTACATCAAGTTTTGGGAAATCCATAATTATTTGAGTGAGCCTGTCATGATAATTTTGTTGGGTATATTTTACTTTTCTCATGTAGAAATGACGGATTCTGTGAATTTGATAATGCTTATGAATGACTGTAGGAGTCTTTCGCTGGGTCTTGGACAATGTTAAATCAATGAAGTCCTGCAAAATAAACAAAAAATAACAACTGATGAAAATGAAGAAGCAGCAACAATTATTATCAATGGTATGAAAAAATGTTGACAGCTCCAAAGAGGAGAAATGTGTGCCAATCTTGCCCAATCTCTGAGACAGGAAATGAAAACTATGAACCATTACAACAGATATTCCAAACAGTAAGTATGAATCTGATATATATATCAGCAACATCAACTGGCAAACCAGTTTTCCCAAATCCACGTTCATTGTATCAATGACATTAACCATCTCATCCTCTGCTGTCCCCTTCTCCTTTTGCCTTCCATCTTTCCCAACATCAGAGTCTTTTCCAAGGTGTTGTCTCTTCTCCTTTGGTGACCAAACTACCTGCCCTTCCACAATCAGGGTTGATTTTAGGATGGACTGATTTGATGTTCTTGCAGTCCTAAGATTCTAAAGTCTTCTCCAGCACCACAATACAAAAGCAAACATACACACACACACACAATAATTTCTACCCTTGACTGAAGGAATAAAAAGGTCTGTGTTACGACATTATATCAATAACTATATCGTATTTTTAAAATTCACCCCAATCCCTTTCCTGTACTTTACAGATCTATTCGTTTATTTGAGAACATATGCAAACCATACTTCTGCTAGCTTCGATGTACTCTTTACCAACCAAGTTGTTTTCAGAAACAGATCTGCCAAATTTGTACCTTTTGAATACCCTATCATTTTATCTTCCTCACATTATCACCAGTTTCTTCATTTTCCTATTTCAGGAGCAACTGATGTTATTCTACATGTTTTTTGCCATCGTTGTTCTTTCTTGTGATAATTTAACACCTCCAAGGGAAATCCTTTCATGAGAACATGAATACTCTTTGTGATTTTTCTTCTCCTTCAAATCTACTACTAGCAAGTTTTTTTATAGCAATTTCCATTTTCTCTACAAGAACTGAGGCTGCTTTTCCCCCTCCTGCACCTGGACCACCAATTTTTCTTCTTTACAGTTTCAACATGATGCTCTGATGTCTCTGGATTATTTGATGATGTGCCATCAAGGCATTTTGAACTCCTAGCAACCACCTAGATTTTCTCCATGACAGTCTGTCCCTGACCTTCCAGTAGTGCAGTGCCCCCCAACCATTTAGGCATCAGGGACTGGTTCCATAGAGACAAGGAAGGGTGGGAGGACGGAAAGGAAGGAAGGGAAAGAATGGGAAGGAAGGAGGAAAAGAAAGGAAGGAGGAAAAGGGAGGAAGGAAAAGGAAGGAAGGAAAGAAAAGGAAAGAGAAGAAAGGAAAGGAAGGAAAAGGAAGGAAAGAAAAGGAAGGAAGTAGGAAAAGGGAGGAAAAGAAAGGAAGGAGGAAAAGGGAGGAAGGAAAAGGAACGAAGGAAAGAAAAGGAAAGAGGAAAAGAAAGGAAAGGAAGGAAAAGGAAGGAAAGAAAGAAAAGGAAGGAAGGAAGGAAGGAGGAAAAGGGAGGAAAAGGAAGGAAGGAGGAAAAGGGAGGAAAAGGAAGGAAGGAGGAAAAGGGAGGAAGGAATGAAAAGGAAAAGGAAAAGGAAGAAAGAAAGAAAGAAAGAAAGAAAGAAAGAAAGAAAGAAAGAAAGAAAGAAAGAAAGGAATAAAGAAAGATGCTGTCGTCTGCAATGCCAACCTCGGAGCCAGCCCAGATGCAGTGGAGCTCATGGAGGCGGCTTCAGTGAAGAGGGGGATTGGATTCATTCGGCGATCTTCATAAAGCCGCCTCGGTCTTTCTCCACAGAGTGCGGATCGGAGCCTCCTGGGGGCTCAGAGCCTCCTTGGATCCCCTGCCAGAGGAGGACCAGCGCCATCCTTTCCCTGACAGAGACACGTGGAGCTCCCCGGAGTCCGCAGCCAGCAGAGCCCAGGCGATCGCGTGTCCTTCCGGGCGAGAGGGATCCAGGGTCGGGGGCTTACCTTCGCGGACGGGACCACCATAATCTTCCTGAAGTTGTAGAGCGCCATGGCGGCAGCGCGATCGCCCGGTGCCCGGCCTGGCTCGGAAAGGCGGATTGGCACGGGGCAGCGAGACTTCCGGTGAGAAGAGTTCTCGCGGGAGCTGACACCGGAAGTAGCCGTCGATTTCCTCTGGATCGCCCTGTCCCGAGGCCCAAGAACGTCAACGTGACGTTCTACAGGTTTTTTTCCTTTCCGGAAATATACATGTGGGCCCAAATCTAAGCCAATAGGCAAATTGACAATATTGAGAGTTTGTGAAGGCGGGGACAATCATTCCATGATCGCAAAATGAATGCGCAACTTCCGGTTCCGTAGTCACGAAAAGGCGTTGATGTCGCACGATGGCGATTCTCTATTTTTCGTACTTCTATATGCCTTAGATTTGGGTTGTTTGTTTGTTTTAATCACAGTGATAAAAGCCACTTTCGACTGAAAGGATTGTGCGCCGCCAAATGGCTCGATGTAGAACTGCAGTTTCTTCTTTCCATGACATTCGGGCCAAGGAATTCGGCCAACAGCATAAACGTGTAGTGATTTAAAGCAACCGTTAGATGTCAGCAGACATACAAAAAAAAACCTTTTAATTCACAATTTTGCATAGAATAGAATAGAAAGAATAGAACTGGAAGGTCTTCTAGTCCAGCCCCCTGCTCAAGGCAGAAAACCCTATACCAGTGATGGCACACCTTTTTGTAAACGTGTGCCAAAATTATGTGCCGCACACTCAATAGCACGTGCACATTTAGACAGGTGACTGTCCAGTCTCTTAAAAACGTAGAAATGGGGATTTTGTAGTATCCTTCCCCTGCCACACCCATCAAGCCACACCCACAGAATCAGCAGTAAAAAAAATTTTGAATCCCACCACTGAAGGTGACCAAAATTGGTTGCAGTATTCCAGGTGGGCCCTTACTAGGGTTTTATAAAGGTGTACTAATACTTTGTGTGATCTTGATTTTATGCCTCTGTTTATACACCTAAGGATTGTATTAGCTTTTTTAGTGGCAGCTGCACACTGCTGTGCAATCTCCAATCACCCTGCAGCCTCAATAGAGAGAAAGTGTCATTACATTCCCCCAGGCTTACACATGCAAGAACCACTCCGGACCAGGAGAATAGCAGTCAACTGTAACACTTGCCAAGTGCTTCAAAAATTACCAGTCAGGTATCTCTGAGGAAAGCAGATGTCCATGCTCTTGTGCAGCCAAAACAACAGGGCCACAGAGGGAAGATGCCAGGGAGATGGAGGGGCTTGCCCAGTGCAAACTGAAATGGCCAAGAAGAGCCAGTCTGGTCCCAGCTTCTGATCACATCACCAGAATTGATCTTGCAGGCTTGGTACGTTTCACATTCCTTTGGTTAAACCAATGTTGGCGACCCTTTTGGCTCAGTGTGTCAAAAATCTAGAAAATACCTAATTTGACACTAAGTCCAACACATACACACAGAAAGAGGGGGGGAACCATTATATATCCCTCCCAAATCTAGCGCTTCATGTTAGCACCAAGCCTGGGCCTAAAGTAGAAACCTTTGGTCATAAGGTCAAAAGTCACTTTTTGTCATGATATAAAAAAGATGCTGAGACTCTAGAAAGAGAGCAGAGAAGAGCAACAAAGAGGATTAGGGGAGTGTAGGCTAAAACATATGAAGAACGTTTGCAGGAATTGGGTATGTCTAGTTTAATGAAAAGAAGGACTAGGGACTAGAGACATGATAGAAGTGTTCCAATATCTCAGGGGTTGCCACAAAGAAGAGGGAGTTCTCCAAAACACCTGACTGTAGAACAAGAAGCAATGGGTGGAAACTAATCAAGGAGAGAAGCAACTTAGAACTCAGGAGAAATTTCCTGATAGTTAGAACAATTAATTAGTGGAACAACTTGCCTCCAGAAGTTGTGAATGCTCTAACACTGGAAGTCTTTAAGAAGATGTTGGACAACCATTTGTCTGAAATGGTATAGAGGCATTTGTTTGAGCATGGGGTTGGACTTAGAACACCTCCAAGGTCCCTTCCAATGCTGTTATCCGGTTAAGCCTGGGCCTTAACTTCAGCCCTAATGGAATCCCTGCCCCTTAAAAAGGCCACTTCAGTCCAAAATGAACACAAAAATACAAATGAACAATGCAAACAATAAAAAGAATTTTTGGGAAAGGCAGATATAAAAATATAGGTAACCCTTGACCCATGACCACAATTGAATCTGAAATGTCACTTGATAAACAAGGCAGTTATGTGAATTATGGCCCCTTGTGTGGCCTTTTTTTTAAGCACAGTTGTTAAGAGAATCCATGCATTTGTTAAGTGAATCACGGTCATTAAGCAAATCTAGCTTTCCCCATTGACTTTGCTTGTCAGACGTTGGCTGGGAATGTCGCAAATGGTGATGAAATGATTCCTGATCAGTTCAACGGTCATAAATATATGCTAGTTACCAAAGGCCTGAATTTTGATCACATGACCATGGGGACGCTGCAATGTTCACAAGTGTGAAAAAATGGTCACAAGTCACTTTTTTGAATGCTGTTGTAACTTTGGTCACTAAACGAATGGTTATAAGTCGAGCACTATCTGCATAATTAAAAGGTTCTTCGCCCTAAGGGAGATACAACTCTCAGTTGTGGAAACCCTTCTTTATACCATGATACCAGTGGTGGCATTCAACCGGTGTAACAACTGGTTCACTTTGTGCATGCATCAAACGCATGCTGTGTGCACAAACATTGGATTTTTAAATCAGCACTAATTTTTACCTTTTCCTGTAGCCCCAGTGAGTAAAACAACTGATATGGGAATCCACTCTGCTGCGCCGATCAGCTAGGCTTTAAACAAAAGAAGTATAGGACATTATAGAGCAAAGGCAGGTGGGCGGGGCCAACTGATCTCCAGAATTACCCGTTCGCCTGAACTGGTCCGAACCGGCTGAATCCCACTCCAGCCTGATATGGCCTACCAGGGCATACGAACCCCATTATTGTTTCTTATTCCACAAACCATATTTAAAGCAGTGAATGTGCTAAGCAAGCCCTGCTTTGTATGTGTTTGTGTGTTATTGCAGGGGTGTCAAACTAGAGGCCCGCAGGCCAGATGCGTCGCTAACAGGCCACACCCATCCCAGGTCCACAAATGGGGAAAACATCGCGAAACATCACATGGTGGCAACATGATGCGGTGTTTGACACCTGTGTGTTATTGGATTGGCCAACCTTAAGCCAATTTAGGATCTCTATCCCCAGTGGTATCAAACCAGGCACACAGGATGCATTTCAAAAAAGATGGTGCACCAATATAACTTTTCTTTCAATACACATTTCAGCAGAATCACGATTTTCCCATTATAGGGTGTAAAGACTTCAAAACTGACTCACAGCCCTTTTTAAAACTGAAAGGATTGTTGCCATTGCAACATGCAACATAAAAGTGTTTTAAAAATCAACTTATTGTGCATTTTTCCTGTAACTACCTTTTGTTCAGCTACTCTGAGCCAATTTTTAACACTCTAGCTACTGTCATTACATTTCAATAGCACTCATATTCCAATCAGCCAAATGTTCAATTAATTCTTTTTACCATTTAGTTTTAATTTTTTTTAAAAAATTGAGTAAATGAACACTAATCACAAATAGGCTAATAAACCTACATAAACTGTGGTTCTTAAAAATGCATTTACAGTTGACATACCTTGTAAACACCCTAAGTAACTCATGTCCTTCAACATTTATCAAAGCAGTTCAAAGACAGAAGCATTCACTGGGAAATCTCAGCACTTAAAAGAACTAGAGTTCTTTTCACCGGAAGGATTGGTTTAATAATATACATTCCAACCGTGAGTTTGATGCTCTGCAATAGATTAATAACATCATTTTTACAAATCCGCATAGCAGCTTGCTTTACATATTGAGATATAAGAGTTGTTTGCCAGAATTGTTTTCTTTTTACTTCAACAACCCCAATTTCTCATGAAGTTGAAAGGAGAAAATGGGGAAGCATTGTAACAACAGATAAAGATTTTTTTTTCCTCCTCACTTCTGTGAGAAAGTACCTTGGACTGGTATGTTGCAGATATAGTATCTCTAATTGTATATATGTGTTATTTTTTGTTTAATGTTTTCAATATAAATAATGGGAGTGTTCTTCAAATAATTTCAGGACTTAAATTTCTAGTTCAAGTTAAAAAAAAAAACCATGAGAACAGAATTTTATTTCTTTTCCTCTTTTTTTTAGGAGACCCATTCTTCTCTAAAAAAAACTTTTATAAAAGTGTTGCAATTTTAAATTTATTTTCAAACTTGATATTTGAAATATTAAAAAAATATCTTTTTAAATCTTTATTGTCCTCATTTTATGGCTCTCCTCAATTTATACAACCCCATGATATATTCTCTCCCACCTGACCCCCCCCAAAAAAGGACAATTTCCCCCAAACTGCAGGTAGTCCTTGACTTACAACTGTTGATTTAGTGACCATTCAAAGTGACAACAGCACTGAAGAATGTGACTTATGGCTGTTTTTCATAGTTATGACCTTTGCAGCAGCATCACAAGCATCAGAAATCAGATACTTGGCAACTGGTTCATATTTATGACCTTTGCTGTGTGCCAGGATCACGTGATCTCCTCTTTGTGACCTTCTGACAAGCGAAGTCAATGAGGAAGCCAGATTCATTTAACAACCAGGTTAACAACTTAACAACGGCAGCAATTCACTTAACAACTGTGGCAAGAAAAGTCATAAAAAATGGGGCAAAACTCACCAAATGTCTCACTTAACAACAGAACTTTTGGGCTCAATTGTGGTCGTAAGTCAAGGAATCCTGTTATATCAGTGGACCATATCATCATAGTCAGAAATGACTTGAATTAAAATGTGGGTTCTTTTAGAGACTGTTAACCCCCAGCCATGCAAATTTCATTCTTAGATTCATAAGATTTCAGCCTTGGTGAAAAAATGAAAAGTCAGATAGTCTTTAATGTATGACCACAATGGAGTCTGCCCATAATGCAGAGGTGAAATGCTACCGGTTTGAACCAGTAGTAAAGATGCCAACCGTTTGCTTGAACCGGTAGTAAAAAAAAAAAGGCTACCAGTTTGGGCAAACCGTTTTTTTTTTGATGATCAGCTGTGCCACACAATTTATATTAGCTAGGAAATCCTGCTTTCTAGCTAATATAAATCGTGTGGCACAGCAGATTCCCCCTCCTTGCTGTTTGCTTACCTTTGCAGGCATGCTTGGTAGCAGGCTCCGCCCACCTGCTCTGCACATATGTGGAAGATCCTGCACTTACATGGAGGCGCGCTCATTTTGCTACCGGTAGCAAAGTTAAGTGGATTTCACCCCTGCCATAATGGTTGTATAACATGACATTCAGGCTCGGTCATGTGACCAACCAGATTTGACTAGCTTTTTTGTGACAGTCATTAAGCAAATGCAGCAGCTGTAAAATGACCCTGCAGTCATTTAGTTGAACCCATTGTTCACCGTGGCACAGTTTTGCCAAAAGAGCAGAAGTTAACTTCCATGTTTTGGCAAAACCATCATAAAATGGCCATAAATATGGCTGGGTTGCCAACCAGTGGAAATTTAGTCAAGTGATTATTGGGCTGGAGGGCAAAGTCAGAACTCAGGAACCAGGTCATACAAGTTGTCCTCAACTTACAACAGTTCTTTTAGTGGCCATTTGAAGTTACAACATCACTGAAAAAAAGTGACTTATGACCAGTGGTGGGATTCAACTGGTTCACACCACTTCGGGAGAACTGGTTGTTAACTTTCTGAGCAGTTTGGTGAACTGGTTATTGGAAGAAATCATTAGAGCAGAAAACCAGTTGCTAAATTATTTGAATCCCACCATTGCTTATGACCATTTTTCACATGACCATTTAAGAATTTCCATGGTCATGTGACCAAAAGTCAAACTATTGACTTTGGCAATTGACTCATATTTATGCGGTGTCCCAGGATCATGCGATCACCTTTTGTGTACGTCTGACAAGCAAAAGTCGATGGAAAGCTAGACTCACTTAACACCGTGTGATTAACTTAACCACCGTAGTGATTCACTGAATAACTGTGGCAAGAAAGGTGGGGAAATGGAGCAAAACTCACTTAACAATTTTGCAACAGAAAGTTTGGCTCCATTGTGGTTGTAAGTCAAGGACTACCTGTAATTCCCTTTTTTTACATGAAGGTTGTAGCTTTGTCTGATTGGTAAGCAACCAGTCATAAGTTGAGGACTGCCTGTATGGAAGCTGTTGTAATCCAACAGTGTGGGAAGAAAAGCATTTCTATTGTAAGGTGATTGTTGACTATGTTGAAGCTAACTTTGCATGGGTGCATGTACAAATGTATGTTTATATCAGTGGTGGGTTACGACAGGTACTCCCCGGTACTAGCGTACCGGTGCCTGCCAGGAGCACCGGCTACTGTTCCAGTACGGTGCTCCAGAGGGCCTACCCACCCACCTGTGCTCCTTACTGGTATTTGAGCTCTTTGAGGCTTCCGCGCACAGACCTTATGGCGCCTGCGCCACACTCCACCAAGCAGCTGGAGCATCGCGGAGGCGTCAGGGAGTGTCACAGGCAGTAAATATGCATTCACACGCTGCGTGTGTTCATGTAGTGGATGCTGGGCCTTGTTGCACCGTACCAGTTGCAACAGGATCCAGAACCCACCACTGGTTTGTTTATATATATATTACATGCAATGAGCCATTATTTGCCTGGAACAGACAGATATGAGGGCAGACAGAGGTGGGATCCTACCAGTTTAACAACTGATTCACTGAGCGTGTGCTGCACATGTGTGCACAGTTTATGGAAAACTCACCTCTTGCATTACTGCGGGTTAGGAAAACAGCTGAGGGGGCAGCAATCCACTCTTCCGTGCCAATAAGGTAGGCTTTGGAAAGGGAAATATAGGTGAGTATAGCGCAGGAACAGGCAAGCGGGCCCACTTCAAAGTCGGTATGAACTGGTCCACTCCCAGCTGATAGTCGGGGCTACCAGTTCATCCAAGCCAGTAGAATCCCACCCCTGGCAGATGGGTGGTCTATAATTCAGACTGGTTATCTTGAAGGTTATTGGCACAATGTGTTATTCTGGACAGGATCTTCTTAAACCTTAAGAGTTTAAGCCAGCATGGGCACAGGATATGAGCAGTTAAATGACAAGTGCCCAAAGACTCATTTAATAATGGGGCAAGTAAGAAAGAAGACAGGGTTATGCCTTAATCCTTCCCTTTATGGAACTCAGTCTCACCATTTGTCCTTGTAGCCAAAATAGTTCATTTTGCAGAGAGAAGATGAAATCTCTAGCAGGAATAAAAAAAATATATTACTGGGGGTGGGCAGAAACCAGTAAGCATAAATCAATTTTCTATTGTATCTTAGAAGCTTCTCTGAGAACCACAGTGAGAAACTCTGGGGGTTTGGGAAAGGAGCACATAAGGCTGGGAAAACATTGGCAAATATTTACATAACATCATTTTTCAAATTCTGAGCCAATCATTAGGAAATAACAAATGATAAAGAGCCTAAGAAGACACCTGTTAAAAACAACAAAATAACGAGCCTGGGAAAGCCACCTGCCAGAAACAACAAGATAAAAAAGGCACTTTTTGCTTGTAATCTATCACTTTTTTCTCCCAATGCTTAATGATTTCCTCCTTACAATGCAATAACCAGTCTACAGCTGGGACCTTTCATGAGAAATAATTCAGCTAAAAGAAAAATGTTTTGGTAAGCTGGATTTCTACCAGCTGGAATTTATGGAGTTATTGACAGCAAATGAGCTAGGGTTTGGCTAGAGAAAAGGCGGGGAAAGAGAAAAATTGAAGGCAAACGAGATCCAGGCAGAAGAACAACATCATGGCTTCAAAACGTAAGGGATTTGTTTGGACAAAACTCAGCAGCACTTTTTCATGCGGCTGTTGACAAAACTAGGATTGCCAACATGATCGCCAATGTCCGATGACGGATATGGCACAAGAGGAAGAAGAAGGAGAGAAAAGAAGAATTAGGGGTGACATGATAGCAGTATTCCAATACTTGAGGTGCTGCCACAAAGAGGAGGGGGTCAAACTATTTTCCAAAGCACCAGAAGGCAGGGCAAGAAACAAAGCATGGAAAATAATCAAGGAAAGAAGTAACCTGGAATTAAAGAGAAACTTTCTAAATGTGGGAACAGTTAACCAGTGGAGCAGCTTGCCTTCAAATGTTGTGGGTCCTTCAAAACTGGAGGTTTTTAAGAAAAGACTAGACACCACTTCTCTGAAATGATACGGTCTCCTGCTTGAGCAGGGGGCTGGACTAGAAGACCTCCAAGGTCTTTTCCAGCTTTATTCTAGTCTAGTTGAGATATCCTTGAGGAATATCTTCAATGTCAAGAAGTTAATAACTGCATGTACTGTTAAAAAAAGAAACCCACTTTTCTTTCAATCTTAGACATTGCTTCATTTCTAGGAATGACACCAAAATCTTGTTATTAATGGAATCAATCTACAACCTCACAGGCTGAAGCATCCTGAATTCAGGTCAATGAATTAAAATCCCAGCTAGTCCTCAACTACCAACCACCAGAATTTCTGTTTCTAAGTAAGGCATTGTTGAGTTGCATCCAATTTTATGGCCTTTTTTGCCATAGGTGTGAAGTCAATCATGGTTGTTAACCTGAATCACAAAGTTGAAGGGCCCCTGGTGGTCCCTGAGCTTGGTTGCTTTCTTGCAGATGTTTCATTGCCCAAGCTAAGTAACACCATAACACCATCAGATAACTGGTCATTTGCATTTTTTTAGAGAGTCGTTGAGGCCATGTGCAGATCTGTACATCGGGGAAACAAAACCACTTCATGAGCTCATGGCACAACATAGGAGAACAAACACATCAGGACTAGATTTCACATCTATCTGTATTTAAAACACAAAGGTTACTCTTTGAAGACAGCAAAGTCCACGTTTTGCACAGAAAGGTTTAAAGAGGCCATCTATGTCAAAACCGAAAAGCCCTCTCTCAACAGAGGGGGAGGGATATGACACCATCTATGTCCAGTCTATAACACAGTTCTTTCAGCAGTTCCAAAAAGTGTCCACACCCATTTGCATCCCTCAGGTGACCTTGAGGACACAGCTAAACCTCCAGGTGACCTTAATGACCCACTAAAAGAACACAATATGGCCAGCTGTCTGCAAGGAATATAAACCCTTCCATTGCCCACCATCCACTCAGAGCTGAAAAAGCTTCTTGGACAAGAAGTGAAATGTCTTCAAAGAAAAACCAGAAAGTCCAGTTGCCTCTTGAAAAAAGCACCTTTGGGATAGTTGTAAATGACCATCTTTTTCGGAGTATAAGATGCACTGGAGTATAAGAGGCACTAACATTTTGAAGAGGCAAATTTTTTAAAAAAGGGTTTGCATTCAGCAGACCTTCCCAAAATGGCCCGTTTTTCATGAAAACCAGCCCTTTTTTTGTCAAAAAAAGGGTATGCATAGCCTTTAGGAGGCTTATAGTGCTCCTGGGGGTTGGGGGGGGCAAAAACGGGCAAAGAATGGCCTTTCTTTTGCTCATTTTTACCCTCCCCAGCCCTCAGGAGCACTCTGGAAGCCTCCTAAAAGCTATGCACGTCCATTTTAGCAAAGGGGGTGGGGTTTTGGGAGGCCAAAAATGCTGTATTCAGTGTATAAGATGCACCCAAATTTTCACCCTCTTTGTGGGGGGAAAAGGTGCGCCTTATACTCTGAAAAATATGGTACTTTTTTAAGTTTTGTAATTTCAAACAATCACTAAGTGAGTGACTCTAAGTCAAGGACTGCCTGGAGTCCCAATTTAGAACCTTTCATTTAGCAACAATTCAAAGTTATGATGGTGCTGAAAAACATGACTTTAGACCACTCCTCACACTTATGACCATTACAGTCCTGTGATTGGAACACATGATTGCCACTCTCAATCTTCCCAGCCAGTTCCCAAGCCAGCAGAGAAAGCCACAAAATGCAATCGTATGATGTCTTGCTTCAGAACTGTGGCAAAAACGGTCATAAAGCTGGATGTGCACCCACAATGAATCACATAACAACTATGCTGTTTAATGACAAATTGTATTCATAAATCAAGGATTAAACCACCCCCAGGAGTGAAATTCAGAAGGTTCTGACAGGTTCTGGAGAATCAGTAGCGGAAAATTTGAGTAGTTCAGAGAACTGGCAAATATCACCTCTGGCTGCCCCCCCCCCACAAATGGGGTGGGAATGGGGATTTTATAGTATCCTTCCCCTGCCACGCCCACCAAGCCACACCCACAGAACCGTTAATAAAAAAAATGAATTTCACCACTACCCCGATTTAATTTGTGCAAATCACGAATTTCCTGGCAATTTGTGCAAATCACTGAGCGATATTATTTCCACGAATTGCCAGGAAAGACTCTTTAGAATAGCATTCTTCAACCTTGGCAACTTTTAAGATGTGTTTACTTCAACTCTCAGAATTATAGTTAACCTCCCTCTTTTTAACAGAAATGCCTCAAGTCCTTAGGCAGCATTAACCTCGTTAAACGTGACATGCTGGGGCTACTTGACTTATGAAAGCAATTGAGCCCAAAATGTATATTGCCAAGTTAGGATTTGTTTTGTCTCATTTTACATTCTTTATTGCCGCAGTTGCTAAGTGAATCATTGCATTAGTTACCTGGTCATAAGTCACTTTTTTTCAGTGCTGTTGTAACTTTGAACAGTCAATAAACAAACTGTTGTTAAATCAAGGGGTTTCTGTATATCTGGGTTGCAATTAAACAAAGAAAATATTTCCCTTGTCACTATAGTATAGGTGACCTTGCTCAATAGTAGTAACTGTGAGAGGGATCTTGGAATCCTAGTGGACAATCACGTGTGCAGCAGCTGCCCAAAAGCCAACACAGTTCTAGGCTGCATAAACAGAGGGATAGAATCAAGATCATGTGAAGTGTTAATACCACTTTATAATGCCTTGGTAAGACCACAATTTTGGTCATCAGGATGTAAAAATGATGTGGAGACTCTAGAAAGAGTGCATAGAAGAGCAACAAAGATGATTAGGGGACTGGAGGCTAAAACATGAAGAACGGTTGCAGGAACTGGGGATGTCTAGTTTAATGGAAAGAAGGACATGGGGAGACATGATAGCAGTGTTCCAGGGCTTGCCACAAAGAAGAGGGAGTCAAGCTATTCTCCAAAGCAGCTTAGTGCAGGACGAAAAGCAATGGGTGGAAACTAATCAAGGAGAGAAGCAACTTAGAACTGAGAAGAAATTTCCTAACAGAATAATTACCAAAATCAGTGGAACAACTTGCCTCCAGAAGTTGTGAATGCTCCAACACTGGAAGTTTTTAAGAAGATGTTGGATAACCATTTCTTTGAAGTGGTGTTTTACTGCCTAAGGAGAGGGTTATACTAGAAGACCTCCAAAGTTCTTTCCAACTCTGTTATTCTATTCTGGCAGGAGGGGCACCCTCTGGATCCTATCCATTAAACAATACCATTTGAAAATGTGCCTTCTTTGTCACAACGACAACAATGTGGAGCATCATGTCTCCTGAGATTTGTTCAGCCCAACCCTACATGCATTTTGTAAACCCTTGAAGACATGGGGGATCTTTTGGGAGATGGAATGAAGAAGTTAGGCGAACCACCAATGTAATTTTTAATTTTTTTATCAATTTGGTTAGATTGTCCTGGAGCACCATTATCTTCTGATGCTGCTTATTGCATTTTGTTATTTGTTCATTAAAACTTGTTTGTTGCTCAGAGTCCCAACTGGTAAAATGGGGAAGCAGGGAAACTATATAAATTGATTTAATTAATAAATCTCAGATTAAGAAAAGCTTTCTCTTTCTTTCAGATTGCCTTCCTTCCCAAGAAAAACCGCCTACTTTCCTTGAGTTTCCAGCATGATCATCTACTTATAGCCTTGGGCTTCTATGCTGATTGAGGTCAGTTGGCTTCAGTGGCTACAAGTGACCCCAATCAGTTTTGTATTTTATTGCTTTCTTCAAAAAAAAATTAGCCGCAAGTAATTTTTCCCTGCTCCGTGGTTGCACCCGCACTAACACTTGTTAACCCTTTACATAGCCGCCGTCTCTGTTTTCAACGTCTAGATGTCTAAATGTTGAATTTCCTCGGTAAAAAATTGCTACCAAAATAGTTGCAAAAATCTAAGTGATAGAATCTCTAATCCAACATTTTGAACATCAAGATCAGAGGTGGTATTCAGCAGGTTCTGACCAGTTCTGGGGAACCGGTGGTGGAAATTTTGAGTAGTTTGGAGAATTGGTAAATACCACCTCTAGCTGCCCCTGCGCCCATCTATTCTCTGCCTCCGAGTCCCAGCTGATCAGGAGGAAATGGGAATCTTGCAGTGTCCATCCCCTACCATGCCCACCCAGCCATGCCCACCAAGCCATGCTACGCCCACCAAGCAATGCCCACAGAATCAGTAGTTAAAAAAATTGAATCCCATCACTGATCAAGATCCCAGATGATAATTCAGAAATCATTTGCTTTGACAAGATTACAAGGAATGGACAGTTTTGGAAGTTGCATGAAGTACTAACTTCTGCATTAAGTGTTCTGTACAGATAAAACTAATTTCCATGATGCTGATGGAAGAAATGTCCATCTGGATTCAGTTCTAAGTAGGGGAGAAAGACACTGGAAACATGGAGGCTGCTTTGAAGGATGGTTTAATGATGAAGCAGAACTACCAAGCGCATGAGATTCTGGACAACTGACCAAATGGAGGGGAGAGAGACAGAGAGATTGATTGGTTTATATTCTCTGTTGTACCTTACCTTGAACTTCCTGTTGCTGTGCAAGAAATGTATCCTATTGGTTGTCAGACTCCCAGGGGGCTATGCAAGGGTCTTAGCTAACTTTGTAGGCAGTCTGTGTTGGTTTGGCTTGGTTGAATCTTGCTAGGTGACCCAATGAAGAGGCTTTGGACAATGTCTATTATTGCAGAGGGCTAGTCCTACCTTTGTTGGATCTTGGTTGAGGGTATTTGCTTATGAATAGACCTAGCCATCTCCTTATCTCTTAAGTGCTGACATCTTCTGTGAGCTATTGAGGAGGGTGGGGGCTATTAAGAGTGAGTCTGCTTCCTGCCTCAAAAAAAAAACATGTTTCTCCATTTCTCATCCAGGGAAATATAATATTCTTTAATATTTCCTAGAATATTTCATTCTTCTAGGAGAAGGGTGAGTGCTGACTCTCTACAATGCTAAATTAAGTCTCTGCCAGGTGGAAGAAACCAAGAACCAGGATAGAGTTCAAAAGCACTGCAAGTTTTTTCCATGCAACCTATACATTAGAATCTGATCTTAATTATCAAGGTAAATGAATGCCAGGTAAGAGTCAACGGACTTCAAAGGAGAATGGGCTTAGATCTCTTTCCAGTGTTGTAGGGATTCCAGGCTGATTCTGCATTTGATCCCATCCTTGGGCTTCACCTGGTTGTCTACCTTATTCCACTCACTTCTATTTTTTAAAACAATTCCTATGCACATGGAGCATAGTTGGTCATATTTGGAACTGTCTAGTGGTGATGGGAAAGAATAGAATTTTCAGATTAGGTGTGTTTGCTTTGTAGCCTTATATTCTAGGGCAGACGTGGTATTCAGCAGGTTCTAACTAGTTCTGGAGAACCAGTAGTGGAAATTTTGAGTAGTTTGGAGAACTACTCACCCCTAAATATCACCCCTGATTGCCCCCCCTCCTCTATTCTCTGCTTCCTAAATTCCAGCAGATTGGGAGGAAATGGGGATTTTGCAGTAACCTTCCCCTGGAGTGGGGAGGGAATAGAGATGTTACAGTATCCTTTCCCTGCCACACCCACCAAGCTATGCCATGCCCAGCAAGTCATGCCATGCCCACCAAGCCACGCCAACAGAAGCGGTAGTAAAAAAAATTGAATCCCATCACTGTTCTAGGGGACATCAATCCCACAGGCATTCTACCAACAGAATTGGGGATTGGAAGGAATGAGGTTCATTAGCTTCAAAATAGGGATTTTTAAAAATTAGGTTTAGGCCATTAGAGGAAACAGTTGGACTCTCCATTTCTCCTGCTGACAGGCCATGTTCAAATCTCACACACCTGTACCTGAATCCATAGCCAGCGTATGTCCAGGTCCATCAACCTGAACACAAAGGATAGTTCCTTTAGCTCTCAATCAAGATGTTCTGGACAACTTTCAAGTCAATGGGAACAATGGCATTCCCAGAAGAATAAGGAAGCACTCTCCGAAAGTAATGGATTATTGAAAAGGGAGTAGAGTACTGCCTCCAACTGGACTTGTATTCTTTATAGAGATCTATGTAGAAAAATAGATGTAACCCAGTTGGAAAATACATCTGAAAAATTGCTCTAAAAATTAGCTTACCCATCTTAGTAAGCTTTGTAATGTAATTATGGTATTGACCAGGGGTAGTATTCATTTACCTTCCCTACCCTTTTGCAAATGTGAGTTTGCGCACTCCGCCTTGCGCTTTCTTATAAAAATGGCCTAAATGGGTTGCCGTAGAGCCGGGGTGAGTAGGTGGAGCCACCCACGATTTCCACTACCAGTTCGGGCCAACTGGCATAATATCACCTCTGGTGATAATCTTGACTAAGTCCAAGTAGCTATGCTCACCCAACATGCTTAGCCCACAAACACAGGTTAATCCTCAATTTATGACCACAACTTGAACCCCAAATTTCCATTGCTAAACAATCCAGTTGTTAAGGGAGCTTTGTCCCATTTTACTACCTTTCTCACCACAGCGGTTAAATGAATTGTTGCAGTTGTTAAATTAGTAACATACTTGTTACATGAATCTTGGCTTCCCCAGATTTGCTTGTCAGAAGATCACAAAAGATGATTCCCATGGCCCCAGGATACTGCAACCATCATAAAGACATGACAGTAGCCAAGTGGCTGAATTTTGATCATGTGACCATGAGGTCGTAAGTGTGAAACATGGTAATAAGTCACTTTTTTCAGTGCCTTTGTAACTTCAAATGGTCACTAAAGATACAGTTGTAAGTTGAGGAGTTCACTGTAATGATGTACACACTGCAATGACTGAATTCACACAAAATTGAGTAAATATTGAGTAATATTGAAATTGAATGAATAAATAGGTGCACCAAAACGAAATAAATTATAACTTTGCTTAGTGGAACATATATGCCAGAGGAGTTCCAAATAGCCAAACTTCAATATCCATTTTAAAATGTATCTGAGTTACATCTAGGATATTTTGAACATTTTCAAAATATCAGATCACTATGAGCATTTTGGATCTGCATAGATCTATAGCCACTCAACTATTATTTGCCTGATGGGATAGCAGCTGAGCACAAGGGACATTATGTTTTCCCCATCTTCATAAAAGTAGAAGGGAATAAGATATGGATAGTCCTTTACTTAGGAATGCGGTAGCTCAGCGGTTAAGACGCTTGTCGATCAGAAAGGTGGGCAGTTCGGCAGTTCGAATCCTTAGTGCCGTGTAACGGAGTGAGCTCCCGTAACTTGTCCCAGATTCTGCCAACCTAGCAGTTCAAAAGGATATAAAAATGCAAGTAGAAAAATAGGAACCACCTTTGGTGGGAAGATAACAAGATTCCATGCATCTTTAGTGTTCAGGAGACGTCTTCGGACAGTGCTGGCTCTTTGGCTTTGAAACAGAGATGAGAACCGCCCCCTAGAGTCGGGAACAACTGGCATATATGTGCGAGGGAAACCTTTACCTTTACCTTATAATACAGATAGTCCTCAGATTATGGCTGTAATGGGGGTTGCCCATCACAGTCATAACTTGTGATGGCTGTAAAGTTTACCTAGTCCTTTACTTACAGCCATACATTTAGTGATCATTCAACATTACAATGGCATTGAAAAAAATGACTCACAGTCAAATCTCCTTCCTGCAACAGTCACATCATTCCCACGATTACATGATCAAAATTCAGGCACTTGTCAATTGGCATGTATTTACGACAGTTTCAGCATCCTGGGTTCAATTGACCACCATATGCAACCTTTGCTTCTTACAAGCAAAGTCAAACAGGGAAGCCATATTTGCTTAACAGCCACATAATTCCCTTAACAGCTGCAGTGATTCACAATGAGCCTCCGTGTCACAGTGGTTAGAATGCAGCACTTCAGGCTAATTCTGCCAACCGTCAGCAGTTCTGCAGTTCGAGTCTCACCAGGCTCAAGGTTGACTCAGCCTTCCATGTTACGAGATGAGTAAAATGAGGACCCATATTATTGCGGGCCATAGGCTGACTCTGTAAACTGCTTAGAGAGTGCTGTAAAGCACTGTGAAGCAGTATATAAGCGTAAGTGCTATTGGGTGTGACTTGCTCAACAACCATCTTACATTCTGGCTCCTGTTGGGGACATAAATTGAGGATTGCCTCTATTATCATTTCTCCGTGGCCTCAGAATGAGGTAAGAATAACAATTTCAATATTGTCCATTTTGCAAGTGGAATTGCTATCTTGAAAGAGATTTTCCTTGTCCACAGATACACAGATCCCCTTGTGCAGAGATATATCGAAATATTTCACAATATATTAGTTGAAAAACCACTGCTGCAATACTTGTATGGTCAAGATGAGACTCAGCTTGCACAAATAATGATATTTTCATCTGGAATACTTCATGCATGGACAACAACTGAAATCTCTCATTTCCGGTACTAAGATTTCACAAAGGCTTAAAACACAGGTGTGTGAATTCAGTTTCTGAGATGTTGACCTTTTACTAAACAATAGTCAAAAACAAGGGAACACAGCAAAAAAAAAAAAAAGAGAAGGGCATGATGCCCTTGACAAACTATTAAATATATTAAATGTTCCTTTCAGCAATTAAATGTTCAACATGAGCTTTGCCACCTGTTAACATACGCATGGAAAAAAAACATTTTCTCTGAGTAATTGCAATGAAATATTTGTTTGGAGTAATACCATATATATTGTCATGCACAAGAAATCAGGAATCAAATTAAGTTTGTCCATGCTATCTGTCTACAATCTGAACCACTAGTGATCAAGGCAAATTGCTGGTAGATTAAGAGTTGCAGGAATTCAAGGAGGATTGGACTTAGATTTCTTGTTGACGCAAAGGGACACAAGACTGATCACATGCTTGACCCCTCCCTCAGATTCAGTCTCCTACACCACCCACCTTTTGTCCATTGGAAACTGCCCTGGATGGGTGCCCATGAATGCTTTGCACTGGGCTAAGAATGTTATTGGAAGAGTCTCCAGTAAATCTTTGTAGTAAGCAGCTGGGGGTCTTGGGAATCAGTGCAGCAGCCACCAGCTGTTGGCCCAGGGGTGAGGTGCAGCAAGTGATGGAGGTTGCTGGGGAGGAATTTGTTGAGTCAACACTTGTACCTGCTGAAGTATCTGATGCACATTGGCTGTTAAATTTCTCACCTTGTCCCCCAAGTCACCTTGGCACCTTCCAGATCATTCGTTGTAGCTGCAGCTTTGGGATCTGATGCCAAGCTGAGGGTCTCCTGGATTCTGTAGAAAATTTTTGGTGTTAGTTCAGATTAATGCCAGGCACAAGAAATCAGGAACCGCGTACAAGTTAAATTCATGCTATCTCTCTACAACTATCTCTCTACAAGAATCAGAACTACTCAAGACAAATTGGTGGTAAATAAGATTCAATCGAATTCAATGGTAGATAAGAATCAATGAAATTCCAATTGGGGCTGGACTTACATCTTTTGTGGGCATGAAGGGACTTGAGACTGATGATGTACCTGACCACTTCCTGAGGCTTAGCCTAATCATTCCCTACATTTATGATAGTTAAATTAGCTGAAAAACAGGATTCAAATGGCATTAAGATCTATAAGGCGGTGCTTGACATTGCAGCGACACGACATGCAATCTTGGGGCTCCAGGATTGCTATTGATATCTCTGTTGCTGGATGATCCTTTTGGATCTAAACCATTCTGAAGGAACGGTGATAGCGAATGGCATGTCCTGCTGATCTCAGGGGCATCACAAAGCCCCTGATTGATCCAGGAAAAAGCTCTTTTTGCCGGCTACAATAGAAGCAGCCAATATGGCTACAGAAGGTTGGGACAAGCCCCTGAAACGGAAGCAGCACAGGAGAGACAGTGTGTCGAAATGGTGAGAAAAATATTTATTATTAGAGAAGAGAAAACCCAAAAGACTCAGAGTTAAAATAAAATTGAAGACAGAAGGAAACAAGTGGCAAATTTACCCTGGTTTAAAACTATCGTGTTATCTTTTTCACTTTAATTTTGTTTGTTTTTTATGGATGGACTTTTTACAAATGCCTCTTTTTTTAAAACTGGACTGGTCTTTTTTCCACTTCTTCCTCTATACTTTTCCCATTTTTTGTGTTTGTGGATTAAAAGCCTCTTTCCTCGCAAGGCTTAGCCGGATAGTAATCTTTAAACAATCTTTTTTTCTCTTTCCGGAGAAAAACCCTTTGCGGAGTTCGGAGTATAGAAAAGAGAGCCAAAAACATACATGTATATTAGATTGATGATACTAATAATGGAAAAGACATGGAATTTAAAATTGTTAGAGAATGTTATTAATGCTAAAATAATAGAATGATTTAGAATAGGATACAAAAAAATTCTTCATTATTGGATATATTGAAGATGATATAATGAATCATCATAATATAAATGGATACATATTTAGAATACCTTGTTTAAAATGGTGAAACAATAGTGATAATTAAACAAATGAAGTACAATAATAATGTACACAAAGGCATTTGATTGACAATAAGTGATTTTTGATAAAGCTCAAGTGATGACTATGGAAAGGACAGAGAAAGATACACTACAAAGATACACTTTGAAGAGGTTTTTTATGTTATATGTTTAGTGTGTTTATGTTTGAAAATATTTTTTTTTAAAAGTAAGATCTATATGGTATAGACCAGGCATGTCAAACTCAAGGCATGGGGGCCAGATCTGACCCATGGGGTGCTTAGATCTGGCCCATGGGGCTGCCCTGGAAACAGTGAAGGACTGCCTTGTGATGCCTCTGCCAGTGAAACTGGAGCTCGGGAAGGCACCACTACAGTGGTGGGATTTTAAAATTTTTAATACCAGTTCTGTGGGTGTGACTTGGTGGGCATGGCATGGCTTGGTGGGTGTGACATGACTTGGTGGGCGTGGCTTGGTGGGCATGGCAGGGGAAGGATACTGCAAAATCCCCATTCCCTCCTGATCAGCTGGGACTTGGGAAGCAGAAAATAGATGGGAGCAGGGCCAGCCAGAGATGGCATTTACCGGTTCTCCAAACTACTCAAAATTTCCACTACCGGTTCTCCAGAATTGGTCAGAACTTGCTGAATACCACCTCTGCCGCACTACCAAGCTCCGGTTTTACTGGCAGGGTGTTGCAGGAGGCCGTCACAGCCGAAAATGGAGCTCAGGATTCCAATTTCTTTGGCAGAGCACTCGGCCTACCACAGGCACCCCAATACAAGTGATGTCACACCCACCCTGGACAAGCCCATTCCAGCCCCCTGAGGTCAAACTCAACCAGCCCTCTATGCGGCCGACAACTGAATCGAGTTTGACACCCCTGGTATAGACATGACTTTCAACATAATTGGAAAAACTGATTAGGAAGGCGTAACTTTTTCCCTTATATATGATTATCATCCAAATAAAACTGTTTATGCACTAGCCAAGGAGCACAGACGAATCAACCAAACACCTTCCTTTCATACATATTCATGTGTGTGACACTGCTGCTATCAGATGGCTGTTATCAGATCAAATGCTGGTCTAAACACAGTCAGAAAGATAGCAATTTGTCTATTTTCTAGATGGACCAATTAGAAAAACGTGGTTTAGCTTTCCAAAAATGTTCATTGCAAAGGAAAAATTACCAAGCTGGCAAGAATACAAGTCAGGGTTGAATCCACACCAAAATTCCAATCACATTTCACTCTGGTTTTCTCAAAAGAAATATTTGTGTGCTATTTATACACACGCCTTTCTTACAGACGTGTCACTCAAATTTGTGTCACATTATAATTAAATTGCCTGGTGCCTACTCTGCCTGGTGCTTCAACCAAATGCTTTAGAATGTCTCCTTGCATATTCCCTCTGTTATTTTCCCCTGTTTGGCAGTACAGTATCAGCCAAAGAAGAAACTGATCAAAGACAGCATCTCAAATCCTTTATCCAGGTTTAGAAAATAACATGTATCACATTTTTTTTTCTCAGTCAATCCTATTTATTCTTCTATCATGTGTGCTTGTGTCCAAAATGTTGCTTTAGATTTTCCTCTCTTAAGCTAATGACAATAGTTTAAAAACAACAAATTAAGAGGAATTTCCATTGAGGTAGCCAATTCTGGTGGAGGCCAAAGAATAAAATCAATCTCCCATCTCATCGCTGTTGATATCAATCAATATTTGTCTTCAGTTTCAACCAGCACTGTTGAAAAAAATAAAACTATCTGCAAGAGAGAAATAGTATTTGTCTGAATATGAAAAGGGCATTCATTCCAGAAAAAATAATTAGTCATAATGATAAAACAAGATATGATAATAAAGACAAATATGAGATTGAAACCTAAACTGGATTTGAATGTAGAATAGGAGAAAGTATTAAATTTTATTTATGGAGATCAATCAAGAAATATGCAGATATCAACTATGTCCTTATGATAAACAAGTATTTTCATATCAGTCATAAACAGAATCCCAAATTTGATGGAATAAATCTATCATCATCCACTAGCAGGGACAATAATTGAACATAATAGGTATTATAAAGTGGATATCTAAATTTAGAGTCCACTATCCATGGTTGCCTTTCCCAATCTGTTGCTTCCCAGATGTGCTGAAATTTGTGGTAATTGAACACATCTGGAAGGAAAACAGAAGTTGTCCAAAGTTGTCCAGAAGAGAGATATAGAAGGCATACCAGACAGAGCTGATTAGGGAAATCGATTCCTGTTGGCTGTTGCCTAACTGGGCTGACCAGCAATTATTCATCTTACTCAGTGATCTCTTTCAAGTTTTTATCTATCAGGAATAGGAAGAAAAGGGGACTTAAGGCAAAGTGAATGGTCTGTGACTTGCCTCACACCAGACTATGGCACATGACTCAAATGAAACATATTATTATCTAAAATAAAATGATGGCATTTACATCAAACAACATGGGAGCGCTTTTGATAGAATCAAGTTAATCAAATCCTAACATTAGCTCATGAATATGAAATCATCAGATTTTGAACACTTGCGATGTGCAAAAATCAAAGGCCCTATTAAGGAAGGACACTATTTGTTGCTAACTTCATGGAAAGTATAGGAATAGAATAGAATAGAATAGAATAGAATTCTTTATTGGCCAACTGTGATTGGACACACAAGGAATTTGTCTTTGGTGCATATGCTCTCAGTGTACATAAAAATAAAAGATACATTCGTCATAATGGTTTACAATAAAAATATTTACCTTTTAATTTAGAAAAGCTAAATATTTTAAAAGTGCAAATTTTGCCAGGTTTTTTAAACCACATTATTTATTTATTTAACCATATTAAAATAGAGAGTCCCTCAAGTCATGGTGTCTTCATGGACACATCCATTTAATTTTCTTAGGAACAACGTGAAAGTCTACAATTTCCCATGTAGTCTAGAGATCTATGATCAATCAATCCTTATTACAGTCACAGACCAGGAAAGGGTTCTATTATAACTGAACTAAACCTGATTAACTCCCCCCCCTCCAAGATTAGCGAAACCACAATGCCCAGTTTCCAATTCGTACAGAATTAAAACAGACCACACATATGCCAATGTGACCCATAAACTATTTAGTTTTTTTAGTCAAGAGTCAAAAGTGAATAATGCATGTTTCAGGTGACCTTATAAACAGATGTTCCTTATAAGTTGATTTACTTCTGGAGAAAGGTTCTAGACAGCCATTTGACATAATGCCAGGAGTCTGAGGAGACTATCCCACACCACTTCCTGAATCAACCGAATTGACAGAATAAAACAAAGGCAAAATCATGATGATAGGTTCATAAACAATGATTAGAGGACACTTCAAGCTGCAATAATGGGAAAGTGAGAGTGGGGAAAACTTTCATGGTGCATTAAGAAAGTGCTTTCCACATCATCCAACCCCTCTTCTTTGGTAGCTGCAACCTACCATTCCAACTTTTTTTGCATGAGGCTTTAGCACTTCAAAAGACCATTAGATCCACATTCTGATATTGCTTGATACGTCATGAGGCAAAATGATTGTAAGAAAGGGTTGGAAGGGGTTGCTTCCTCCAACTTTACCTTGTAATCAATCCCTCTACTATTTTATTATTTATTATTTATTTAGTTTGTCATTCATGTAGAGGATAACAGGAATAAGAACAAACATGAATGAGAACGCAGGAAATGGGTACAAATAAATGGGGACAGTAGGACAGGGACGTTAGGCACGCTGGTGCACTTACACACGCCCCTACTGACCTCTTAGAAATGGGGTGAGGTCCACAGTAGACAGTTTAAGGTTAAAGTTATGGAGGTTTGAGGATGTAACAACAGAGTCTGGTAGTGCATTCCATGCATTGACCACTGTTGCTGAAGTCTAGAAGATGTAAAGGAGAGAGCAAAGGTGATTAACCTCCATTGATATTAATACTATCAATAAGCATGCTCTAGTTTTTATTAGCCTTACAAGGGGACAAGAGTGTTAGCTGTGGAAGGCTATTGCTGATATCACTGGAAGTGTGATGGAATGTAATACAGAGTCTCAGGAAGGAGGGGGGCTTTCCCAAGGAACAAAGAAGCAGTTCCTCATTAAATCTTTGGTATGCAGGGAGAGACCCAGGAGGACCATTCCTAATAGCTATACAGATTTTTGTTTTTATTTAGCAAAATTCCTATCTAAAGGGGAGCAACAATAAAGAAATTTTTCTCAAGCAGTTTCTCATGTTGTTTTTGGTTTCTTGCATCTGACAGGAAACAACTATCAAAGCAAGTAAGATGGCAATCCTCCCATCCAAAGGAAGGAAAACAGGAGAGGCACCATATTTTTCAAAGTATGATGCACCTTTAAGAGGCTGAAAATCTGGGAGCATTTTATACACTGAATACATCATTTTTTGCCTTCTGAAACCCCACTCCCTTCACCAAAATGGCCATGCATAGCGTTTAGGAGATTTCCAGAATGCTCCTGGGGCCTGGGGAGGAAAGAAATGAGTGAAAAATGGGTCTTTTTTGCTCAATTTTGCCCCTCCCAGCCCCCAGGAGCACTCTATAAGCCTCCTAAAAGTTATGCATGCCTGTTTTTTGACAAAAACCGGGCCCATTTTCATGAAAAATGGGCTATTTTTTGTTCATTTGAGGGGGAACTACCCAGGAGCACTCTACAAGCCTTCTAAAGGCTATTTATGCCCTTTTCTTGGGAAAAAATGGGCCCGTTTTTGGGAGGTCTGCAGAGTGCAAAAACTTTTTTTTAATTTGCCTCTTCAAAATCTAAGTGCATCTTATACTCCAAAAAATACGGTAATCCTTGACTTATAACCACAATGGAGCCCAAAAGTTCCATTGCTAAGCAAGACAGTTGTTAAAGGAGTTTAGCCCCCATTTTACAACCCTTGCTTGCCAGAAGGTCGCCAAAGGGCATCATATGATCCAGGAAACTGCAACTGTCATAAGTACATGGCAGTTGCTAAGCATCTGAATTTTAATCACATGATCATACTGTGTTTCCCCAAAAATAAGACAGGGTCTTATTTTTTTATCCCCCAAATAAGCGCTTGGCCTTATTTTCAGGGAGGAATTATTTTATTATTATTATTATTATTGAGGTGCAGGAAGCACCACGTATGGTCACCTCATGGTTGCTGCTGTGTTGCAATATTTTCAGGGAGGAATTATTTTAGTGCATGCGCTCAAAAGCCCGATTGGACTTATTGTCCGGGGAGGTCTTATTTTTGGGGAAGCAAGGTAGTTGCACTATTTACTGTATTTTTTGGAGTATCAGACGCACCCTTTCCCCCCAAAAAGAGGATGAAAATCTGGGTGCATCTTATACACCGAATACAGCATTTTTGGCCTACTGAAACCCCACCTCCTTTGCAAAAATGGATGTGCAGAGGGTTTGGGAGGCTTGCAAAGTCCTCCTGGGGGTTGGGGAGGGCAAAACCAAGCAAACATTGGCCTTGTTTTTGCTTGTTTCACCCCTTATCCCCAAGGAGCACTCTACAAGCCTCCCAAAGCCTCTGAATGCCTTTTTGTTTGCAAAAAATGATTGTTTTTTGTGAAAAATAGGCCATTTATTGCTCTTTTGCCCCCTCTCTTTTGCAAAGCTCTGCATTCCCCCCACCTTTTTTTTGAAAAAAAATGAGGTGTGCAAAGGGTTTGGGAGGCCTGCAGAATGCAAAAACTTTTTTTAAAAAAAATTTACCTCTTCAAAATCATGGTGCATTTATACTCCGGTGTGTCTTATAGTCAGAAAACTACAGTATGTTTACTAACTTTATGTAGGTAGTCCTTGAATTATGATCAGTCACTTAGCAATCTGTTGAAGATTCTATGCCTCTCCAAAAGGCACTTAAAATTGTCCTGTTGAAGGTTTATTTTGCTACAGGGCAGCAAGAGTCAAGTCCTTCATGGTAGGTATGGACTGTCACACCTGACTGATGAGGAGGATACCCTATTCATAGTGCATTTGCTTAATTGTTCCCACAAAAACATGTTCTAAAACTGGGTTGGTTGCATGATGATCTGCTTAATGATGAGCACAAATTACAACTGTAATTCTGGCTTCAATTACGGTTATAAGTTGAGGGCTGCCTGCATTTTGCTTTTCAACGTACTAGAATTCCCCAAGCAGTTCATAAATGGAATAGCTATAGGAGAAAACCATATGATTTTCAGAACTGAATGATGAAACCAGCTGAAGGATAAATTATATCATATAGATAGTCCTGGACTTACAACAGTTCATTTAGTGACTGTTTAAAGTTACAACGCTACTGAAAAATGTGACTTACGACCTTTTTTCACACTTACAACCTTTGCAGCATGCCTACAGTCATGGGATCAAAATTCAGTTGGGCAACTGGTTCATATTTATGACGGTTGCTCTGTCCCAAGGTCATATGATCCTCCTTTGTGACCTTCTGGCAAGAAAGTCAATGGGGAACTCAGATTCACTTAACAACCAGGTTACTAACTTATAAACTGCAATGATTCACTTAACAACTGAGGTAAGAAAGGTCATAAAGCGAAGCAAACTCCCTTCATAAATGCCTCACTTAACAACAGAAATTTTGGGCTCAATTGTGGTCGTACATCAAGGAGTATCTGTACAGGAGTAACACATCTCCAGACTAAAACTACAGGAAAAGGAATTTGTCATATAATGCCACGAGTTTACAACCTTAAGGGAATCCTATCCATGCCCATCATTTATGCTTGCATGTCACTTCAATACCCATTCCATTGCTTCATCATGTAGTCTGCTAATAAAAACAATGAGGCTCACTCCATGAATATTTTTGGGAGAAAAAGATGTCACAGGACAGCGACTATTTATGCAGATGAATGGCTTTCTATTGTGCTGTGCTTTGGCTCCAACGAAGCAGAACAAACCCTCCTTTTACTTTATTTATAGGAAATGGAGGGGAAAAGGAGGGGAGGAACATACTGGTACTGGCTTGCTAATAAAAACATAGTTAACGCAGCTCCTACTCACTTCAGGCCCGCTGGGAATAACAGAAAGAGGTCACAATTCTGTTAAATTGAAACAATTTCCCATGGAGTCCCAACTTTGCTGTAGAATCATGACGCCTTTAAACGAAATGTGGAAACCTGAGTTGAAGCCTAAGTATAAAGCTGTTGAAAAAATAAAGCATCTTATAGGAACAAAAATATAAATAACCCTCTACTATGTGGTTCTCATTTTTTGTAAATAAATCACAACTGGTTTATTTTGTTATATAACAAATATTTAGTATATTCATGCAATAAGCCAAAAGCATATTTATAATCCATAATAGTTTTATGTCAATATATACCTGGGCTTAATGTATTGGTCCTTGATGTGAAACAGACATCATACGTACTATATCAGCTTTCATATTAGTGTGGCAAATGAGCATAGCCTTTATGCAGTGGTGGGATTCACTTACCTTCCCTCCCGATTCGCAAATGTGAGTGCGCGCATGCGCAGAAGGTTGTGCATTATGGTGGGGCGGGGCGGAGGAGCCTCCCGCAGCCGGCGGTACCGGTTCTCCCAAATACCTAAACCAAACTTATTTCTTTGTCAAATTTTGAAAACCCCACATCCTCCTCACAGAGTGACAGTATGCAATGTAATATTAAAACATAAAAACATAAATATAAAAGTTCAGCGGCGGGATTCACTTACCTTCCCTACTGGTTTGCAGATGTGAGGACACGTGCAGCGTCTGTACATGTAACCCACCTTCTGTGCAAGCGCAGTGCTTGTGCATTATGTTGGGGGCGGATGGATGGAGCCCAAACCAGAGAGAATTGGCTGAATACCACCTCTGTAAAAAGTTAAAACGTTTAAAAAGGAGGCCAGGATGATGAAAACTCTGTTTAAAAATAATTAAAAGATGAAGGGAAGGCTTTTGGGACACTAACCACGTCCATGGTTGGGTATTCCTCCATGTAAGGCTGTAGAGGCATGTTTTCAAAGGTCGGGAGTGTGGATGCTTGCCTCACTTCTTGTGGAGGGACAGGATGAGAACAACAACAAAGAAGGCTCTTTTCTTGGATCCTGCCAGTCAGAATTCTTTAATTGTTTGGGTCTACTGCATATCTTTCCTGACAGGGCTATAGGAAGTTAGCACCCACACCTCTCCTAGGAAAATGAGATATTTTAGGAAATGTTAAAAGGGCAGAATATTTTGCCTAAAAGGGAGGCAGAAACTCATCATCCCCTCCCTCACCTTTGTCAAAGGGCCATTAAGGCCTGAGTCAGTCTATTCTACATAGCAAAGATCTAACTCCTTCAAGCAGAGCCATAGTAGGAATTTCCCAAAGCCCTTTCATTACATCATCACCCAGCAAGAGTCAACCAAGCCTGGGATTCAAAGACAACCTACAAAGGTACTCCTTCATTGCCCCATGGGAGTCTGATAACCAATCAGAATACAAGCTCAAATTCAAAGCCCAACAGAGGGCATAAATCTATTTCTATCTTACACCCATGTGCCTTTTTGCCCGGGACCTCAACCCATTTAGTCTGTCCACCAACATTACACCATCTTTTCAAGCAGTCTTCATGTTTCCAGTGACTTTCTCCCCACTTGGAATTGAAGCCAGATGAACACTGAGTGGGGATGAACTGATGTAATGCCATATTTGTACTAAATTTTTAGCATAAAGTATAATACAGGTGGGACACAGTGGCTTACTGGCTAAAACACTGAGCTTGTCAATCAGAAAGGTTGGCAGTTTGGCGGTTGAAATCCCTAATGCCACATAATGGAGTGAGCTCCCGTTATTTGCCCCAGCTTCTGCCAACCTAGCAGTTTGAAAGCATGTAAAAATGGAAGTAGAAAAATAAGAACCACCTTTGGGGGGAAGGTAATAGTGTTCCGTGAGTCTTTAGTGTTTAGTCATGTTGGCCACATGACCACGGAGTTGTCTTTGGACAGCGCTGTCTCTTCAGCTTTGAAACAGAGATGATTAACGCCCCCTAGAGCCATGAACAACTAACATATGTACGAGGGGAACCTTTACCTTTACTTTATAAATACAGATATTCCTCGGATTATGGCTGTAATGGGGCCTGCGCATCGCGGTCATAACTTGTGATGGCTGTAAGGTGGGTGGTTCAGTTACATGATTGACACAATTTTACCACCATTTTTGTGACCGTCGATAAGCGAATGCTGTGGTTATTGACCAAATTAATGGTCCACTATGGACAGTTTTACCCCAAACCAGAAGTTTTCAGGAAAATTGTCATAAAATGCAATCGCATGACTGTGGGATGTGGTCAACAGCCATAAATGAAACCTGGTTGCTGAGCACTTGAGGTGCAGTCGAAGGAGCCAACTGTCAGAATTTTGAATATGGATCAAAAGTACCCCCTTAGATAGGTCCATTGGACAATCCATCTGCTAGGTCCTTGACTTGCAACCGGTCTTAAACTCCTCGACTTACAACCGGCCGCAAGTCCTCTACTTACGACTGGCAGCCGGCAACAGCCAAGCCACGCCTGATTGGCTAAAGCGGGGCTGACTGAGCGGGGGCTGCCAGAAGCACTCCTATTGGTCACCCTGCTTGACAGCTCCTGTATAAATAGCTGTCAAGCAGGGCGAGGTGCTGAATCCTGTCTGTACAGTTACTTGTTGTGTTTACAATAAATTGCTGCTCAACTCACCTCAGCCGCCTCATGTCTCATCCATCCTCTGATCTTTTACACTGGCGACGAGGGCAGGATTCTGAAGGTGCCTGCCTGAACAGCACTAGAAAAGATAAAACACAAGGGAGCTAAGTTTTTTCCCCTCCTTATCTCTGAAGATCATGGCTTCGCTTACACCTTTCGCTCCATTCGGGACCGCCGGTGAGTCTTGGGCCAGGTTCCTAGAGCGTTTTGAATGTTTTTTAATTGCCAACAACAGCACAACCTGCCTGCGGACCACAAGTGCAGTTTCTTTTTAAGCTCCTGCGGTCCGGAAATGTTCAATACGGTCCAGGTTCTCGCATCGCCTCAGGCCCTATATGAGCTCAGCTGGGACACTCTCATATCAAAGCTGAGGAATCATTATGTGCCCACATCATCAAGGATTGCCCATCGCTATGCATTCCGTCAATGTGTCCAGAAGGAGTCAGAGACTGTAAGCCAATTCTTACAGTCTCTCTGGACAGTGGTGATCCAGTGCGAGTTTGTCGACCTCGATGACTCACTTGTGGAGCAGTTTGTGTGCAGGGTGTGAGACCTCCGTTTGAAGTAGAGACTGCTGGCGAGGGAAGAAATAACATTGCAGCAGGCGATAGAAGATGTGAGAGCCACCGAACTATCTGAGCAGTTCATGGCTGAGATGCATCGCATCCATCTGCTGCCCCTACCACCACATAGAACCTGCCTTATCGACGAGCTCGTGCCCCTTGATGAGCTCTAAGAGGACCAAGTGGATTGTCTGAGAGCAGTGCCGAGACGCCAACCGCAGCAGCCTAACCGCTCAGCCAGCACTGCTTGCCTGGGTTGCGGGGGCAACCACTCTTGCTGCGCATGCCCCTTAAAGGCAGCCGTTTGCCGTAGGTGCAACAAGAAGGGTCATCTGGATCAGGTCTGCTGGGCTACGTTGATGTTTTTCCCGCAACCAGACGTGCAACCGCAGTTCTATGGCCAGCAGGCGCAGCCGCACCTGCAGCAGTCCCGCTGCCAGCAGCAGAGGAAAGATGACTGTTTTGCTGTCGACCGGGCCCTTCCGAACACCCCTGCAGAGTTGGTCAGCAAGGTGACGGCCGGCTCTAAGAAAATTACTGTGTCCCTGCTGCTGGAGGGATCGCCCTGCATCATGGAGGTCGACTCCAGCTCCTCCCGCTCCCTCCTGTCTTGGGCCACTTTCTCACAGTTATGCCCCAACATCACACATAACCAGTTGTCACCACCAGACACCACCCTGAAGGACTACCAGGGGACTCAAATTCCCACCCTGGGCTGTCATATTGTGAGGGTGGATAATTGGGGGTTCCACAGCTGCCTCCCTGTTCTAGTTGTGGAGAAACCGCTACCAGACCTATTGGGGCTTGATTGGTTCCCCTCACTGGGCCTGTCACTTGTGCGGGTGCATCAGACTATGTCGTTGTCCCCTGGCATTGAAGACGTCATTGCGGAGTTTGCTGACGTCTTCGATGGTAAGCTGGGGAAATACAAGTGGACCCCTATCTCCCTGAATTTAGAGTCCCAGGTTGCCCCAATTAGGCTGAAGGCTTGCAGGGTGCCTTTTGCCTTGAGGCCGAAGGTTGATGCGGAACTGGACAAATTGTTAGCACAGGGCATCCTGGAGCCCATCGACCACTCTAAATGGGAGACCCCCATAGTGGTCCCTGTCAAAGCCGATGGGTCTATCAGGATCTGCGCCGACTATAAGTCGACCATCAACCTCGGTCTCCAAGCAAACCTCTATCCAGACCCTGTGGTACAGGACCTGCTCCATTCCTTGGGGCGGGGCTGCATCTTTGCCAAACTGGAAATGGAGCAGGCCTACCAGCAGCTCCCGGTGGATGACAAGGCTGCGGCAGCCCAGACCATCATCACCCACCGTGGGGCTTTCCATTGCCACCACCTTCAAAACGGCATTTCCGTTGCCCTGGGGATCTTCCAGAGCCTCATGGAGCAGTTGCTCCATGGGTTCCCTGGTGTTGTCCCCTACTTCTATGATGTCCTGATCACTGCAAACAACCGCTCAGGACTCAGCAAAGTGTTGCGGAAGGTCCTCAAGCATTTCAGGGGCGCTGGTTTAAAATTAAAGCGCAGCAAATGCTCGTTTGTTGTGCCCAGGGTGGAATTCCTGAGCTTCTTGATAGATGCCCAGGGCAATCCACCCTACCCCTCCAAAGTCATGGCCATCAGGAATGCCCCAAGGCCCACCTCTAAGGCAGAGCTACAGGCATTCCTCAGCCTTTTAAACTTTTACACACCATTTTTACCGCATAAGACATCACTAGCCAAGCCACTGCATTGGTTGCTTGATCGATCCATGGCCTGGTGCTGGGGCAGCCACGAAGTGCATGCGTTCGCGGCTGTCAAAGCCATGCTTACATCAGCAGCTGTCTTAGTGCAATATAGCGACCAGTTGACGCTGACGCTGGCATGTGATGCCTCCCCTGTTGGTCTGGGGGCTGTCCTGAGCCATGTCCTCTCCAATGACTCTGAAGCCCCCATAGCTTTTTATTCCCAGACACTCTCTCCAGCCGAGATAAACTACAGCCAGATTAAAACGTTCCATGACTATCTCTACGGACAGCATTTCACCCTTTTCACTGACCACAAGCCTCTCCTTGGGCTTCTGGCCGGTA
This sequence comes from Thamnophis sirtalis, assembly GCF_051295495.1. Classification (NCBI taxonomy): domain Eukaryota; kingdom Metazoa; phylum Chordata; class Lepidosauria; order Squamata; family Natricidae; genus Thamnophis; species Thamnophis sirtalis. The sequence goes on along the minus strand of NW_028261384.1, from coordinate 14,410,759 downwards.
ACCATCCTACCCCTCCTATTCTATCTCTGCGGATGACCTGCTGGACAGAGTTCCTGGCAGCGTATTCATATACACTGAGATACAGTCCTGGCAAGCAGCTGGGGCATGCTGATGCCCTCAGTCGCTGCCCTCGCCCCATTACTGACCCACAGCCAATACCTTCTTTATTGATTCTGTCCATAGCTTCCCTCAACCTCCCACCGACAGCCACTGACGTGGTGTCCCACAACAGAGCCAACCCTATCCTGTCTCAGATCGTGGCATGGGTTTTGAGGGGCTGGCCTACAGGCAGGTCTCAGAGGAGTTCCACCCCTTCAAGACCCGCCAGTTGGAACTGTCCATACATAGTGGGTGCCTTTTGTAAGGGGACAGGGTCATCATTCCCCCACCTCTCTGCCATCAGGTGCTTACCCACCTCCATGGGGACCACCCAGACATAGCCCGCATGAAGGCGCTGGCTTGGAGCTATGTCTGGTGGCCTCACATGGATGATGAGATAGCAGCCTAGGTGGCCCGTTGATCCCCGTGCCAGCTGTCCAGGCCTGCACCACAAGCGGCACCGCCCAGAGACTGGGAGGTATATAGGGGACCCTGGTCGAGACTACACCTGAACTTCCCAGGTCCCTTCCACAGCCAGATGCTCCTGGTGATCATGGACGTTTACTCCCGTTGGTTGGAACTCATTCTCATGTCGTCCACCACCACGGAGAGCACCGTGCGGGCTTTGCGTCGCCTTTTTACCACCCACGGTTTGCCGGACATTGTCGTGTCTAACAATGGACCCCAGTTTGCATCCACGACCTTCCAGGAGTTCCTGGCCATGCAGGGCATCCGCCACGCACCCACCACCCCTTACCATCCGGCCGGCAATGGCCAGGCGGAACGAGCAGCCTGCTCGGCCAAAGAGGCGTTGGGCAGGATGGATCGGGGTGACTGGCCGGCAAGGGTGGCTGCTTACCTCTTGGGTCAGCACTCCATCCCTTGTCCTATCTCGCACAAGAGCCCTGCTGAGCTGCTGATGGGCCGGCGCCTGCAAACTACCCTGGACAGACTGCATCCGCTCTAATCCGGAGAACATCCTGGCAACCTGGGGGCCCCTCCCCGCACATTCAGGGAGGGGGAACTTGTCTGGGGTAGGAGCATCTCTGGGGATCCGAAGCGGGTGCCTGCCACCATCACTGTAGTAACTGGTCCCTGTTCTTACCGGGTCACCTTCCCAGATGGCACCGAGTGGCGGCGTCATGTGGATCAATTGAGGCGCCACCTTCCACTGGAGGCCTACTCTCAATTTGGCCCGTCAAGCCTGGCCACCGTCGCCCAACAGCCGGCCTCCATACCGCTGTAGCCTGCAATTATCCCATCAATTGTGGCTCCATTTGAGGCCTTCCCCCAGTCAAGCCTCTCCTGCCCTGCTACCGTCTTCTGGCAGCTATTCCAAGTGCCACCTCCTTCTGTACACACTTCTCCTGGGTTTCCCCAACCTGAGCTCTTCATCCAGTCAGGACTTGCTTACCCAGCCATCGCCTACCGGCAACCACACTCTGATCCGCCTCCATCGGACACACCCCTTCACCCCGTCCTAACTGTACCGTTGGATCTGCCTTTGGGGGTAGGCCCGGATGATGTGGCCTGGAGCTACACTCCCTTCAGGGAGGAGCTTCTACAGGGAACTCTTACCCCGTTGATGACGTCACTGGAACTGAGGCCTTCTGGGCAGGTCCGCTGCCGGCTTGCCCACTTAAGGGATTACGTATGTGCAACCTTCACGCATGCGTCCTTGCTAGGGGGGAAGGAGTGCTAGGTCCTCGACTTGCGACCAGTCTTAAAGTCCTTGACTTATGACCAGCCACAAGTCCTTGACTTACGACTGGCAGCCGGCAACAGCCAAGCCACGCCTGATTGGCTAAAGCGCGACTGGTTGAGCATGGGCTGCCGGAAGCATTCCCATTGGCCGCCCTGCTTGACAGCTCCCATATAAATAGCTGTCAAGCAGGGCGAGGTGCTGAATCCTGTCTGTACATAGTTACTTGTTGTGTTTACAATAAATTGCTGTTCAACTCACCTCAGCCGCCTCACGTCTCATCCATCCTTTGATCTTTTACACCATTGAATCGTTGCAAGATGCACAGCATGGCACAGGTTGTATCTGCAAATGAATGTGGAGGTAATAGAAAGTCCAAAGATAATTAAATTTGCAGAAAAAGCATTTCATCAGCTGATAAGGTAGCTTCTCACACAACTTGTTTTGCATATACTCAGCATGATGGTCATAAAACTTTACAAACCAGCCCCTCGGCATGGATATACCGTAGCAGAATGCAATATGTACTCATTGTCTGTCACAGGGAATACAGCATGGTTTATTCTTCTATGTATTGTTAATAAAGCTTGTGATGATCACACTAGCCTTCAGCAATTCTTTTCTTGGAAATCTCTCATGAGTAGCGCCCCCTGGAGGACATTTACAATTGACATCAACTTTTCCAAGAAGCGGCTGGGATTTATTTTTTATTTTTATTTTTGTTTTTGTTTAAAGGAAGAACACGGGACTGGAAGAGAATTCTGGACTGGCCATCCAATTGTAGTGGAATCCAGTTGTAGACTGACTTCACCAATCAAAGACACCAAGGGACTGGAAAGATGCCTTAATTTCCTAGCAGTGCCTAGAAATTTTTAAAGTTTCAGCTGTAAAAGCTGATAGATGAATACTAGTTGCTCAGACCGGATGGATTTTGCTGGAAAGTCTTTAAAATGATGGTTGATTAAAAAAATGGAGCTTTGATGGCATAAAATAAGCAACTGCAGTTACAGTTGCAAGAAAAAGTATGCGAACCCCTTGGGGAGTTTTGCATGAATTGGTCATAAAATGTGCTCTGAACTTCATCTAAGTCACAACAATAGACAAAAACAGTTTGCTGAAAATAATACTACAGAAACATTAGATGTTGCCATGGTTTAATTGCACATAACATGTAAACATTCACAGTGCAGGGAGGAAAAATTATGTGAGCCCCTAGCCTAATCACGTCTCCAAGAGCTAATTGGAGCCAGGAGTGAGCCAACCTTGACTCCAATCAATGTGATGATATTGGAAGTGTTGCTGACAGCTGTTCTGCCCTTTAAAAACACACACCTGTTGTGGGTTTACTGGTTTCAAGAAACACTGTCTGATGTGAACCATGCCTCGCAGAAAAGAGCTCTCAGAAAACCTACGATCAAGAATTGTTGACTTGCATGAAGCTGGAAAGGGTTACAAAAGTATCTCCAAATTCTTGATGTTCATGTGTCCATGGTAAGACAGACTGTCTACAAATGGAGAAAGTTTAGCACTCTTGCTACTCTCCCTAGGTGTGGTCGTCCTGTAAAAATGACTGCAAGAGCACAATGCAGAATGCTTCATGAGGTAAAGAAGAATCCTAGAGTGTCAGCTAAAGACCTATAGAAATCTCTGGCACATGCTAACATTTTTGTTGACACATCTACAATAAGGAAAACATTAAACAAGAATGGTGTACATGGGAGGACACCACGGAGGAAGCCATTTCTGTCCAAAAAAAAAATATTGCAGCACGTTTGAAGTTTGCAAAAGAGCACCTGGATGTTTCACAGCACTACTGGCAAAATATACTGTGGACAGATGAAACCAAAACTGAGTTGTTTGGGAAAAACACACAATACTATGTGTGGAGAAAAAAAGGCACAGCACACCAACATCAAAACCTCATCCCCACTGTAAAACATGGCGGAGGGAGCATCATGGTTTGGGGCTGCTTTGCTGCCTCAGGGCCTGGACGGATTGTTGTCATTGATGGGAAAATGGATTCCAGAGTTTATCAAGACATTTTGCAGGAAAACATACGACCATCTGTCTGCCAACTGAAGCTCCGCAGGGGATGGGTGATGCAACAGGACAATGACCCAAAGCATACAAGTAAGTCAACACAAAAATGTCTTCAACAGCACAGAATACGCCCTCTGGAGTGGCCCAGTCAGAGTCCTGACCTCAACCCGATTGAAATGCTGTGGCATGACCTTAAGAGAGCGATTCACACCAGACATCCCAAGAATATACTGAAACAGTTTTGTGAAGAGGAGTGGTCCACAATCACTCCAGATCGTTGTGCAGGTCTGATCTGCAACTACAAGAAATGTTTGGTTGAGGTTATTGCTGCCCAAGGAGGGTCAACCAGTTATTAAGTCCAAGGGTTCACATACTTTTTCCTCCCTGCACTGTGAATGTTTACATGTTATGTGCAATTAAACCATGGCAACATCTAATGTTTGTGTAGTATTATTTTCAGCAGACTGTGTTTTTCTATTGTTGTGACTTAGATGAAGTTCAGAGCACATTTTATGACCAATTCATGCAAAATTCTACATAATCCCAAGGGGTTCACATACTTTTTCTTGCAACTGTAAGTGAATCACTGCAGTTAATAACATGGTTATTAAGTGAATCTGGCTTCCCCATTGAACGTGCTTGTCAGAAAGTTGCAGAGAGAGACATTTGTTAACTGAATTTTGCCCCATTTCATGACCTTCTTTGCTACAGTTAAATGGAGCACTGCAGTTGATAATCTGATCGTTAAGTGAATCAGGCTTCCCCATTGTCTTTGCTTGTCAGAAGTTTGCAAAAAATGATCACAGGGGACTGCAACGGTCATAAGTATGAACTAGTTGCCAAGCATCTGAATTTTGATCACATGATGAAGGGGATGCTTCAAAGGTTGTAACTGTGAAAAAACAGCCACAAGTCACTTTTTCAGTGTTGTTATGACTTTGGCCACTAAATGATTTTTTATAAGGACACGTGCATACTCTGTACTCCAATGTTTCCATCCTAATAAGAATTTTGGGAAGTAACAAATTGTAGGGGTTGTAGTAAAAAAAATATGTGAAAGGGAGCGTTATTGCTACGTGGATTCAAACTCTTCTGAGAACTCAAGGCACCAAAGAAAGATTGGGGGTGGAGGGGGTGTTTTTAATTTCAAATACACAACGACCCTGTGAGGTAAACTGGAGTGACGGAGCGACAAGGCTCCAGTTTCTCCTCACGTTGCAGCGCCTGGCAGAGAAATACCCTCCCCAACCCCGCTGCCAGCCTCCGCTAACAACGCGTCACTAGCAACCACTCCTGGCAAGCTTCTGCTTTACTCCTCCTCTACTAAGGAAGCCGAAAGGAGGGCAATTTTCTTCGAAATAACAGACGCGTTTAGAAACGCCCTCTTGGAAAGAGGAGGGGGTCGCGGCGTGCTCGGGACTTCCCCGCCCCTTTTCCCTACTCCTCCTCTTCTTTCCCCCCCGCGCGCAAGCGGGTCCCAAGAAAGAGCCGGTGACGTCACTCCCCCTTCGATTTCACGTGCCGTTCATCTTAAAAAAAAAAATCATGCCGCGCCCCCTTCCCCTTCTTGTCCGAGCGCGCGCGCGCAAAAGAGATACGGCTCCTTTTCCCAGCCAATCACGAACGGGGCCGGTCTATATCTCCACCCCCTTGTCCAGAGACTCGCGCTTTCTCCTCCGGGACGTGAGCTGAGAGGTGGGGGGTTAAGGAAAGAGCCGTACGCACGAATTAGAGTGAGGGAAGAGGCGAGTATCAAACTTTCCGGCATTAACCAATAATCTTCCTCGGACGGGGGCGGGACTTCCGCCGGGAGCCGGAAAAGAGGCTCGTGGGTCTCCCTGGCGTTCTCTCTTCTCTTCCCTCTCTCTCCCTCATATGTGAGCGAATTGTCCCCGCTGCTTCTTGGCGTCGGAAACGTTCCGGGGCTCGGAGCCGCCGCCGCCCCTGCCTCCGTCCCTGCCTTCTCCTGCTGCCGCCGCCGCCGCTCCGCGCCCTTCCCCTCCCGCTTGCCGCTTCTCTCTCCTCCCTCCTACCGCCGCCGCCGCCGCCGCTTCTCCCGTGGGCGCCGCCGTCTCTCCCCGTTCTCTCTCTCTCTCTCTCCCCCTCTCTCACCCCCTTCCTGGGACTTGGCGGCGGCGGAGGCGGAGGAGGAGGAGGTGGTGGCGGGGAGCAGGAGTTAGTAGCAGGAGCGGCGGCAGCAGCAGCAGCAGAATTCCCGACCCGACTTCCGAGCGAGCTTCCTCCGGCCCTCCGGGGCCCTTGATTTAGATCTGGGTTTTGACAGGTGAGTCGAGGCCCCTTTTCCCTCCTGGCCGCCGTTTCCCAGTTTTTCCCCCCTCCCGCACCCGCCATTTTCTCACCCGAGGCTCTCACGGGGGGCGGGGCTGGCCTCGGCCGATGGGTCCGGATTTTCAGGCCTGGTTCTGCCGTTCAGCTCCGCACTGCGTCTGCTCGGGGGGCTCCCTTCGCGGGGAAGGGAACATGCCGGGTTTGGGATGGGTCGTTGTCGTCTTCTCCCTTCCACCCCCTCCTTCCTAAGGGCTTCCCTTCCCCTGGGGCTTCCTTTGCCGCAAAGCCCTCGGTGGGAAAGAGAGGAGAAAAGCAGTCGCCCCCAGTGCCTACTGGCCTCGTTCCCGACCCACTCCAAGCAGGGAATCCCGGCGTTTCGGCTCACTTTCTCTTTCTGTTTGGGCTTCTGTCGTTGTGACTTTCCGATAGCCTGTAAAGTTTGTGGGGTAACACCAAACTCCGAAGTACTGAAAGCTCTTGGGACTGACACACCTCTCTCGTCGGTTGCTAAAGGAGTAGCAAAAAGGTGGCTTCCTCCCCCTCCCGCCCCAGCGCTTAGGTATACCTTAAAACAAGTGGTTCCCAACCTTTTTTTGGCCATACCCCAAGTAAGCATCTCTAAAACCCTTGTGCACCCTCCTCCCCGACATATAATTCTCACTTTACTCAAACAGTGAACTTTTCAGGCCGCCGAGGAAGCCTAAAAGGCCATTAACTTGGTTTTAAACAAGGTTTCAGATTGCATCATTAAAAATCAAATTGCCCCCTATTGGGAACTCCTGCAGCTGAAAGGCTTGAAATCATTGGCCTGCCTGAACTCTAGTTGTGCGGCAACTGTGTTTTGTATTGCTTTAAAGGGGACTGTGGGAAGGCTTTGTAGGTAAAGCCCTTTTTCTTCTTACAGCTCTTAAATTGGGAAAGCTAATAAGGCAGATTTCTACAGATTAAACAGTAAACAGAGTTGGAAGGGACCTTGGAGGTCATTTAGTCCAACCCACTGTTCAAGCCACTATTAGGGATTTGAACTACCAACCTTTTTGATCGACAAGCTCAGTGTCCTAGCCACTGAAACACTTAAGTCAATCTGTAGATTAATTGCTGACATAGGTATCATGTTAGACTGTTTTGGCTTTTTTTAAAAAAAACAATTGGTTAAAAGAAATAAAGTTATATGTACCGCAGTAGTAGACTGAAAACTGCCTACTAGGATTATATGTCATCAAAAAGGGAAATGTGTTTTACCTTGGTTGCATGTCACCCCCACAAGAACACCCAACAAGAAGGAAAAGATATGATTCCTAATGATACTGAAAGAAGTATAATTAGGAATCATATCTTTTCCTTCTTGGGCTTAATTCTCTGTGCATATATCATATGTAAATATAAGCCACTTATTTTAGTAATAAAGGAGGTATACTTACACTGGAAACAATTCAAATTTTAAGACGAGACACTCTTTTTAATGATATACATGTTTAATCAACAGGTTATTGAGAATGTTAGTAGCTATTTCCTATATGATACTTAGTTGAATGTCATAATTGACAGTGGTACAGTTGTAATTGGAGTTTGCAAGGTCGAAAATCAATATATGAGGTCATTTACTAATGTGTCAAAAGTGTTTTGGCGTAAAGAAAATCTTTTTCCATCTAGAGTATTAACTGTGACTGGATAAAAGTCTTCCATTTAATATGAAAATAAGTAGCTGACATTTTCATTAATCTCAGTAAGGCATTTGTCAAGGACCAAAGTAGCAGAGTTCTAGAAAAATCAGCGAGGTTGAAATGCAAGCACTGACCTCGAGATAGTCTAATGCTCGCTATGTCAAGCACTGACCTCGAAAGTCTAGTCCTTGGTATGTGCTCTTTACAGTCTGCAAGCAGCAGTTTTGTGTCAGAAGTGAGTTTGCAGGAGACGCGTTAGGACCTCCAGCCAGTGTTTCTAGACCTCTACTTTAAATTTTTGTTTTCCAAAACCATCAATTCCAATTGAAAGGATATATGTAAGTATCTGTAGTCTAAAGAGTTATGTGATACAATTATATAGCTAATTACTGTATGCTTATATAAAAAATGCTGACCATTTCATTTGGTTTCTTTATTCTAATTCCGTTACAAATCTGGTATAGTAAATCTTTTAAAGACATTTTAAAGAATACAGATGAATGGCATAACTAATGTTTCCTTCATCAGGAGCATCCAATAGAATGGATTTTAATATCAAATTTATGCCTTAACAAATCTGTTATATTTAAGGTGCCCCAAGACACTGAGTTGGTTTTACTACAACAAAAACTGCTACTTTTTTGTAAGTGATTATATCTAGCAAATTGCTAAATAGATGCCACATTGTCTTCTAATTATAATTTATATTTGAAATGGATGTCATGCATAGAAGTTGGCACCACGATTCTAAGCCTATTTATTTAGATGGAGTTCTTAGTTACTTCTATGGTATTTTGTAGTTTTAAATTGATAAAATCTAATTTATTTATTTGCCTATTTTTTGTGTTCAACCACTACATTCTGATAGTATTTGTATAGTGCTATATGCATTTGTAACTATAATTTTTTGAAATATTTTTAAAATTGATAAAGAGAACTGTTAGGCTTACTTGCATGGCATGATTTACTAGAGGATGCAGTATTTTCTCAGTGTAAGACAGAAATACGGGGTTTTTTTGTTGAAAGTTATGAATTATATATTGAAAACCATAAATATTGAAAGTTTTATATCTATGTATCTTAATCTTGGCAACGTTAAGCTGCGTAGATGTCAACTTCCAGAATTCAAAGCTGCCAAGGTTCAGAAACACCATTTTATGTAATATATAAATGAGTGTGAAATAGTAAATTTACTTGCTATTAAACATGAGAAGCTTTTAGCATTTTTGGTTGTAATTTCAAACAATTTTTAAATATTTTTTGAAAATCTAGGTACAAATAGCAGGGTGACTATGTAAGGTAGGATTTGAAGCCTAGTATAGTTGACAACTTAGTTTATTCCTTTTAAATAACACTTTTAGGTTTTTTTTTGTAAAATATATGGTAGGTTGTGGAGACATATTGAATCACTACTATATATGATTTTAATAGTTCCAGGTCTTTTCCTGCTTGAAATTGGCATTCCTTATTGTCTTCTCTTGCAAAATAAAGTATGCTTTGAGGAACAAGTACATCTTGCATTCTTCTCAATACCTGATTTACATCTTTAAAAGGTAACCCAATATTTTTCTAACATTTGTTACTAGTGACTCTTCGTGGCTCGGAGAGAAAATGGGGACTAATCAATCATATGTGCTAGTGACTCAATATTATGTAAAGTAAGTTATTAGATTTAGTAGCAGTGGCAGGGAATATAAGAAATATTTGGCACATATATAACTTAGTTCTGGTTTGATATTGCCAAAGGATTAAATTATTTTTAATGAAATTCTGCCACTGACTCTTCCTGTACATGATTCCAACTAGAAGTATTTCTGACTTAAGAGTGAATAATAATGATTCATTTTTAGCTTACAATCAAGTTTTTTGTGTCTGAGTAAGCTGCAGTTTATATTTAGTGTGGTAAATAAGCTGGAAAAGATAAAGTTTTGTTTAAGCATAAAGGTTGCCAGAAAGACAAAATGATCAAACTATGTGTATCAACATCTTAACACTTTACAAATTACCTAGAATCTTTTACTACTGCCCACAATGACCAGTACGTACATTCCCTTTGACTCCCCATAGCAAACCAATATGAAATCACAATCTTGAATGTAGCTGTAAGCTTTGTTTACTTTGACTAGCTGATACACTGTTTATTATATAGCAAATGCTATATAATAAAAACACTGTTTATTATATAGCAAATGCAACAAACTTTTTGGAATATTAATGTAATTGAGGGCAGAAATGGATCAGGGTTAAACTATTGAAAGCAGTGAGTAGCAACATATATCTGCTTTGTGATATCCTCTTTTAAAGCAAGCAACACTTTACTTCCCTGTGTCCCATCCCATCCCCAAATTGGTAAGAGTGGAAAATAGAAAAATATTTAAATTAAACTGAGGGGAAACAAGGTTTTTTTTTTATCCTTACCACATAATGGCTCAGTTCTTTATTTCACTTTGAATTAGTCCTGTGTGAGTGATTTAAAATGAACTAAAGATTTGAGCTAAAGCTTTGATGATTTCTCAGCCAGCCTTTGTATCTATATTGGTACATTAAAATGAAATTCATAGTAAATAAGAAATTGTATCAGAGTAGGAAGATTTTTGTTTTTCTTGTAATTTTGTCCTTGAACAGAATGGCTACATATATTGGTTTTGCTGGCCTAAAATGGCAGGCAAGTCAACGTGTTTATGAAAAATATGCAGAAATTCTGCTTCACTTTGCAAAATGTTGACAGCCAACAGTGCAAATGTATGTGATACATGAATGGTTATTATAGTAGCCAGTTAATAGCTAGAAATACTTGATAGAGGAAACTGACTTCAAATAATAGGCTTCTACGGTATGTATAATTAAAAAGGTCTAGGTGTGTTGTCTAAACTATAGTTTAGCTTGGTTTTTTATAAATGTATGACACATGGTTATGTTATTTCCCCAAATTAAAAATAATTTTGAATTGTGTTTCCTTGAAAACATCCAGTTATAATATTATGAATTTACAAAGTTTTACCATACTTGTTTTTCATATTCAGTAATATTAATACTTCACTGACTCTCTTCAGGCTAATTTATGAATTTTAAAGAAATACCCTAGAATTGCTTGTTTAAATAAAAATTGGTGACTTTTCAGGAATTTAGGATAGATTTTTAAAATATCTACAGCACAACCTGCTTAAAGCTAGCATTTCTTGCTTGTGATTTTTTAAAATATTTTAAAAGTATGTTCTTTCCTTAGCTACCTCAATCTGAATTGATTGAGTACCAGAAATACATTTGAAACACTATGAACCTTCCCTTGAAGTTTGCTTCACAAACAAAAAGTTGTCAAGCTTCACTTGGTCCTCAAATCAATTGCATGAAAAAGTTTATGCACTCCTGGTCAAATTATATGTTTCAGTGAATCCCTAAGTGAACAGAAGCTGACACAACATCTACATAGTAGAGTGTTAAACATTACATCTTTCTGCATATTTGAATGCATTCTTACTAGTTATGTGCAGTTTGCTTATTCAAGATAAGAAAACAATAAATATGGATGGGATACAAGTTTGGATACCCTTTTTAGTTAGTATCTGTAACACTTCCTTTGGCAGATAATACAACTTCCTGAAGCCATCTAAAAGTGTCCTTGCAGCTCAGAAATATTCTTGGGCTTTCTTAAATGTATTGTTACTTGAAATCTCCACACAGATTTTCTATCCCAGTTTGAGGGTCATGAAGGATGCATTTTCCTATGCTTCATGGTTGATTTTGTAGGTATATTTTGATGTCACCACATACACACATCTCTTGATCAATTCATATTCTGTTATGCTGCAACACAGTTACCTTTTTAGGTCTTCCCTTCAAACAGAATAACAAAAACTGCCATTCAAGCATTTTGTATTCTTTCTGATGGAACTTTGCTATATATAAAAAAAACCCGAAGCATTTTTCTTTTTCCCCAAAGTGTTTTAAAATCTGATTCCAGTTTCTGCATAGTGAACTATTAACTTTATGGGACATATACTTGCATAAAGATCACTCAGAAAATACTCTTGGGTCATTTCTGTATCATTCTCCACCCCACATCTCTCTTAATTTAATTTGGATAGTCAAGGAATTTCCAGAGGATCTCATAGGTACAAATAACTGGTTATTTTCTTTCAGTGTCATAGACAGTTAAGTACAGTAATTTTTAAGGAAACATTATACCAAGAATACAGTACTACTTACTACTTGGTAATAGCCATATAGTTTGTTCGAAATTGTTTAAGCTATTTGTATTTTCAGAGTTCTATGTGAGCAGGATATGTACTTTGCCTGCTGTTAGTTCATATCTTCTAAGTTAAGATCATATGTATATATAGGACAAATACAGATGGTACTTTTCCCTTTAAAATTCCCTGTGTTGAGATCCTATAACTGGACTATAAAACTAATGAACCAATTTATTCTTAGGAAGTATAGAGGGATTCTCCCAGCTTTTAATTTTATATAATTATAAAAGAATATACTATATTCACAACTATTAGATGTCTTGGTTGTTACTAGATTTTCCCCCCTGAATAAAGTTCAGGATTGGGTGCTTGCAGTGCAACAGTGATTTGGTTTCATAATAAGCATAGATGTAATCTTGTTACATATATAGCAAGTGTGCTGTATCATATTATTTGATAGATTTGTTTCTTAGTAGGTTAAATGGAGGCTAATTGCAGTGGTGGTGGTGATGGTGGTGACTCACACCTTTAACTTCTAGGATGTTCCCCTGCTGACCTTGTCCTTCAGATATAGATAGGAAAATAGCACTTTGGAGATAATAATTTGCTAATCCCTCAATTTTTGCTAATTGTTGAGATTTCTTTCGGCGCCAGGACCATTTGTCTATGATAAGGGTAAAAATTGTTGATTTTTAATTATTGCCTTTAGTGAGAAAGCCACCTCTCACCTTTTAATTTTTTTCTTGCTTTAAAACTGTCAAGAATGGTTTAAATTCTGGCAGCTTTCAAAGAAAAAGTCGGAAAAGCATCTTTATTACTCACTAGCAGCTGTATTCAAACATTTGCTCAACTAGTGCTGCATTTACACAATAATAATGGCTCACTTTACATATCACTCTAGATTACATATCACTACTTACTTTATTAATGCTGTGAGTAGCTGTTATTTTTACTGAGCTGCTCTATTGTGTTAGCAGCAAGTTAGATGTGTTTAACAAACATTTCAACATATAAACTAGCCAGATTATTGCTTTGAATGTCGGTTAGGTTGTTTAAATGTTACTTGTTTATAATATATAGAAGAATCAGTATACTTAATCTAAGAATAGAGTCACAATTATTATTTTTTATTTATACTGGGCAATAAACATTTCTTCATGCCAGAAGCCTTAGCATAATTACCAAATTTAGCACTTGGCAGACCTTAATATGAATTTCTCCAATCTCCTCATGCGGTCCATTTGAACAGAATGACTTAAATCTGAATTTCATGACTTCAGTGTTAGTCAAGTATTTACCTTGTCTTTTTTTGGTTTTTGCTCTAGTCTGAGTTTGTAACCTTTCTGTTAGCCTAATAAAGTTTAACCTAATAGGAATTTTGAAATCTGAAAAGACATTGGTGATGAAAATCATGATTATAATTTTTCTGTTGTGTTCCTTTAAGTGACATTGAAATTACATTATAATAATTCATTTTGGTTTATTCTTTTTTTCACATTTCGCATGTCCAAAATAACTGATTCTTTGAATTATTTCAACTGTGCAGAACTGCCCAAAGAGCAGTTGCTTGGGGAGATTTCAGACATTCACATTAAGCTGTGCCAGGTGCTATGTTTGGTAGTTGTGTCAAAAAGCAGGTTTTGTGGGCTTCTTGTACAGTTCTTATTTTGGCTTGTTAGTTGCCTGAGTGAATTTGGCTTACTTACCTTTTTATTTTATTTTATTGGTTTTCATTTTATTTTATTTTTACTTTTATACAGGTAGTCCTTGACTTACGACCATTCTAAATTACAACAAGTCCTCCCTAGTGGTACTTACAACATGCATCCCTGCAATCCTGTGATCACATTTCGGGCACTTGACAACCATCCCACATTTATGGCTGTTTACAGCATGACCCATTTTCTTATGTTTTGTTAGAACAGCAAAACAGGATCAGAGTTGAACAGTTAATTTGCTTAACAACTGCTGTATTCACTTAATGTCCGCCACAAAAAAGTCATAAAATTGGATCAGTCACACGGGTGGGTGGCCCATTGTACAATCATGATGGCTTACAAATGTAATAAGTACATGCCAGTTGCCAAGTGTCTGAACTTTGATCATGGACCATGGGGATGCCGCAATGGCCGTTAAGTCATTTTTTTTTTAACATTCATAAGTCACTTTTTTTCAGTCTGTAACTTCCTACGATCACTAAATGAATGGTTGTAAGTAGAGGACTCCTTGTAGTCTTTAAAGCAGCCCCACGTAAAGTGCCTTGCTGTAGTACATCAAATGGTAATGAGGACATTGTTTACTACAGTCAATCCCTCTTGCACCGCATAAGGTTATAATTGTTGCACCAGCTGGAATTGGAAAAAGGTCCATCTAATCAAAACCTACATTTACTTTTCAAGCAGGAACTGTAAATGCTGTAATACCCCTAATCACAAGCCTACTCCTTCACAGGTAATGCTTGCTTGTCAAAAGACAGAACTTGTGTCAGTAGAGAACTCCACTATACAAACAGCAACTCTATGCTGCTTAGGTTCATCTTTAGTCTGTTTTCTTTCATCCAGACTCTTGCAAGTGCTGGCAAAAACATCAACAGCATCTCACTTGTAGCCTGGAATGACAAGGAATAATTGGGTATGATCAGCAAACTGTTAAATGACTTCCGGTGATTTCATACGGATACTAAACAGGGGAGAGATGACCACTGCTTTGCACCCCTCAAATCAGGTCTCCCCACAAATCTGATCTCTCACCCCCATCACTAAAAACTGCAACCATTCCCTGAAGGAGAATGACCTTAAAACAATGCCTCTTATCCTCAACTCCCACGGATGATCTTGTACGATACTATAATTGAGAGTATCAAAAGCTGCCAGGAGGTGTAAAGGGATCAGAAGAGGTGCACTGTTTAAACAACTCTGAATTGATGTAGTCACTTAAAAATTATGCCAACCGTTTGACTTGAGAGAAGTTTTTGCCGTTCTATTCTGGCAACCCTGGAGTGCAGGCAAATTATTGATGTGGAAAAAAATGTAAGTTTGCAGTTTCCACTTCTCTGGTGGTCTTTGGGAGTCCACTCAGTGGTATATCCAACTGTAGATCTTGTCATTATTTGACTTAATTTACATCCTGTTTTCCAATTAACTGCCATAAATGTGTTTTATGAAAATGGCTGATAGTTATGGTTGGGTTAAATAAATAATTCAAATGGTATGTTTATTTGCTTCCTAACAAAACAGTTATGTATAGTATAATGGTTTTAAATTCAAAATAATACACAGGAAATTTGGTTATGAGTTAAGAACTACACATTAATGGAACTGTAGGCATCTTAGTTGTGCTGATAATAATTTGTTTAGCTATACACAGATATTTGTCAGCAAAACAATTATACTTCTATGTTTGTGGTAATTATGTTAATTCAAAATTATTATTATTATGCAATTGAGTTTTTAAGTTTCATACAATGAGGTAAATAGAAAAAAAATAGATGACATATCCCTGGCATTCTTATTTCGTTTGTTCTGTCAAATGCATTTAAAGAAAAGAATGGCATGTTTTTAAAAGGGGTATCCTAATTTGGAACATTACAGTACATTTATTGGGACTGTTACAGAAAGAGATAAGAAAGTCCTCTGAAGTCAGTATTTGTACTCTTCGCTACAATAAAGGCAATTTGGCTCCATGACAAGGTTCTGTAGCTATGTATCTAGAATGCTGAGTCGTCACTGGCAGTCCTGCAAAAAAAGCTGTTGGATTGTTCCCCATAGTTTGCTGTCACTCTTCAGACCAGACAGTGCTCAAATAAATGCAACACTACACAAATGCAAGATGAATTATTTGATTTTGAACTACTAGATGAATTTAAATGACTAGAATTATTTCAGATATCTCAAGCACACTTCTTCAGCTACTTCGCAGCAATCTAGGAATTTATATTAATGTAAAGTTAGTGTCATGCTGATAGGAAGTATGCTTCAGAAACTACTGCATTGATTGCAATTAGTTTTATGTTGCTTATTCAAGCAAATCTAGGCAGCTTGCAATAATTAAAACCATCAAATCCATCAAAAATGTTTTTGAATTACATCTATCTATATTGTAAGCCTTTGTTCTTTAAATTCTCAGAATAGAGATATGTCATTAATTAGTTGGGTGTATTGTCTCTTGTAGCTAGAACCCTTAACATGGTGGCCTATCCAAAGTGTAACTAGCACCATCTTAATGCTAACATTATTTTCAGTAGCATTACTCTTCCTGAAAGATGCCTTAAGCCGTCAAACTAATTTGTTTTCCTATTTTCTCCCAATCAGAGACCAAGACTTTATAAGTAATGGGCACCCAGATAACTTATCAGAAGCATATTCTTCCCAATATTGACTGTATAATAGGTAGGGTCAGTATTTGGTATAACTAATATAGAATTCCAGCTTTGAGGTAGCAGTCAGCTTTTAAAATCTGTGTGCATGTTCATTAGTTAATTTATCATTGGAAGAATAATCACAGTGCTTGCATTACCAATACTTTAAAAAACTAAAACAGTAATTTCTAAATAATGAATCAAGGCAGATTAAAGTGTCACAAGAATTTTCTATAATATAACTACATAGGAAGTTATATTTCCACCTACATAGGAGGTTGACCGAACTCTCTTAGGCTTGCAGAGTTGACACTGTCTTTCTGAGAAGTCTCCATTATAAGTAGGCACTTGTGTAGTATATCTTCAAAGTTTTTGTTGGTTCACTTGGCTAATTGTAATGAATATCCTCATAGCAAAATTGCCTGTCCCTTGAAGAGTTTGTAAAAGTTTGCAACTATGTGAGTGAAATGCATAACACATTATAGACAGGGCAAAACTACCTTGTGAATTGAAAACTTGAAAAATGATGACTATATCCATATCAAATTATGATCTGGTGGCTGGATTCCTGTCACTGCATGTAACCGATAAAAGGTCCCAAGAGATATCCCTGGTCATCTGTTGATGCCTCTACTCCCAGAGGCATCAAGAAGATGATGATGATGGGTCTGCAGAATGTTAGGTTTTTCTGTTGAACTCTTAACCTAGGCAATTTTGAAAATTGTTTTAGCTATCCCTGTTTTAAACGCCTGTTTGCCATTCAGTTAAAAGGAAAAAATAAATAAACCAAGTTTATGACTTAGTTGGATGTTCTACTGGTTAATTCTGATAAAAGTGCAGTCACTAAAATTGTTTAATGCATCCTCTTTTCTGGCTGCCTTTGCATTTATTTTCCAGATGTTTAGTAAATCCTGGCTTTATACACTGGATCTGAAACTAATGCTGAGTGCCACCAGTTGTGTGCTATAGAAGGTGGCTTCCCAGATGCCTCTTCAAGCATGGTTACAAACTCTTGCAGGGGGATGAATTGTTTGTTGCTTGTCCCTCCACTTCAGTTTGTTGAGGCCAAGAAGCCTGCAACAGTAGTCCAAGCTCCCCAATTGAAGTTCAGTCCTCTGAGGCAACAAGAGTTGGGTTCCAAGTAGTCCTCATTTAGCAGCCACATTAGGGCCAGCAGCATGGTCATTAAAGCGGTTGCTAAGTGAAACTGCAACTGTGTTATATGGTCTTACTTCAGCTTTCCTTTGCTTTACAGACCTGTGAAAGTCATAGGCGTTGAGGCTCAGTCATAGTTATTTGTTCATCATATTTTAATTGCAAGCAGTCATTGAATAAGGCAGTCACTAAATTACAACTATTTGCATTTAGAAAGGCAAAATAGTCCTATTTAAAATAAGGATAGCACTTACAATTCAGATTATTCTAGTACATAGGTACTATAATTCTCAGATTTTTTTAAAATATATAATCAAGATTACTCTGGTTTTTATTTGTTTCATGCTAGTAAATAGCTAACTTCTATACCATTTAATTTAAATTATTGGTACTGGATCCCAACTGTAATTTTTTTTTTATATTACAGAAATTTGCTAAGAAAGGTTTAGTTATCTGTTTATCTAAAACTTTTGCAGATCAATAATTTAATAATTTATTTCTGATCATAATAATAGATCCAACTCATCTGAAAAATTACCACCTCAGGCATAGATTTAGGCTTTATTATAGATTTTAATACTCTTTCACCACCAATTTGTCAGTTTGAAGCTCAGATGTTTTCATATTTTGTAAGGCAGCAAAGCTACTAGACTTGCAAAGCATTTTTTATCCAATTTGCCTGTTGCACATTTTGTAACCTCTGTGAACACTTAAGGTTTTTACGGGTAACTAGTTGAACTGTCAAATCTAAGGTCAAGAAGATGAACCCACACAACAAACAGAGGAAAGTGCAACTATAGAATTGCAAAAAAAATGTAATGGTATGCATAACAACTGATAGCAGATGAGCAGAGGGAACAGAATGCATAAACAGAGACAGGAAAAGCAAAATATCTTATAATTAATGGCGCCACATATTGTTAAACTTCAGTTTAGACTCTTAGTATTTAGAATTGCTTATCGATAAGAATGGCATACAAGGCCTTGAAAGGAACAACAATGTTGGTGAGAACTGTTTGCTTGAAGTATTCCCAAGTGCCATATAGCAGCTGAAAATAGATGCCTTTCAGTTGTTCAAGGTGTAATGGCATCTGTTAATAACATAAAAGCTGCTAAGATTTTATAAATGAGAAAAAAAACTATTGTGTCACTTCCCTCACAGAGAAACATTTTCTCTCCAGGCTGTTAGCCAGAGTGGATGATTCCTAGCATGCAGCTGGCATGTAGCTTATTAACCTAAAAGTAGTTTAGCTGGCAGGATGTTTACCTTTGTGTAGTGTCGATGATTGTACACAACTTAAGTGGAATGGAAAATGGAAGAATCATCCATAACTAAAATGCCAGTGATACAAACGTATATGTAATATGTAAGCTGTTGGTAGATGTGGTCAGCACCTTCAGTTTTAAGCTTTCAATGCTTAGTAGTGTCACTTCTCCACGTTTATTTAATTATGTATTTGGTCAGTTAAATGGTGCATGTGTAAGTGATGTGCAGAATTAAAAATAAAAGTTAAGAGTAAATGAAACAATAAAATCACAGTTTATTATAATAGTATTGATAATTAGGATTACAATTTGTCAGGATTATCAAGATTTAAAATTAATCACATATCAAAAAATCAAAAGGGTCTTTGCAATTTTATTTTGAAAGGAAGGCTATTCAGAGAATGGATGTTATAAGCTTAAATGTTATATTCCTGGTTGATATCAAAGGAACATTTGGAGGATGGTTTACACCTGATGTGGTTCTTTAGTAGGCAAGCAGATTTATATAGGAGAATGCATTGGGTCAGAGCCTCAATTATATAATATGAAAACTTTTAAATTGGTATGGTACCAAGTCAGCAGCTAATCTTTCAGTAACAGTTATGCTGCATTAACAAGGTAAATCACAGCAATCTTATTAATGCATTTTGTGTGCTACTTGTGGTAAGACCTACACATTGCATTTAATGTTCCAAATAAAGGTAGCCCTCCCACTCCTCCCAACAGAACATGGTATAAGAATCCCATTAGAAAGAGATTAATGTATTAGTTCTAGGGACTAAACTATGCAACCCATGTCATTTCTACATTGCTTACTCTAGTGTTAAAACTTTAAAATGCCTCTAGTGATAATTGTATATTTCTGTCAGGATCTCTGCCTGCTCCTTCAAAGAGGAGCCCAGCCCTCACCCAAAGGAGGTGAGTTGTGCAGCACTTGGACGTCAAAGGTAAATGTATGTTTGGGGGAACCCATATATATCTCTCTAACTCTTAAAGCAGCTGCATTTTTTCCAAAAATATAAAGGCAGACTTCCATAGCTGCACCACCCCAGGAAAAGACGCTTTAATCAGTTGCAGATGGATGCTATGTGTCTATTCTTGCAAGCTTCAAAATACTTTTTATTGTTAAATCCACAGCACTATATAGCCCTCTTGTTTTTTAGATTTGGGAGTCATATTCCCATAGAACATTTCAGTATGATTTACCAATCTCATGAATCTTACTTTCACTGAACAGGGTTTTCCCACCCACCCATTTCTGTTCCTGTTTCTAGGACTGACATCTTCCCAGACTGAGGGATTCTCCAGAATACCATAGATGCAGCACTGTGTTACTGCTACAGAAAAGGGGATCTGACAGGTATCAGAGAAGGAGCCTGCAATTTGAATGTAAGAGGAAGAATATATCCACTGTATTTGTGATTCCTTCCCCATCCATTTACTAGAGAGTGATCTCCTTTTTATTGTGTAGAAAGGCATTAAGCTGATTTGTTGTGCAGCTTTCAGTTTATAGATTGCTGGGAAGGTTGGCTTTTATTCAGTGTACAGTGTACACTATAATTTTTAATAGCATTGTTTTAAAATCTTTGGAATAGGGATATCTAGAATATTCCTGGATTAATTGTATCACACAAAGCCTATATTTTCCAAATGTCAGTATTTTAATACATGCGATTATTCACCGCATTTTTCGGACTATAAGACACTCCGGACAATAAGATGCACTTAACTTTTGGGGAGAAAAACAAGAGAAAAAAATATGCCTCCCAGCAATTTGCCTCCTTGCAGCAAACAGTCTGGTCAGCTTCAGCACAGCTTGATTTAGCACGAGCATCTGATTAGCAGTTGGATCGGCCTCCCGGAATACTGTTCCAGGGATTGCTGCCTCCCATCACCGCTGCTCTGTGCACGCCAATTTTGGCCTCTATGCCTCCCATTTTCAGCTCATTCCAGGTGGCAGGGATCACCGCTGCCTGGAACGGGCCAAAAATGGGGCACATAGAGGCAGAAAATGGGCACCCAATGGCAGCAATGGTTGGCAATAGGTGGCGGTGATTCCTGCAGCCTGGATCAGCTGATCGGCGGTGTTCCAAGAGACGGATCCAACTACCAATCAGCTAAATCAGGCTGTGGTGAAGCTGACCAGGCTGTTCGCTGCTTTCTGCAAGGAGGCAAATTGCTGGGAGGCAGAGGCTGAAGAGTGGGGGCCAGCAGTCCTTCGGCAACATTTGCTCTGTAAGACGCACAGTCATTTCTACACCCAAAATTAATAATTAGATAGGAAGAACAGAATTCCTTATGATAATTTATTATACTTGAATAAGATGATCAGGTGGCATGAGCCAAACAAATATCATTTTGGAGAGCTTGGATTCCCTTTTTACTAAAAAGTTATTTTTTTAAGTACTCAGACTAGCTATCTGGGAGAAATACATTATTATAATATAATATAATTGTGGTACTTATGATTTGAATGGCAACTATTTCTGGGTAAATCAACAATAATGCAATTTTTGACTGAAGTATAATAAGGCCATTTTGTTATAATGGCTGGCTCCTCTAAGATTGCAGAATCTATCATTTTGCCAATTCATATTCACACAAGTCGATTGATATTCAATCAATTCATTTACTCACAACAGTTAATCAAGTCATTTGTTTTAAGATATGAACATTACAAGTCTACTGATTTTTTTTTACAATAATTGGCATGTTGTTAAAAAGTTAACTTGTGTGGGGGGGGGAATTAAGCATTTACAAGGCAAATATTACTTTAAAGTTTAAATGTCAAAGGTACTCAATGTGGTAATGAATTACTTTTATATATTGAAGTGAGTTTCTGAATATACCTACTGCACCATGTAAATACAACACATAAAATGGCTTTAAGTATGTATATGCAGTGCATCTGATCTACATTATAGTCTTTAGGATATATTAAAGGAGCAAGTTATACTACACATGTGGCGATACGTTGTGTTCTACAATACATGTAATAGTAGGCTCACACCCACACCCCAGTTTGCATATACTCTAGGTGAATACAGCATGTTCACTAATAAATGGATGTTTTCCAAATAATTACACTGTCTTCTAGTGAGCATGTCATAGCAGTATGCTTTAATTTCATGTCTGCGTAGCTTAAGGTGACACATTAAGTCTGAAAAATGTTAAAGCAATTTATCTTTTAATGGAAGTAACTTTGCTAGAAATATTGGGGGAAATGCAGCACAGCTTATTCTATTAGCAGTAGCTTACAAATTTTTAAACCATTATATTCTCAACTAAAATAGAATTCAGGATATTTATCCAAAACAGTACAGTAGATATTCTGAATTTTAAAAATATTTCTAGTTTTTCTAGCACTTTTTATCAGGCTAGGCAATTGTCATAATTATCAAAAAATTGTGGTGAATGAATTCAATTTTAGAAATGGAAAATTTGTGTTAGGTAAGGAATACATTTACAGATGAGCAGAAAATCTGCCTCTTAACACATTACAGTACTTGAGCATTTTTTCCAAATAAACTTGTTATTAATGTCTGTATTATTGTTGGGCACAAGCAACCAGTTCCACATACGAGAGATTCAAATTGAATATACCTACTTCATTATATTCTACCTATAATAAAACACTGCTTGCCTTCTTTTGGGAACTAACAAATAAGATTCCATGGAACCTGGGAAGGAGTCAGTCTGAGGTCTTTTGTAGCTGTGCAGCAATGCAAGGCTAATTCCTCATTTGATTCCTCCTCGTCTCGCTGGTAGTATACCAACATCGCCCCTCCCACAAAAGCCCTTCTCCATTTTCCATGTTGCCTCCAATATCTGAGTGCTCATAGGAAATCCAGACAGGTGGGAGCAATGCCACCTTAAAGGAATTGTCTGCCCCAAGTCTAGAATCTTCCCAGCCAGGTGGCAAGATATCCCTTGATGTCTGCTGCCATCCTAAATCACCTAAACGTTCACAATATCCTGGGTGGTGTCTTGAAGACACTTCCATAATCAGTTGTCTCAATCTGATGGCAATGCTACAGAAAGGTAATGATCCCTTACTGTGATCTTATTAATTATCTTTGTAATTGTGGACTGTGCACATCTGGACCTCCACAATTGGGCTCTGAAATTCTATCTCTCTTTAGGAACAAAAAAAATGTAGGTGCTAAAGTTGGTGATTTTGAGGGTCTGATAAATCCTTTCTGCAAATTGGAATCCAAATAAGATCAACAATTCCTTTGTTGATATTGTATATTGCTTCTTAGGTGGAATTCTGGCCCAGCTTTCTATCAGTGCTGCTTTGTTCCAATCCACATCTGCCAATAACTTGAAACCATCTTTGCCTTTTTTGAGCTGCTGAATCTCACAGCTAGCTGTCATGATTCCTACTCAGAGGCTCTAAAATGCCCCTTGAATCTGTCCATCAAGTTTTGGTAATTGTCCATGAACTGGTTGTTTCCCTTTAGGATTGGCAGCATCCACCTAACTGCCAACCCCCTTTAGCAAGCTTAGCACAAAGTATACCCTTGTGCGTTCTGGAGGAAAAGTATTCAGTTCAACCTGAGTGATAAAGGTTCTTATCTTGTCCATTCCCCACCCCCAAAAAATGATTCTGGCAAACCTCCATGGCAACACAGCAAAACTGGCTGTACAGCTGGAATGGCTGGGGATATTGGCCAGCCAGGATATTGAGTAGACAGAGCCACTGGCAGTGGGATGTTCTGGACTTGCTACTGGACTAGGAGAGGCACCATGGCCTCTCAAGTTCCTCATTTCAGTCTCTATCCCTTCCTGAATGCCATAATGAGGCATCCACTATATTCTGAACTGATTCTTTGGGTCTTGGCGATCACACTAAACTTTCTCCTTTCCCCAGAAGTGAGAGATAGAAATCTGGAGAGAGATTAATGAACAAGCAACCAAATCCTCATGTAAAAGGTTTGGGTTGGCTAATATGTTCTACCTATAATACAAGTATCTGTCCAAACTGCTTGCCTTCACTTAGGAGCCAACAGGAAAGGTTCCATGGAACTTGGAGTAAAGTGAGGTGGTAGTGTCAGTTTTAGATCTTTTGCGATTGGGCAAAAGGTCTTTGACTTGCCTGGCTGATAATTCCCCGACGGTTATGCAGAATTACAAAAACCTCCAAGGATTCACCTTCCTTCCCCACCCCACCCCCCTGGTTCTTTAATCTTGTGTTTGGCCAACTTCAGTTTTAATCTGTTCTAAAATGAAATCCTGTAAAATTGGCTGAAGTATGTATATATGTATACATATTACTTGGCATATGGTCTGCTTGTTTAGGAGGAAAAATCTTAGACAAGGGCTGTCTCCTATGTCCAAAAAATGTCATAACTATATATGAACATTATTTAATGGTCAATATGTCTATAATCAACCTACAGGTAGTCCTCAATTTGCAACTGGTTGCTTAGTGACTATTCAAACTTACGATGGACTTGTTTTGGAACTATTTATGATCCAGTTCCGAAGTTCCAACGATTGGGCTTCTGCAGTCACATAACCAAACTTTGGGGTTCTTGGCAACAAAGCTGCATTTGGAGAACCTCACAGTCAAATGACCTTGTTTATACCAGATTTGCCAAAAACTGGCACTTCCTGTTTTTGGCAAAATCACCCCCATGGCAAACCATGGCTTTGCTTTATGTCTTTTTGTAAAAAGAAAGGCCATAAAAGTGAGTCAGTCTTGTGAATAATCTGTTTTATGATCCTAACAACTTTCCAATCATCCATTACAATCAAATGTCAAGATATATCTATATCCATTTGTAAATGCCACATTTCCATGGAGTTAGCTGGGCAGTTCATCAGTTTTCACACTGTCATGAAGCAATGGTGTGGCAGTTCTTTAAAATTTTGACTTTCCAGTTAACTCAAATCTACCAATCCATTGCCAAATCTTACAGCCAGAAATCTTGAGGCGTGTCTGGAGAGTAACTTTGAAGTAATCCAACTAAATTCAGAAAATAGAACAAAGCAATTGAGAGACATACTTTCTAGACGCATAACAATAACTCTAGATTCAATCTGAAGATAATTGAATAGATCTTTGCACAGACAAGATGAGCCCTCTAAATTCTTGCTCCAAGCTATATCTGACATGCTCTGAATTAATGCAGCAAAAGTCACTGTGAAATGAGATTTCAGCAAACTAAATGCTAAATAAGTGCTGCTACCAATGAGATAGAAGATGATTAAATGTTTTACATTTATATATATTTATATATATTCAGATGGTTTTTTTTACACAAACTTTCAATATAATATCAACTGTTAATTGTTATGAAGTCTGTTCATGCTTTCAACTGTATAGAAAATAAATTATTGTTTGTTTATTGCAGCTTAAGTGATCCATATAGTTCTCTTTGAGGAGTCAAAAAGCAGACAGCTCATGACTTCTGATCAGGACACTAAAGTTGTGGCTGAACCGCAGGTGCAGCAGGTGCAAGAAGTTAAGGATAGTTCTCATCTGGTAAGTATTGACATTATCTTGACTAATGGGAGCTTACAAATATAATTAATTAGACCCTTATGTTTAATGCTATGAAGAACATTTTTGTGTTTGACAACTTGTCAGGCTATTTTACAAAATTCATTTGTAGCAAGTAGCAATCTTCTCATGCCATTATAACATTTCCCCCAGATTTTAGTTAATTAATACTAACTTAAATGAAGACGTTACATAACTGATATTGCCAGTAACAGCAGCCAGCAGATCAGTCTTCTTATGGTTTCACCTTCAAATCCTATCTACTCGTAAAGCATAGCTAGAAGGCAAGTATGGTGGGGGTTATAGTTCAGATCAATGGTATTAGTCTAGATCAAGGGTGTCAAACTGGCAGCCCATGGGCTGGATGCATCACACGTAGGCCATGCACACCCGAATGTAAAAAACATTGCAGAATGTCACCTGACGACAACATGATATCAAGAGTTTTAACACTTGTGGTCTAGATTAAGAAATGTACTGTTCTATATTATTCTTACAATTTACAGTATGTTCACAGTTTCCTACTGCTCCACAAAAGCTTTTATAAGTATGATTCTCTGCTTTTAAGAAACAGTTCATTGGTTCGTCTGGGAAAGTTAGTCTCTACAAAATGACATATAAAAATGAAAATGGGAGTGTCTCCGAAGAGAGGCGTGGGAGAAGTCACAGCTGGGTATTAACACAGCCCATTTGCCGGAGACTGAGGTAAATCTGCTCCTCCATGGTATGTCCCAGCTGTGACTCCTCCCACACCTCTCTTCAGAGACTGTCAGTTGGTCTTACCTGAACTGCATGTTTTGAAGATGGCGTGGGAGGAGTCACTTCCCGCCCAATAGGTGCGCTTCTGCGCAAGGGCCTGAGTGGGTTACCTACAGGTCAGTCAGGGACCTGGGAGGGAGTTTGGGTGGTTCCCTGTCCCTTCCTTCCCAGGCTTTACTTCAACTGGACCATCGGTTAATCTGGAAAGTCAGAAGGAGGAGCAGAGGGAATGTCCTCAGATTTACCTCAGTCTCCGGGCAAATCGGCCATGTTAATACCCAGCTATGACTCCTCCTACACCATCTTCGAGGCATGCAGTTCAGATAAGACCAACTGACATTTACAATATTGCATGTCTTCAATGCAAGTATCTATTATTATCATTCATTGGGCTAGCATGATTTATTTTTCATGTCCACATTGGTAGCAGAAAAGACAGGCACAGTTTATTTATCAAATCCCAACAGGGGAAGAAGAGGTATTGTAAAGACAGGATTTCTAAAGTTAATTTCCCTATATATTGAAAATGGCTTACACAATATGATTCTTTTTACCAAATCCAGTGAAAAAAGAACATCTACATGAGCAAAATTTAAGTGATAAAGCTTTCAGTCTTTATTTAAATAATGTAATAAAGTGTGTATTTTGATCAAACAGAACAAATAGGGTGTTAATTACATTTCTCTAAGACATCTTTTTAATTTGAATCTTGCTTCCTTCATCCAGTTTGAAAATTTTTGGAATCAATTTGAATTATACCCCCAAGCATCTAAATTGTTACTAAAGCTATATCAGAGATTATCTAAATTGCTGTTAATAATGGAAAGTACAATTTTCATATCCGTATACTTGTACAAGGATTGCACTTCACTGCCACAGAAATTGAAGATAATTTAAGTTAGTAATGATTAGATTTTTATACTGATTTCAGTAGGCTTAAATTTGATAAATATACCCTGAATCATTTTTAAGGGCTTCTGAATTGGTGGACATTGTTCAATTGCCTATTTAAGGTAGTTGAATTGTATTATATGTAACCAAATACAAACATGGTCCAGGTATAAGGACATATGCAAGTTTTAACATGGGGTTTAGAACTCAAAACGGATCAGTCCATTCAAAATATAGGAACATTTCATGTTTTTTGTATTTTTGGTTTATTAAATTTATATGCTACCCATCTTGATGTCCTGCTGCTTGGAATCTACTTGCCCAAACAAACTTGAACATTTTAATGTTCCTGTAAAGGAAAATAAAACATTGTTCAGAATAACTTAAGTTTATTTTAAAAAATCAAAATACCTTGCCCATTTTTTTTTTAGATTGGGTGGTATGAAGTTCATTTCTTAAGAATATTTACCTCATCCATTCTTGTGACTCTACAGAAAAACAATGGAGCAAGAGTTTTAAATTATTTTAAGTTCATATTTTAAGTTCATATTGTTCCCTTTTGGAAATACATAGAATAGAACAAATTTTTCTCACAGATTTATAGAAAATTTCCAGAACATTTCGGTTTCTTTCTTAAGCTTTAAAAAATTTGAATGGCTTATCCGTATCTGCTTTAAATTCAGACTTTTAAAGTTTTCGGTTTCCTTCTTGAAGTGAATCAAAAAACAATGTTTTCTGGCTAGATATTTTTGCCTTGAAGGATGGTTTTCTTTTTTAATTTTCTAGCTTGAGATATTGAAAAGTATACATGATACATATATTTATCCTATGGATTTCCTTAACATTGGATAGTTGAGGTAGTCCTTGACTTACAACAGTTCATTTAGTGATTGTTTGAAGTTACAGCGGCACTGAAAAAGTGACTTATGACCGTTTTTCACACTTACGACTGTTGTAGTGTCCACATGTGGTCACGTGATCCAAATTCAGACACTTGGCAACTGATTCATATTTATGACAGTTGTAATGCCCCATGGATCATGATTACCTTTTGAAACTTCCTAACAAACTTCCTAACAAGCAAAGTCACTGGGCCAGATTTACTTAACAACCATGTCACTAACTTAACAATTGCAGTGATTCACTTAACAACTGGGGAAAGAGAGATTGTAAAATGGAGCAAAGTGCACTTAACAGTAATTTTGGGCTCAATTGTTATCATAAAGTCAAGGACTACCTATACAACTGATTAAGATATGTTCTATATATATTCTTGAACCATCACAAATTACTCATAGACTTCAGATCAACAGAAAAAAACATTTGAGAAAATAAAAGTACTAATGCTTGAAATATGAAAAACGTAATTGCCAAGAATAAAGATTCATTGGTACAGTTTCCTGACATTCAGTTTATTTGTAATAATAAATAGTTACATGTTTTTGGAATTACTGTAGGCTATAATCATGAGAGAGTTTCATTTAAAAATTAAGTTATGCTTTCTTGCTTTAATTTTCAGGCCATATGAGTGTGGTATTGTGGGTGAAAACTGTATTTCTCCCCTCCCCCCCCAAAAAAACCCAGTAAAGGTTTATTTAAATACTTTTAACCAACAAAATACATTGATTTCAGTGTTACTTTCCTGTTTGTTAATTTCGTATTGTATTAAAATAACTTGCTTATACAATGCATATATCAGTGGCTTCAGAATTCAGCAAGTATGTCTTTGGCTTTTTGACAACATTCTTGTAAGGAGAAACTCCTGAAGTTTCTAACTTACTTCTTCCTCTCATAGAACACAGTGCAATCCCCCAAATAGTTAAGGGGTAAAATTCTCGGTGCAAAATGCCTTGTATGTACAATATACTAAGGCATTTCTCCGAAACTGAGCTTAATGTTGAGTGGCAATAGCACATGAGCCCCCTGCACTGTTTAAACAGTACTATTTTTGGCATCTGGGTGTTGGCTTGTCTCCCTAGCAGTTTTAAAGTGAAGTTGCTGTATGCAGAAAAGAGCTTTACAGCTCTGGGACTTGCAAAAGAGAACTTAAAATGGGCTGCTGTTTCACTAAAGAACCAAATAGCCACAATGAGAAAATGAGCCTGCTGCAGAAAAGTATAGAAGAGGAAACCTCTGAAAATAGGATAAGTAAAACTTTAATTTCAGTTTTAGAGGCTAAGGAAAAAATGGAATCGCACGTAATCCAAGAGGCAGGTTGCCTAGAACCTACCGTTTATAACGACTGTGCGGAATCAATTAAGCATCCTTCAGACCATTATGTGGAGTTTGCTGGAAACATTTCTAGTAGACAATTTAAACCTCGTTGGTTTAATACAGAAATAAGTTTGAATAACTACAATCGCTTACCAGAAACCGAATTAACAGATGGGATTAATGATAAAAAGCTAATAGAAAAAAGCAGTCACAATCATCAGTTTGTGAATAATGTAGGCAGCCATCATATTATTAGTAATAGTGAAAGTGAATTGATTCTCTCTGAAAAGCAATGGCATTCATTTGAAAATACTTCTGCTTTGTGTATGCCGATGACTTTAAATGAAGAAGGTTTGTTCCTAGAAGCTCTAAATACTTATGGTGTAATGAGCAAGAGTTTCATGCCACAAGCCAAAATGGAGACTGTAAAAGATAATGATGCAGTTTCAAGTAGAATGGATAAGGAAATAGAAACTTTGACAAACTCTGTATGTTTTGACATAGATAGACACCACAGGAATGCCAAAGATGAATTCTATAGTATTTGTATAATTGATGATGATATGAGAAATGAAGAAAGGCAAGCAATCACTAATGAAGAGTCTATTACCACTGTACAACCATCCGCTATTCAGGAAGACTGCAGTTTAACATGCCCAGTAGATGAGAAGGAAGAACTCTTAGTTCAGGAAGCAGGGCATGTGCCAGTTAATATCAGCATTCTGAAAGATGCTAATCTGATGAACAATAACACAGTGCGAGAAAGTGAAAAGAAAAAAGACCTTCCCCTTGGCTTGGTGAGTGAGGGCTATAGCTTAAATACTGAAAGTATATCAACATGTGGTGTAGAGGCACAAGCATGTGTTGAAGAAGGCCCTCAAAATAGAACTTGGAAAAGGGATATGCTTAATAGTAGAATCATTTTGAATGAATCAGATTGTGAATACAATTCTTCAACGCCTATACTTGTGGAGAAAGCCGTAGACGTGAATTCTTTGCAATTCAGAAAGTCAGGATATACATGTCATTCCGCCCAGGATGATGGCAGGAGTACTCATGATATTAAAGTACATTTTGAACATCATGAGAATCAGAATATTGAAGGAGAATATTGTAAATGTTTGTTATCAAAGCCACTGTTTTCATCAGAAAATGCAACCATTGATTCAGTTTTTGTAAGACAAACTAGTATAGAAATTGTAAGGCAAGGAGATAGGCAAAAATTAGAAAATAAACACAAGTGTTTCAGGAATGTGAATGAATTTCAGACAATTTCTGATTGCAACAATGAGGAAATATCAGATATTTGTGAACAGAATAATCTAGAGAATCTCTTGAAATATGATATAGTTTCCCATCACGAAGTTTCATGCAGTCCTGAAAACCTGACTAAAAATGCTATCATCATGCTTTCAGCATCAAATGATTTAGTTCCTGGAGCAGAACAAACTCATGTACCAGAGTTTAGCAATAATGAAGATTGCAACTCTGTAAGAACTGCTCAGCAATTCCAATCTCAGAAAAATATCATACCTTCTGAAAACAGTGGTTTGAAAGAAAGTCTGCTGGAGAACAAGGAGACTACAGGCTTTTCAGACCTTTGCAACATAAATATTGAAGGTAAGAACATTGAAAAAGAAAATTGCTTGCAAGATCAAACCCAGCAAAATTTCTTTAAAAGCAGCAGTAAAACATATGAATATTCCAATGCACTTAATGAAGACAGACAGTGCTCCATCTGTTTGGCATATCCTGAATCAAATGAGTTGGATTTGGACAGGAAACAGTCAAAGGCATGGAGCAAATATATATTCTATAGGCCTGAAGATCAAATAAATGTAGTCCCTGCAGAAAACCTCATAAATGGAACTCATGAGACACTGTTTAATGAAGTGGAATCTAAAGATCCAGATGGTTCCAATATTAGTTTTAGTTGCATATTAAATACCAGTAATAATTCACCAGAGATGCATAGTGTATCTCCAGAAGCACAAGAAATGTTTGCCGACCTGAAAGCTAAGAATCTGCAGACTTACATATCTAACAACCAAAGTGAAACTGTGAGGTTTCCTACATCGGATTTAACAGCAGAAATAGAATACAAAGAAACATCTAGCAATTCAAATGAAAAAAGTTCAGAAGTTTATAAAAATAGCTCTTCACTTGAACAAAGTAAAACAACAACTATATGTCCACATGATCACTTGATTTCTAGATTTTCTGTTCATTATGAAAATTTATTAAAAGAAAACACAGAGAATTCTGGTTTTGAAGATAACTATGATGAATTAAAAACCAAGACAGAAAGTTCTTCTAAAGTAAGACCTAGAGGCAGTGGGAGCTGTGGTTTGGAAACTTACGAAGATGCAGGTATGAGTTTTGTTGACCCCAGACAAGAAGATAAGTATGCGGCTATTCCTTCCTACGAAATACTTCTTTTCCCTGAAAATGAGCAAGAATCTGAACAGGACAATTCAAACAATGTTTTAGATCTAATGGAAGATATATTAAAGGACTCTGATAATATGCAAAAACTATATCTAAGGGATTCAGAAGATGATGATGCGTATCCCGTTTGTCAGTCTGCTGAAATAAATAGATTGTTTTCAGCCAATGATTTTACATGTGGTCAGGAATGTATGAGCTATCTATGGCTTGATTCTTTTAACAAAACTGAAAATACGTGTCTGTCAGCTGACACAATGCAAAACCAAAGTGGAAATCTAAGAGTTTCTTCTTTTCATACGGGAAAATATCCTTATCATTTGTTAATGAAAGAAAAGAGTGCTATTTGGGGATGGCGAGAGGGAGATGAAGAATGCGTAAGTAATTGTAACTTCATTCATGAACCTTCTTAGAAAGCAGGTAGTCATCAACTTACAACAGTTCATTTAGTGACCATTTGAAGCTACAACGGCTCTGAAAAAAAGGTGACATGACCATTTTCTATACTTACAACCGTTGCATCATCCCCACAGTCACTGGATCAAAATTTGGACACTTGGTAACTGACTCATATTTATGACGGTTGCAGTGTCCCGGGGTCATGTGATCCACCTTTTGCAAAATTCTGACAAGCAAAGTCAGTGGGGAAGCCAGATTCACCTAACAACAAGGTTACTAAATTAGCTAAACCTGCAGTGATTCACCTAACAACTGTAGCAAGAAAGGTTGTAAAATGGGGCAAAATTAACTTAACAAATGTCTCACTTAGCAACAGACATTTTGGACTCCATTGTGGTTTTAAGTTGAGTACCTGTAGATGGTTTGACACTTAACTCAAAGACTTAATTTGACAAAGGTTTACCTAAATATCCTGTGGCTTGGATCTAAAAGTGCCTATTTGCTTATTCTGTATTACTGTTGCATTCCTGAAAAAGTGTTCTTGAATTCCTGTAATGTTGCAGTTTCTCCATGACCTGCCCCAATCTGTGAGAACATAGAAGCTGCAGTTGGTCCTATTGAAAGACCAAAATTGTTCTCGTTTTTTGTAGAATCGGTTCACTATTGTAAAGTTTTCTAACCTTCTCCTGAGGTTTAAGCCATGAACCCTACTACAACATCATTACCACCACCAGGGTGGATTTGATTTAAATCAAGTCGATTTAAATCATGATTTAAATTGCTAGTAAAAAGGCTTGGTTTGAATCAACTCGATTTAAATTGTAATTTTTTAAAGAGCAACTATCATCTCGGTCCTGCAGCGGCTCTTCCTCTGAACTGCTGTTGACTCACCAACAGTCCCAATATTGCAGAATAAATATACAGCCTCATGCTACATAACTAAGCTCCATTTCATGCTGAATAAGCTAAATTATTAATAATGTATCTTAAATAGAAAACATCTTTGGATAGGTTTTTATTCCAAAAGCATTTCATTAAAATAAATTTAATAAAAATAAAAATCTGATTTATATATTAAAAAATCAAATTTAAAATTAAAAAATCTGATTTTTAAAAAAAATCCTCAATTTTTATTCACCCTTGCCACCACAGTAGGGAATTGTACACAAAATGAAATTGTAACTGAGACACTTAGAGAAATACAATTTAAAACACCGCACCTTGACAGAATAGCATTATGTATTATATAATTCTTCATACAAAAAGATATGGTATATATAATGCCCAAATGTTGAAGTTAGTACAGTGTAGCACTTAGTCACTGTTGAAATACAAGAACAGTGAGAAAATTCTTAGTTGCAAATCATATGGTTTTGTCTTCTTTTAAAAAAATATATATGAGTTATTTGTTAACAATGTTAATGTACTCTCAAGATTCATTTTCCTAACTAAGATCCAGATGCAGGAATATCAAATCAGGAACACATGAATAATGCCTAAACTGGATTTGTAACTAAACGTGTTTTAATATGACATTTGAATATTGCCATTGTTTAAAAATAACCAGGCACTGACTTCCTTATTCTTCTTTACTTCTGAGGGACTGGATTTTGTAGTATTAATTGTTGGCAGAGCTAACCAGTTATCTTCATAAAATGCATCTCATGCTTTTTTGCCTTTATTTGGAAAGGAAAAGTAATACCTAATGATTTAAATGCAGTGTATTATTCTTTTTAAAAATGTTCCCAGGGATATCTCTTTTATAGACAGTGCAATTAAAACTAATTTCTTAAGGGAATTATTTAATTAAAAGGCCCATTTATAATATGATAAACGTTTAAATAGATATTTATTTTGAATTGCTATAACTAAATTGTAAGTTAATAGGTTAACATGGAGAACTATAAAGGATTTCAACAATTCTAGTATAAAATTTGCTTGAGGCTTTTAACTATGCATATTGTAATTTGTTGACTAAATTGCCATTGGCTGGATTTGGACTTACAAACTACATAACTATAAACTACATAGCCACTTGGGATTATGTGAGTCCAACATTTTCCTAAGTTGTTTAGCCATAGTTATGCAGCATAATGGTTGGGTTCACATATTAAACAGGTTAAAAACAGACAATAGTGTAATTATATTTAAGTCTTCTGTTTTCACTGGTTAGGTTGCTTTTTTATTTTTCTATTGATTATGCTTTTTGTATGGCTCCCTTGTTCCCTGCTGCCTTTATTATGAATTGATGAACATACTGGCCCTAATCTTACAATGTTTTCAAAGATCTACTTTCTTGTCATAAATAATAATAACTGTTTGTTCCTCCAAAGCTTGTTCGTGAGAATTGTGAGCATGCAGAGAATGTTACGGGAATAAGTTGTGCAAAGGGACTGTAAATAAATAACTCAAATAACTTAAATAATTTCAGCTAGTTAGTCAGTGGAGATAAATAGCTTTGTTCATAATAACGAAATGTAAACATGGGATCCTTATGATATAGACTTAAGAGGTAAAGTGGATTCAGCTAAACACCTTAATTAGGATCTTTATAGGAAATCTTTTTAAAAGAGTGTCTCTTTCATCTTCTGTAGTACCTATATATGCAACTCTTAACAGTAATGAGATAAATGCTGCTGTGTGTATAATCTGTACATGTGTATTTATGCAGTTAATGAACATAGGTGTTCTGAGTATGTGTTATGTATTACAGGAACCAGCCAAGGTTTCAGAATTAAATCCTAATGCAAAAGTGTGGGGGAATCACATGGTACACGTGGAAGCAAGTGGTACTGAAGGGGGTGTGAGCAAACCCTGGGAAGAAGTAACAGATCACCCACCAGATTCCTGCAAAGAAGGTACAAGAAATCTGTTTTGAAATACCACTATTACTAATAACTAAAGCTACTTGCATTTACACAATGCTTTCCTTGTACAAACAGTTTTCCTTTCTTCAACTAACAAGATTCCTCATACTTTTCCCAGCCCACATTTTCTTCTCTGTTTTTATTATAATCTTAACGAAACCAGCTTTTACTAAACAATATGCTCCTCTTAGCTAATCTCTTCCTTTCACACACACACACCCCATATCTTCACCCAGAGGATATACCCTGTTCTAGTTGTTCAGTTTAAAAAATAATTACTTAAAAATTAATTAATCCACCCTTAAAATACATCAGAGGCACAAAATAATGGCTTAGCTTGAGGAAAAAAGTTGTTTGCCAGCAGCAGTCATGTATACAAAAGAAAGAAATCATTGCATATTTCTTGCAGGTTTCATTGAGAGAAACTTAACAGCAAATAATAGCAAACCCTTCCAGGAGTTAGTCAGAGTATGAAACCTTTGATGTCTAAGTCACAACAAATGAAGTATATTTTTGTGACTCTTATAGTTTTCTCCACAGCATTAGAGGCCGATGGTGATGGTGACAAAAAACACCAGAACGAATCGTTAAAAGAACATCAAGAACCATCACTATCTGTTCCTTTATCAAATCGAACAGATATGAACTCTTTGGCTCTAGATCATGCAGAGTACAAAACTGTACATGAAAACACTGAGTCAGGTATGGAAAAAGTCCTCGCTCATTCTTAAAGTTGTAAGAGTTTCTATAAGAGTTTATAGAATGATCTTCAGGAAATTTGCACATTCCAGCTACTGAAGAAACATACATGAGCAGGACTGAATTGTAGGCATTGTGTTACAGATGTGCCTATATATGAACAATACCTGTGACTATTAAATCCATAACACCCTATGAAGTAGGAAGTTCAGAGTAAAAACTTTATCAGCACACCAGTGTATTATGACTCATCTAATTGGAATTGTTGCTTGCCTTGTTAGGTTTGTCCTGCTTACACACATACTATAAGAACAATTTGCTTCCGGTCATCTTCCATTTTAATGTCAAGCTGAGCGCACAACTATAATATTTTTATATTTTTAACATTCCACACACCCCTTTCAACTTAATACAGAGCCACCCAGAGTCGAGCCAGTTAGAAGGGTTTTTCCTTACAGACAACGTTGTCTATTTGGATTTCTGATAGTAAAAATGAATGGAGATTATGGATCTATATATTGTGCTATGCTGTTAATTTCAGTTTTACTGTGAATTCTTACCTCCAAAAGGCTTGTGGGAAACCAGACTACATTCACCACAGTTCTATATAGCCATCCCAGAGTCACTTTGGACAGGGGAAATGGGTGGCATATAAATTTAATTAATAAATACTTTAAATTGAATGTTTTTCTGGTCATAGGAAAAACATATGTAAAACATTAGTATATTCTCATTCCTCCGCCAAAAGCCCATATCTGCTGTTTCCCAAGGGAAGACAGACAATCTGGTGTGATGCTTGAAAAACTGCTGATCAACAATGAAGAAATCTATTTGACCCATTCCCAGAGCTATTCTGCTTGCTTACACCTGGCATTCCTAGATGCTTATATAGCAATTTATTTTAAACTTATTTCGGAAGAGTAGTGTTCATACCAATATGGGCAATTTTCATTTGATGGGGTTATTTTTAAACCTTCTGATTTGTTCACAAACCATGGAATGTGGTTAATTGGAAGTGCGCCTGGCTCTGACATTCCCTTGGTGCAGCTCTTCCTCATCACTGAGGCTTATTGAATTGGCAGATGACTGCTTTAGCTTGGTTTTAAGCATATTCTTGTGACCATATGTGTATTTATTTTCTGCACGAAGTAGTTGGGAAAAATGAATAAATAAACATACCCAGTGACTTTGCATAAACTGGAGGTTTGTATAAAAGGATTGTAAATAAAAGATCTGAACAGTAAGTAATAGCAACAAAATGCTTGTAGTTTGAGTTCTCATACCACAAGCATTTGCTCCACTGAAGGTTTTGGCATGCTATAAGCTGCAGCTATTCAAGGTAAATATTAAGCCCATCATGTTTGTAAGTCGGATTGGTTGCAAAACAGACACCCACATCACCACTCTGTTATAGAACCTTCTTTTTTGCAGCCATCAAAACTTTGGAACCAGATCATAAATACATCTGGAGAGATCCATTGTAACTTCAAATGGTCACTCAGTGACCAGTCATAAACTGAGGACTACATGTAGTGTCGAATATTAAGCACAATACTAGCTATGTTGCTTTAAAATTGTAATGTTTTCCTTAACCACTAGAAATAGCTAAAATGGTTAAATAGTTAAACAAATACTTTTTTCAATCATGTCCAATTTGTGCAAATTTCAGGTGCTGTTGCTACGATAATGTTATATGTACTAAAAGATCCAAAACAGTAATAGCTAATTATTGGAGGCCCTTGATTGTTTTCAGATACATAACAGTCTTAATCCAAAAAGTTGCTTTTTTTAAAATGTGTAAATGATTTCTTACAACTTGCTAATTTGGAAGAAATCGTGAACAGATTGTGTATTTAACTCTTAAATATATTTTTGTTCATTGACTGTTCAGTTTAGATAATTCCTCTTTTATCAAATATTTCTAAAATTATGGGATGGTGCATGATTACCTTTTCAAATATAGCTTAATACCATTGACATACTTATTCCATCTGCTTAGAATCAGATGTCTTAGCTTATCTTAAAAACCTGAACCAGTTTAGATCTGGTTAATGTTTAGATAGGAATTTCCTGGCCAGTCTTGAGTAGGAAGTTTAGAAAGAAGAAACAGATGGAAAACAATTTCTATACTGATTTTAAAAAAAAAAAACTTGTAATGTGAACATCACATGGCATAGTAGTAGACTATCTAGGCCAGTATTTTTCGACCATATCAATTTAAGATGAGTAAACTTCATATCCCAGAATTCCAGCCATTATGTATTGACTAGAGAATTCTGGGATTTGAAGTTCACCCAAGATTGCCAAGATTGAAAAATCCTGATCTAGACACATTGCTACTTTTATGAAGAATTATATACCATTTTTTCCCTTTATTTCTTTATTTTTCATTCTAGGAAGTAAAGAAGATCTTCGGCCAGAAGGTCAAGAAGATTTACGAGAAGCGCTTAAAAAAACACTGGAGTTCTGCTTATCAAGGTAAATGTATAATGGATATAATATAGTCAAGCCTCATGCTATTGTAATAAGATGTTAATTAGGGTGGACTAGGCAATATAATTAATTATGAATGCCATAACCAATATGTTAGCCTCTGGACCACATAGAAATTAATGATCAGGTAGGGAAATACTTATATGTTAATTTTATAGCTTGAAATTCCAAAAGGGTTGGCAAGGAATAAAAATTCAACCACGAACATTTTATTTTCCTTAATTGTTTCATTTTCTTATCTTGATTTCTACAACCAAAACACAAAAGATAAAACCCAGTTTTACAGACTGCGGGCCATTTGCTAGGTGTTCCAGGACTCCCTATTACAGGAAAGTTTGTTATTTCAATAGCAATAGCAGTAGACTTATATACCGCTTCATAGGCCTTTCAGGCCTCTCTAAGCGGTTTACAGAGAGTCAGCATATTGCCCCCAACAATCTGGGTCCTCATTTTACCCACCTCGGAAGGATGGAAGGCTGAGTCAACCCTGAGCCGGTGAGATTTGAACCGCTGACCTGCTGATCTAGCAGTAGCCTGCAGTGCTGATCTAGCAGTAGCCTGCAGTGCTGCATTTAACCACTGCGCCACCTTGGCTCTTCAATGCTTTAGAAGAACTAATAGTTGAGAATAGATGCATGTTAATTGTATGCGGTCGTCTGCACTAAGAATGAATGTTTTGATACTGGTACCTTATTTTGCTTATCATTCAATGTAAGGTGCCAGACACTTAGAAATCTTGTATAGAGTCAATTACATAGCAGTAATTTTTTCAAAACTCCCCACATAATCTGATTACTGTTTAGTCTTTAATATAAAGCTGTAGCTTTAAACAAAATTTAATGAAGCCACATGCTACCTTCATGACTGGCTAGAAGTTTGGTATATTTCACAATTGTTTTTTCTGTCTGCCTGGATACTGTTTTTTAAATGCATTTGAAAATGGGCTAGTTTTGGCTTTCTTTGACAAATGGTTCAAGAAAAGCAGGACTCAACGATCTTAAGGGGCAAGAACATCAAATTTGGCTATAATTATGTAATTTTGCAAGAAAGGGGCATTTTAAAGTTAGAAAAACACAACTGTATCTTAATATTTAGGAATAATCTTAAAGGCCGGTGCAACCATTGCAGTGCTCTGGTATGAATTGCATGGAGAGTTAATTTTATACTAATTCCCCCCCTCCGTTTTTTCTTCTTCTACAGGGAGAATCTTGCCAGTGACATGTATCTTATATCTCAGATGGACAGTGATCAGTATGTGCCAATAATGACCGTAGCTAATCTTGATCACGTCAAAAAGTTGACCACAGATATGGATTTGATTGTTGAAGTGCTGCGATGTAAGTCACAGCAAATCATGTATTATTTTTGCACCGTACTTTAGAATAAAAGGGCTTAGTTAAGATGGGCAAGGTCGAAAGTCATTTTTATTCCCTTAAGAAGCAATGTATCTTGAAATAAGAACATGGGGCGGGGGGGCGGGTTGTAGGAGAGCGTTATACAATACTAAGTTATTGTATAAAGAATTAAGTTCCTTTTTATACAGGCAGTTCTTGACTTAGAGCTATAATTGGGACTATTAAGATTTTTTGTTAAACAATATAGGCATTAAAGGAAGTATCACGGCCACAGCCAAGTTTATGACCTTTATGTCCCAGTCATTAAGCAAATCACCGAAGCCATTAAGTGAAACATAACGATTGCAATTTGAGACCTTCCTTTCCCTCTTCCCATTAACTTTGCTTTTCAGAAGCTGGCTGGGAAGATCACAATTAGCAATAATGTGACCCCAGGATTCTGCAGTCATCACAAAACCAGATTTCCATTGCCCAGATCTAGGTTATGTGATCACTCATATATCATAAGTGTGAGGAATAATCATCATTTATTTCAGTGCCATCATAACTTCAAAAAGTCACTAAATGAATGATCACAAGTCAAGAACTACCTGTATTTATTCACTAGCCTGAGTCAGGCTTCAGGAATGTACATGTGCCTGCTGGCTTCTATGAGTTTGCAAACAGTTGTCCTGAATAATGGCACTTTTCCTGAATGCAGTATGCATTGAGTGCCTTACTTGAAGCTTATTTGCATTCTCAAGAATATCTGTGTTGGAGTTAGAAAGCCTTTAAGGAACTGGAAAGAGGATAAATTAACTTATCCAAAATGACTCTCCCAACACCTCTTAACATCAAACACATTTTTCTGAGAGTGCATGGTTGAAACCCAGGAAGGCACAGCTTCTTTTAGGAGCCCCATCTCAAGCCCCTTTTCCATATCAGATTAGAATAACTGTGTGTTGCTATTTAAAGTTTAGACATGGTAGATAGAGCAGTGAAGATAATTTCTACCTTAGGCGTTGGGTGTGCTTGATGGTATAGTGTCAGGTGAGCCTGGCATGAAACGTCAAATATACTGTATCTTCCTTCCCTAGAAGCCCTCTAGATTAGGGGTGTCAAACCTGCGTCATCACAGTATTGTCACATGACATATTGGGACTTTTCCCCCTTCGCTAAATTGGGCGGGAGCAGGGCCAGCATGTGACGCATCTGGCTTGTGGGCCGTGAGTTTGACACCCCTGCTCTAGATGGTACACACACTTAGCCTATCTTGATGTAGTTGTTAGGTAATGGCAGAAGTTACTTCAGTCTTCCAGAGAGATGTCTTTATCCCATATTATCTCACTTAACCCAAGTGTTCATAGAACCTTCCAACCTATAGTTAACAGATAAAACTTTCAGTAGCAAAATAAAAATAAAGATAATCCTGTTGCTCAATTTACAACAGCATCTTAAAGGAATCTCCTATGAAATGTTTCAAAGGAGAATTTTAGTCTGAGGCAGATTTCAGGAGATAAGACATTTATGAATAACATAAGAGACACTACTGCACAGAGATCTCAGAATTCATTAAACATAGAATAGCTGAGCTTCCATAGTATGAAATAGATACCAGACCAATAAAGTTCTGCTTTGTCCACAGGAAATAAATAATAACTTTAGCTCACTGCTAAATAGACATTTTTCTTTGTTGTCCAAATAACACCGTTTTTTAATTGTGTGGGAGGTTTTCCTGATTCATTTTTAGCTGTGTTTGCTTTTTGGTTTTCTAGAAATTCTAAATTTAAATTGGAACTAAAGAAGGTTTCACTTTCTATCCATTCTGATATACTTTTTTTATTAGTGATCAGTAATCAGTACTTTATAGGAGAACAAAGATCCATTATACTTCTCAGTCATGTTTCAATTAGGTTGAATATAGATTTAGGCTCTGAATTTGTCTGGGATTGGTTATAACAGGGAAGAATTATATTTTAAATTTATTCCCCTGTTGAATGTTTATTTTTAATAACAATTGCAATTAATAGGTTAATAATGAATGGTTCTAACCTGCGGTCGGCGAACGCTGGGGGGTGGGTGGGTGGGTGTTGATATCATTAGATGACTTGAAGAAGACTTGAAGAAGACTTGAAGAAATGTTATGATTTAAATCTTGAGTTAAGTCTTGGAGGTCCGTGGCCACAAAAGGTATTTAAAGGGGATCCATGATGACAAAAAGGTTGGGAGCCACTGTAATAGAGTATTAAACGTAGTAAATGCAAAATATAACTATCTGTGGATACCAAAGCAACAACATTGGGTTTTTCCCTCTCCAGCATTGCCTTTAGTCCAAGTAGATGAAAAAGGTGAAAAAGTCAGGCCAAACCAAAATCGCTGCATTGTAATTTTGCGTGAAGTACCTGAATCCACTCCAATTGAAGTAAGTATATTATTTCATTAACAGAGTTTTTAAAGGTTTATTTTTTTAAAAATTGATAAAGTTAGTAAAAGATACCTGGAGCGTTAGCTTTACTATTTCATTACCGGAAGCAGAACTATATTAGATCCTAGTTACTCTTTATAGTCAATTCTAATATGGCTTCAGTTGGAACTGAATCAGTCTTTGGGCTTTAGTTCCCAATGAACCCTTCGTCTCCCTAGCCTGACAAGCTATCATTCTTGTTTGTTTTAGGAGGTTCAAGCACTCTTCAAAGGCGAGAACCTGCCTAAGTTCATCAACTGTGAGTTTGCCTATAATGACAACTGGTTTATTACATTTGAGTCTGAAGCAGATGCGCAACAGGTAAGGTTTCCTTTTTGTATGTGGGTATGTGTGCATTTCTGCATACATTATTTTGAATAACCTATGTCAGAGACTGCATGATTCAGGTTAATCATGGTTCAAGTACAGTGCTATGATGAGAACACAACCAAAGAAGACCTCAGCTACTAAGGCTGAGACAATAAGAGATCATTCTTCCATGCTTGGAACAAAATAATGACTCTGTTATACAAATAAGGATTCCATAATTAAATATACTAATTATTTCCCTCAGTTGATTTGGCAGTTGGCAAATAATTAAAGGTAGTCAGAGCAAATAGTTAAATAAACAAGTAGCCACAGGCAGTGTTGTCATATAATTGTAAGTTCTCCAGTTGGGAAGGTATTTCTAATGTTAATAGGTACGCTAAGTCCATTGGTAGCATAGCAGATAGTTTATCCCCCCCCACCTCCATCTTATTAGCATGGCCTTGGTAGATTTTGGAAGACCAGTGAAAAGGAGCCTTATGTTAACAGTTCCCCAACTTCTATGTTAATAGTATCACTTGGGTTCAAGTTGCACTAAAATGAGTTATATAACTTGTTCCTTTGGCTCTGATAAATACAAAATGCATATTCTGTGATTTTTCAAGTTTGCCTGGATTTCTCTCAAAACATTTTTCAACTCCATAACTGCAAAAAATTCCAGTGCTTTCTCTAACTGATTCTTTTCCACAATATGAGGTTAATTGCTGACTCAAAATAAACAAAAAAAATATGATGTGTTTCTAAACATGTAGCCTATAATATGTTAGTTGTAAATTTGAATCATGCATGTAAATTATACATTAGGTAGAAAGGTATTCATGCTTTTGTTCTCATTAATTCACTTGCTCCATTTCAAACAAGTGTATCTTTCTTTTAAAGGCATACAGTTATCTTAGAGAAGATGTGAAAACTTTTCAAGGAAAACCAATTAAGGTAACTGTATTATTTTGAGAATTTGAAATTATAATTGGGATACTTCAGAACAGCGTCTTCTAAGAATATAATCTTCTGTCATCCACAGGCAAGAATAAAAGCAAAAGCAATAGCTATAAATTCATTTTTGCCAAAGAATGGATACAGACCTGTGGATATGAATACCTACACACAACAGCGTTATACAACTTCATTTGCATACATACCTCCAGTATATGGGCCCCAACAGCAATTTCCACTATATAGTTTAATTGCACCACAAGCCTGGTCTACAACACATAGCTATATTGATCCATCATTGGTAAGTGCTAGAGTACCATTTTTGTTTGTTTGTTTGATGTTCATGCTACTGCAGAGCATTTGGGGGAACTGTCCAGGTAGAGAAAACTTATACAATTGTATTTTACAAATATTTGATGTATTATTCCCCTGTACCAAAAACTTCTTATGTATCTATACTTAGAGGAGAGGATTATGGTCAACTTTTCTGCAGTCGTATTCAGTAAGACACAGGAAACTTAATGGGAAAAATAAAAATGCTTTGAAACCTGACAGTATAGTCTTGAAGCCTTTAGTAAGTTCGCACTGTTTGCAAAGTGTGATTTTGAAACCTGTGCTTTCCTTTTTTTGAGTTGGACATCAGGGCATTTCCTGAAGTAGCTTATTTTAGAGTTAAATCTACATTACTCAATCTAATACTATGATTCAAACTCAGAACATTCTGTTTAATAAAATCTGGGGATGGAAAAATCAAACAGGTTAAAATTCCAGACAACTTGCTCTGATAACATGGTTTTTTATATTTTAAAACTTTCAATATAAATTGGATTGATAATGTTGGCTTGTACTTAATGTACATTGATTTTTTAATAAATCCATTATATTAAGCTTACTAAATAAAATC
Organism: Thamnophis sirtalis; assembly: GCF_051295495.1. Classification (NCBI taxonomy): domain Eukaryota; kingdom Metazoa; phylum Chordata; class Lepidosauria; order Squamata; family Natricidae; genus Thamnophis; species Thamnophis sirtalis. The sequence goes on along the minus strand of NW_028261384.1, from coordinate 14,366,760 downwards.
TCGTAGGATGTAAAATTGCATGCTGAGACATTTTGTCATCTCTCCTTCTCTTGTATACTTGTATGCTTATTTTTTTTTTCATGTAAATTTTTGTCCAGAAGAACCAAGGTTTTAGAAATATAAATGTACAGGTAGTCCTCAACTTACAACTGTTCATTTAGTGACCGTTCAAAGTTACAATGGCACTGGAAAAAGTGACTTACGACTGTTTCACAGTGATGACCTTTGCAGCATCCAAATGATCATGTGATCAAAATTAAGATGCTTGGCAATTGGTTCATATTTATGACCATTGCTGTGTCCCGAGGTCATGTGATCAACTTTTGTGAACTTCTGACAAGCAAAGTCAATAGGAAAACCGGATTCTACAACTAGGTCTGTGGCAGAATATCATCTGCAACAACTCACTTAACTGTGAGTCATAAAATGGGGCAAAAATTCACTTAACAAATGTGTCACTTAACAACAGAAATTTTGGTTTCTATTGTTGCATGTTGAGGTGTACCCGTATTTATATTGTATTGTATTATATTATGTGTATTTACAAATATATTCCAATTGGTATGTAATGGTTTTGGTATATAATGAGAATATTGTATATAATAAGAATATTGTATGTAATGAGAATATTAATAAGCAGAAGTATAATGCTGATGGAGAAAGGTAAAGTGAACTAATAAAACCATTGTGCTATTTTTAGAACTTTATGGATATATTGAAAGTTTCAAAATCTATGTCTGAAATTTTCTATAGGTCGCCCCATTTCCAAATACTGGATTTATCAATGGATTTACAGCTCCGACTTTCAAGCCAACTGTTGCTCCACTTGCTACTCTTAGGCAATATACACCAAGAACCAGGCAAGTTCTGTTAACACATTTTTGCCTACCTGGACAGTATGCCTGGTGCAAATAAACGTACATATCTCTCAGCGATTTCGATCACAAAATGTCACAATTTCTCTCTCTCTCTCTTGGTCTCTTAAAAAGGCATACAGAACAAGAAAGGCAGGTAAAATGGAATGGGGAAATATTTGTGTAGAAGACAAAAAAACCAAAGAAAGTTGCGAATTAGCTGCAATGTTTTATAGAAAATTATGAATTCTATTACAAAATGACCGTTGAGTCATAACTGTTGTCTTTGTGCAGAGAGGTATGTTTCCAAAATAAACTTTGGACTGTAGCACCCATCATTCCAAAGATGCCTTTAGGATTTGTGTTTGGCCCAGAGGCATTCTTGGAAATACGGACTGTGGTTGAGAGTAGTGCCAAACACGCTGTGATCAATTGACCTTAGACTCTAGTAAAAGCTGTGCATGTTGATGCAGTTCTAAACATCTCCTGAAGATGTCGTATGACAGCTCTGAAAGGTTTTTATTTTTCCCTGTCCAGAAATCCCAGCAAATCATATCTACGGCATACAATTCCTACTGTAGACAGAGGGACTGGATTACTAGAGAGCCCTACAATATTCAATCTTTCTGCTGACCGATTAATCAACGGTGTCAGGAGCCCACAACCCAGACAGCCAGGACAAAACAGAACGCGGATGCAAAGTACTACAAGCTACATAAAGCGAGATGTAGGGAGCGGGCGAGTAGAATCCACGGCTTCAGATTCATCCCCCAGCTTAGGCAGAGGAAGGTGGGTATTGAAATTTAGGGTAAGGCACTAGCCCCTGAGATTGGGAATGTTGTGTGTTTCCATATTAGAGATTTCAAAAAAAAAAAGAAGAATTCTATGGAAATAAGGCAAGAAAAATCTTCTCAATTGAAAAGAGAAAGATCTAAACAGAAGCAGAATTATTTGAAGTGAATTTCTATTTGATACAAATCAAAATACTAAGGAGATTCTCAGGTCAAATTAAGCCGTGATGATTTAGTTCTCTTCAATATGTGAGCCAACCTTTGTTTATAGAGAACAGTTTCAGTTGTCCAGCTAAGAAGTATCTCTATCTATCTATCTATCTATCTATCTATCTATCTATCTATCTATCTATCTATCTATGATAATCTGAGTAGAAACATAACAGCATATGGAAAGTAGTTCAGATGTCATATTTATGTCATACTATGCACAATAATATTTTGTGCATAACTTACAACTACTTATAAAAAAAGATGATTGCTACTATATTGAATTGTTTGTTAAGGTGGATCTAATTAGCGCAGCTTGGAAAACTAATGGCAACAACTTTGAAAAAAAATTATTTAGAAAAAGAAAAAAGTTTTAATGAGCATCATACTTTGAGTTTTTTTAATATTTAAAATGAAGCAATGTACATCTATACCTGAAAAGTTCTTGCATAAGTAATTTTCAGTGAAATCTGTAACATTTCTGGATTCAGGATATTGGACATTTTTGCTATTCCAGAATGCTAGCTGGAGTGTTACAAATAAATGGAAAGTATAAGTTTGAAAATTGGTAGCAAGGTCATTCAGACATATATAACTCTTCCTCTTGGAAATTCGGGACAGCATACAAATTCTCCCATTTTCTACATCCTTCCAAAATTTTTCACATAATGACCCTGACAGGTAGGTTACACTAGCCTGAATAATAAGTGATTTGCCCACGATCATAGTTCACATACCTGAGAAAAAGAATCTTGAGCGGCTTCTTCAGCCCCAATTGAATGTTCTAACAGCTATACTCCAGGGGTTTTCCCAGTGTAATAGTATAATCACATTTAAAATGATCCTTTAAGAATGAATAAATTCTAATAATGATGATGTCTGTCCTTCCAGAAAAAACACTTATGGCTATCGAAAAAAGAGAGACGACAAGTTCGTGGTGAGTATGCATTGTCTAGTTATTCACTTGAGACTAGATTCTTGACTAATGCAGCACTGCAGTCTTAGTAAAAAATGATTTGACATGATGTTAAATGGTGATTTAAGGGGTAAAAATATCTATCCTAAATATCTATTCAAATCGTCATGAGGTAAATGGGAAAGTTCATGATGTTGGTGACTCATCTTTGCATTAGATTTTCAAGTTGTTGAAGCAATTTTAGAAAGCATCCTGCTTCTGGGTCCACGTCTGTTTAAATTTCTTTTCTAACTAATCTGTTCTATCAAACATAGGAAAAAATTCTCCCATGACAAAATAACTGATTCTCATTTTAGTCACAATAGTTTCCTACAAATTCCTTGATGTTTTAACTGATTGTGTTCTTACTTTTCTCCTTATCTATAATTTCCATCTTTTTTTCCCTTATGCTTCTAAGTGGATCTTGTTTTAAAATTTGAATCCCCCTTTCCATTTTCGCCACAAAACAGATATGCTCACATTACTTGTTTCATATTTTGGCCATATTAGTAAGAAGAAACACTTAATTCTCCCATTTAAAATATTACAGTGATTATTGTTTTCAGCTTTCTGTAGAAAGGCAACTAGAATCATAATTAAAGGAAGATGTGTGCTGCAGTGTCTGTTCTTTTAATGAATTTAAAATGTTTTAATGTTCTTTTTTTTTCATTTTTACACAAAGAGTCTCTATCAATAAATGTAAATAGTATCTTTTTTTGTAATCAAAGAAATTAATTTATGTCTGCAAGATATGTCAATTTCACCAAACATTCCTCCATTGTGGATAGTGTTGAATCTTTCTTTTAACTCTGGGTTATTGTTTTTCATGCATAAAATTGTCAAGTTTTGCCCAGAAAATCTGCACCAATTCCTTAAAGTAAGAGCTGATTTTTTCCCCTATTCACATGGGTTTCCTGGATTAAAGATAATGGTAAAATGACTTTCTTTGTTGTATTACCTTTCCTTTGGGACACATCCCTTGGAGAATCACTCCCCTCCCACCATTCCTGCCTTTGAGACAATCTTTAAAATATTGCTGTTCTCTAAGGATTCAGTTATGTTATTTGGTAGACATGTTTAGATTGGTGTGATATGGAAGACTGTTTTCTTCACGGTGTCCTCAGGGTGATGGTCCTTCTTTTATAGCATGTTAATTCCTCTGTTGTTAATTTTTTGTTAAGAATCATTTGTGTTAGACAGTCTGAAATGGATGGATGGATGGATGGATGGATGGATGGATGGATGGATGGATGGATGGATGACAATATTAACCCACTACTTGTGGACAGTGCTTAGAATGCATTGCATTTCATTCTAACTTGTGAACAAAAAATTTAAATCTATATCACCTACTCAGACATAGCCTGTTCACAGGAAAGAAATGTATTTAATAAATAGAAAGCCAACCGATGTTCATACTTTACAACTGCTTGAGTGTGAGGTATGCAAATTTTGATTGTTTCCTACAAGTTTGTGCCCTTTTCCTTGAAGGTTGCAGTTGCTTTGCTTTCTTATTCTACACTTCTCTTGCAGAGAGGACAAATGCAGTCTCCACCCCCTACAAAACCGCCATCTCCGAGTTTTGAGCTGGGATTGTCCAGTTTCCCTCCCTTGCCTGGAGCTGCTGGCAATCTAAAGACTGAAGATTTGTTTGAAAACCGGTTGTCAAATGTGAATGTGTCATCAAAAGAAAAAGTAAAAATCCACTGATGTTGGGCAAGGGTGCATTTGGGGACACACATTTGTTCACACTGAGGATCATAATTCTTCATTGGTCCTTGTGATTGTTTTGAGAAAAGAGAGAGGCTCAGGAACAACACCCATCTTACAAAGTAATGCTTTCTCCAGCAGACTGTTTTCTGTAGTGCTGTTATATTTGATAGTAGCCTTGCCAATATCATTTGGCTAGAAGTCTGCGTGGCATGGATGTTTAAGTATCTTTAAATCCGGCCCCTAAAGTCAGATTTTTCTCAGAATGGTATATAATGGGGTACATAAGCTTCAGCCTGGAAAAGGGTCACACTTCAAACACTAGGTGGGAATGTTTACTGTTAAGTGCATTGTTAAACCCCTCAGATACTGGACTGTGTGGCATCAAATATTAACTCTATCGTTTATTTCTTGTGGTGAACAGTTTCTGAAATAGGTCTGTATTTGGACAAGATTAAAGCAATATATCATATTCAGCATTGACATTGATGCACATTGACATTATTTTAAAAAGCTATCTACAGCTATTGTACCATGCTTAGTTTCTGAGGTAAACATGGCTTAATCTTTCTTTGAGATTTTAGTAATCCACAACAGTAGTTGGGCAAGGCTGCCACAGGTTGTCCTCGGCTTACAAACACAATTGAACCCCAAATTTCTGTTGCTAAGCAAGGCAGTTGTTAAGGGAGTTTTGCCCAATTTTACAACCTTTTTTGCCAAAATTGTTAACCGAATCACTGCAGTTGTTAAGAGAATCATTCATTCATTCATTAAATAAATTTGGCTTCCCCCATTGACTTTACTTGTTGGAAGCCGCCATGTGGCAATCACATGATGTTGAAATGCTGCAACTGTCATAAATATATGGCGGTTGCTAAGCACCCAGATTTTGATCATGGGATGCTGCAATGGTCATAAGTATGAAAAACTGTCATAAATCATTTTTTCAGTGGCATCATAACTTCAAACGATCACTAAATGAATCATTTTAAGTCTTATCTTTTTTCTGCCTCTTGAGGCCAATGGTTTGGTTATAAATATATTCTGCTGTTGAATGGTAATGTACTTTAAATGACTTGAATTTTATTTATCTCAGGGCATCAGTGTAGGTACAAACACAGTACCAGCTGGAATTCCTCGTGAGCTTTCTTTGCCAGTTTCTTCTGCTCTGCCAGGGACATCCGAAACATCTCCTTCCCCATCCAAAGTTCTTGAGTAAGGACCTCATAATACCAGGCTTTGAACACATTGTTTTGAATCAACTTTTTTCCATCTTCAAAAAGCTGGATATTATTCTGTCAATAGCTTTTGGACCATTTCATAAACAACACTGCTTATGTAATAGCAGCAGCATAGAATTTTTGTCTGAATTGTGCAAAAGCACAAACTGATTTTACGGCTTGATTGTCAGTGTTGAAAAAAATTATCTGTGTGTCTGCAGTATAAACAGGTTTCTTACAATAAAAATAGACAGCAGTGATTTGCTACTATGGATGTCACTACGCAGAAGATAGAAGTGAGGTATTTTCATGGTACTCACCTATTTCTGTCTATTATTTTGCAGTGATCCCAAAGCTATGGACAAGCAGAAAGAAACCCAAAACACTCAAAGACTTTGTTGCATTGTTACTACTGCTTCTAAATCAGTACAAGTCAATGGGGATCTTCTAGCAGTAAGTGCATTTTGATTTTTATAAGACGTTGATGAGAACCGTTTGGCTTTTATATTTTTATTCATATTATAGGAGAGATTTGTTGTCACAAAAACACACCGCACTAAACAACAATGTGATAATTTTTTTTTCACTTAGTATACTGTGCAAAACCAGTTCCTCTGTTGCTTTTCAAAGAAGCCATCATGTTTTCAAAATTCTTTCTAACCTCAGAATTCTAGTTGTCTTACAGATGGCAGGCGTACAAGTCTTACAATTACAAATGTTGAATCAAAAAGTTACAATTAAACTCCAGCTGCAAAGTAGTCAGAATGTGGCGCCTGGGCAGTAAATCCAATGTGTCAAAAACAGATATGTTAATATCTATCTTGCATGCTGAGAAATCAAGAATTAAACCATAATGAATCATTGTTTGTTACATAAGTCCAGGCATTTTAATTTAAAAGCCCTGGATTATGGTTCACTCTTGTTTGAATTAAGCCAGTCGAGATTTATTTACCAATCGTGACATAATGCTGCCGTTCATGCCTGTTCATGACTGCTTCAGCCTGCTTCCTGATAGTTTGCTCACATAGGTACTCTTATCAACTTCAAAACAACCGGCCCATCTGGCCCCCAAAAGTCAAAGAAGCCATCCAGAAAGGCACCCAAGAAGTCCAAGGCATGCCATCGTCCACCGGAAGGGTTGGTTGGGCCATGGCTTAGTTGCTGCCTTCCCTGTTTTCAGTAGGTCTGTGATGGGCAGGGTTATCTTTGTGAACAAGGGGATGAACTGCCAGTAGAAGTTTGCGAAGCCCAGGTAGCTTTGAAGCTGCTTACAGGTCCTCAGGGACTGCCACCCTAGAATGGCTGTCACTTTTGCCAGATCTTTTGCTAGGAACTATGACATAGTTGACTTACAACCATTCGTTTGAAGTTACAGTGACCAATCCCCAAAATTACAGCTGTTTCAATACCTCTATGGTCACATCATCAGAATTCAGGGACTTGGTAGCCCACTTAAAACTGCAGGGGCACTTCTGTTATCCCTACCCACCTATCTCCTTCCGTCTGTGACTTTTTGGCACCAGCACTGCACCTTCCCTGCTGCCCTGGTTGGACTTTGCCGACTTCTTGCTCCCACTGCCTCCCTAGCCTGGCCCTCTGTGGGGCAACTATTGGCTGCACAAAGCTTCCTCTCCTGGTTGTGCACAGTGGTTTCTTCGCAAGATTCGGAGAAGATGGCTTCACATGGCCAACACTTGCCTTAAAAAGAGCTAGGCTGGACATACCTCATCAGCAGTGGGAAAAGGAAAATTAGCTGGGATGGCAGAGTGCCAGGTGGTAGTGGCCTCGGAGTGCAGGGGGTCAAGACTGGGGTTTTTAACCCTGGTGCTGGGGCAGGGCTTCGCATTGTGCTGGGGCCTAAAACACAGCATACCAAGAAGCCATTTTGTTGCATACTGCTGGGCCTAACGGAGGCTTCTGAATCTGCCACCAGAGCTTACCAAGAAAGCTTCTAAGCTCCTGAACTGAAGCAAGGCAAGCAGCCCCAGAGTCACATGATTAGTAAGGTGCAGGATGACTAAAAGCAAGAGATAGGTAGATGGGGAGGGATCGGAGGCAATCCGTTACCTTACCAAGGCTCAGGGCTGGGAAGGACCGAACCCAGAATGGTTTGGATTAGGTCAGGTCCTTAGCTAAAAGCAATAGCACTTCATAGCGCTTTGCAACACTCTATGTTGATGGAGTCAGCATATTGTCCCCAACAATCTCAATTTTACTGGCCTCAGAAGGATGGAAGGCTGAGTAAACCTTAAGCCAGTCAGGATCAAACTCCTGGCAGTGAGCAATAAGTTAGCCTGCAATACAGCAACCTAACCACTGTGCTACTACGGCTCTTAATGACTGGTGAAATTCTGTTAAGGAGTGCCAGGAGTGCCATCGGTAAGTGATCACAGTCGCTGCTTAATGAGGGGATTTCAGTCCCAGATGTAGTCCTAAGTCAAAGACTACCTGTATGCCTTACATTATTTTCCCAAATAATTTCCAGAGAGGCTGAAACTACAGTATGATTTTTATCAGGGAGTCAAGATTCCAGTGAGCAATTGAATGTCTTATCTATTTATGCTTCAATTCTTCAGAACAACAAAATAGTTCTGAAGGAGTAATTCTTCATGTTGAAGAATCACAAGCTTAAGCAATACCTTAGTCTTCTTTTGTGCAGAATTAATACTTCTGGCGGTGAGGAGATCGCTCGGTTTTATTCAGTTTTATTTGTGTGTGTGTGTGTGTTTGTGTGTGTTTTTTTTTTTTAATAAAGCAGGAACGGCGGAAACCTAGTTATGCAGAAATCTGCCAGAGGATTCTTAAGGATTCAGCTGCATTGCAGGCCGCAAAAGAACAGAAGCCAAACGCTGTTGGTTGTGGGAAAGAGGAAAGGAAACCCACAGAAACACTAGAAAGAAGCAGAGAATTGAAGTCTAAAGACCAGCGGAGACCCTCAGGACGCAGGTCTCCTCTTCCTCCAGCTGTTGGGAAATGTCTGACTAAAGAACAGAGCACTCCTCCCAAATCTCCTCAGTGAAAGTAGCACTTAGGATGAATTTCAAGAAGTTTTCATTATGAAGTTACCCTATGTTGACATTCAGAGTACAAAGAAGGAGTTTTTGGTTAAAAGCTTGCAGGGGTTATGAAGTATATGAAATGCTTGCTAGGTTTTTTTGTTGTTGTTTATTGTTATTGTTTATTTCTTATTTCTTTGTAATATAGTTTTTTTTTCCTTCTCTTTTCTTACATCCTTACCAAATTCCCCTTGAGCAATTCCTTCAGGGTTTAATTAAACTTTGTTAGGTTGGTGCTGAACTTAAGACGATACTGAAGAAATCCTGAAGACTAATAATAGCAGCTAATACATAAGGTATAAAGCAGAACAGATGTTTTATAAATCAATAAGACAAGTATAACTTTTTTTAAAAATTCCAGTTGCAAATTTAGCAAATCAGCACAGGTGTTTTTTTAAAGTTAAAAAAAATAAAACTGGTTCTAATATTTTTGTTCTTGGCCAAAGGAGAACTTCATAAAGATTAAACAACAGTTCTCTAAATTATTTGTATTGATAGACTACAAGCCAGTAACCAGTTTCTCAGTCCAAGCTAAAATGGAATTTCAGGAAAAGAAAAGAAAAAAGCACATTAGGGATTAAATAAATGTGCCCTTGTGTATGGCAGATGCAAGCTAATGGCAGTTTTTCACAAGATAGCACAATAGCACTCTTGTGATGGAGATTTCAATTCTTTTTTTCCTTCTCTCAACTGAGGAAGCTGATTTTGAACCCTTTTCTGGCTGAACCCCGTGCTCTGTACAAGTTTTCAAAACTGTGTTCCAAATGCTCTTTGAAAGAGTTCATATCTTAATCAGCCTGAGTGCTGACACGTTCTATAACTACCAACATTGGCATATGGATTTAATTTCTTTTTTTTATATATAGTCCACAAATTGATGGTGTTCTAGTATGTGTGTGCATGTATGCGGAAGAAATTGCCCTGTATCCTGCCTGGGGTGAGATTTATCACACTTACTTTAGAAGCAACATGCTTCCTGAAGGACAAGGCTGCACTTAAATTAATACATTTCTAATAACGTTGGTGATAAATTATTTTTTGTTTTAAATAGCTAAAGTTTTTTCCTTTGAGTGTTTAAGCAGCAGATGGATCAGATCAAAAGGTGTTCCTGTTAAGTACTTTATCCCACCTACACACACACACACACACACACACACGCATACACACCAAAAGATTTGTTTAAACAGCTGATTATTTTTTTTAAAAAAAGAATTATTTCCATCCAATCTTTAAAGACTTGAATTTTATTTAAACTTGAAAATGACTTTGCCTTAACTTTTGTATAAGACAGCTTAGAATTATTGAAGTCTGACCCCATTAAGGGTTAGCACGGGGTGGCATATACAGAATTACTCAGTTACAGTATCTATGTATTGTCACTGGTCTGACTGGGTAAACATACTCTAGTACAGGTTATAGTGGCAGTTTTTGTAATATACCTTAAAAGATCTTAAGCAGTTGATCTTTTTCAAAATGTTGAAAAAAATCTGTAAATGGAAATAGTCAATACTGTATTAAAATGTGCACTTGGAAGTGTGTGCTTTTGCTTGTACAGGTGTAAATAATCAGAACATATAAAAAGGTACCATTAAAAAAACTGATAAAAATTATTGATATATTATAAATGTTGCTGTTGAACTGGATGTAGATAACTAAGTGTTGTGGTTTGAATATTACTTTAATTTGTTTTTCCCTTGTTTCTTTTTCTTTACTCTGATATGTTGAGCTAAGTCTGCCTCTTCACTGCTAAGGGGAATAGAAGGAAGTCTGTCTTTAAAAGTCCTGACATTGTAAATACTTTCTGGAAGTTTTGCATTTCATTCATATGGAACACAGATGTGCAGTATAAATTTCAATTCCTAGGAGCTGAAATTAGTATTATTTTGATGAATTAGAAAGAAATAGCATTGCTGCCAGAAGCTCCCACCCCAAGTACACTCAACTACTCATAGGCCAACACATTAGTAAAACTTGATTTAAATTTTCACATAGCTATTTAAAAAGCAAACAAATAAAAATCCTAGGGCAGTTGATCTCCTAACACAAGTTGCTGCTATTTATAATTATCCTTATCAAAAGAAAAACAAACAAACCACCTTGCTCCTTGCACTGCAGATTTTAAAATGGCAAGTTGAGTCTTGTTTGTTATTTCCTGAGAAGACACACAGGGAAGGAGTCAGAATCACCTTACTTAATATTGGTTTAAGATTGATCCTTCACCCCCCACCCCCACCCCATGAGCAGTGAAAGGGGCAGTGAGACCAGAGGTATAATTTCGGCCAGCTATGAGTTGTCTTTGTTTGCCTGCTGAGAGCATGTGTAAAACAGCTGCAAACAAAGAGAAAAGTGGCCACAAGTATAGAGCTAATCATCGGAGCTAGCTGATAAAATAACTTTTGCAGGTCAGTAGATAGGCTGTATTGTTTTTAATGCATTTGCTGCTGCTCTTTATACTAGGCTAATACACTGTAATTCTCACTCAAATAACAGTCTGTGACAAAAGTTTGAAACTGTTACTGTGATGGCTTTTTCTTTAAAAGAAAGTGTCATGCCAAATAACTTCTCCAGTAATTTTTAACATTCTCATATTCAAACAGTTCAGGACTATTTAACAACACAGGCTATTTATGTTTAGCTACTCAAATCTGCCTTTCTTTTTTTAAAGTCTTCTTAAATTATTGAGTTGCAGGTTAAAACAGGGAGAACCCATTGGAAAGGGTGGACAGGAAAGGGGTAAGACTACTTTAGTGCTCCTTGTAATAGAATTATATAGGTTCTTCTGAGTCTGTTTATTCAAAGGATGCATTCAAATATGAATTTTTGTTTCTGCATATTTAACATGTACAGTATTTTTGCCTTAGGATGTCCTATCTACCATTACTACCCTTGCTCCAATTTTGCATCTAGTCAGGAAAAAAAACCAATACATTGTCAAGCTCTTAATTTTGGTTCCTATTTTTTTTTTCTGCCTCTCTTCCGGAATTAGAACTTGTTTTAAGAGAGGTATCATTCCTTGGATGCCAGTGGCATTGTCACGTCCACTGATTGACCAAGGTTTCCACTTGTTTCTATATCCCTTTCAACATGCTGTAGTTTTTAGGGGTTACGGGCCCAAATCACACTGCTAGCAGCGGACAATCAAAGGTTACTGCAAAGTGATAGCTGCCAAGTCATTAAAGCAAAGATGTCATAGGGAGGCCATATTTTTCCTGAAGGTGGATTTTTAGTTCTTCTGTTTAAGACTGGAATCAAGCTTACATGTAAACTATTTGATAATTTAAGTTTCCTTTTATGTCATAAAATGTACAACTGTCTAAAAATGTAGGTTATGAAAAATAAAAATTTAGCACTGTTGAGTTTCTCTCTTTTCTTAAAAAAAATTAAGTCTTTTTTTTTTTTTAAACCCTTCGTCTTTGCATTCACTTATATCTAGGCTTGTTGCTACAAAGGCCAATACTAGAA